>NW_026440301.1:0-356419 GCF_025698485.1 Gossypium arboreum
CCAAGGGGTTTGACACCGAATTACAAACTCGAGAGACTCAATAGGCAAAGTCTTCTTGGATGCTAAGGTTTCACATATATAAGATTGAGTAGAACCGGGGTCAATCAAAGCAATCAAATTAGTATTGAAAAGAGTGAAAGCACCTGGTAATGACATCCGAGAGGCAAGCATCCTCGCGTGCGGCGTATGGCATAAGTCCTCGCGAGAGCACGAGCCTCGAGATCGATGGTAGCATCTCTAGATCCTCTCGACCGCCATTGACATTGCCCATATTTCTAGGTGGGCTACCTCGGCGATGGTAGCACCCGGAGTTTCCACTCGACTCACATTACATTCAAGCATCCTCGGGCAATCCTTCCTAAAGTGGTCGGCCGATCCACACTTATAGCGGAGGCGATCACGAAACCAACAGCTCCCGAATGCCATTTGCCACAATGTTGACACTCGCCTCTCTGGCGATCATTTCCACCACCTGGCGATCGAAGTGACTCGTGTGGTCACAGAGGTCGATCGCGTCCTCGTCTAGAAAAGCCCAGCGCCTCTAGACCGGTTCACATCATCTCGAAATCTCTTGATTGCTGTTGAAGAGACTTTGCGAGGACCTCTTTCGAATTCTCCGGCCCCACATCAGCTTTTGTTTCTCCTTTCTAAGCTCTTCGACTTTACAAGCTCGCTCAACAAGTACTACGATCTCGTATTTCGAGAATGCCAGCGAACATCCTTATATCATCATTCAGCCCATCCTCAAGCGTTTTACATAATAGCCCGGACGAAATGCATTCTCGCGTGTATCGGCTAAGCCTCACAAATTTTCGTTCATAGTCGGTAGACATAGAACCTTGCTTAAGATCAAGAAATTCCCTTCGCTTTTGGTCGATGAATCTCGGTGATATACTTTTTTTTTTTGAACTTGGTTTGAAAGAATTCCCAAGTCACTTGCTCTCTAGGTACCACGAAGTCGAGTACTCCACCAATAGTAGGTGGAATCACGTAGCAAGGAGATGGTACACTTTAAGCACTCATCGGGTGTACAAGATAGCTCATCGAGCACCGGATAGTGTTGTCCAACCAAAATTCAGCTCGTTCGGCATCATCATCATCCGTAGCTTTAAATTCAGTGGCCCCATGTTTTGAATCCTATCGATGGGGCTTACTTGACCTTATTTGGTCATTCACGGAGGTATTGTAGGTCTTGAGGTTGCATTTGTCGGGAATGGAGGTTGTGGGACAGTAGTGTTAGTTCGAATGTATTGATTAAACCATTCGTTCATCACACTATAAAAGGCTTGCCTAGCCTCATCATTCGGATTGCTGGCCATAGGTTGAGAGTCCCTTGGCGCTGTTCCTTGTCTTGGGAGGCAAAGCGCCACACTCTCCACATCATCAGCTATTGCTCGGTTGGGATCGGGATCCATTGCTATAAACAAACTCAAAGTCAAATTGTCGAAATCACCACACTATCGATTCATCATTTAATGGCATGTATAGCTAGACCCCAAACACCTCACGGTAGTCCTAGAATCGACTAAACCGTGGCTCGATACCAATAAAATTATAACACCCGAACCCGAGACCATCGCCGATGTGCCGGACACGAGGGTTAGCAAGCCAAGTTCACTTGTTTTGCCCATCCATTGGACATTTCCAGTCAGGCTGGAAAAACTGCGTCACTGTCGCCTTAAAATCATATCTCGAGTTTCAAAACTCGGAAACTGGTTTCGTAAATTTTCCTGAATTTAGACTCATATATCCATCCATGGATTTATTTCTAGAATTTTTTGTCGGGCCAATTGGTACAGTTTATTAGTTAAAGTCACCCATATTACAGGGATCGACTGCTCTGACCTTCGCGCGGTATAACTTGAATATCTCTCTGTACAGGGCTTTAATACTGGTGCCGTTTGTTTCTAATGAAACTAGACTCAAAATGGAATCTGTACATATAAGGTATGTCTCCTAATTCTTTCTGGATAATTTATAATAAATTTTTAAAGTTGCGACAGGGAACCCAGAAACCGTTCTGGCCCTGTCTCACAATAGCTTTAATATCTCTTAACATGTAACTCCTATGACCATTTCGTTTCTTCCATATGAAAATAGACTCATCAATGTTCATTTACATAGCTGATTCACTATTTAATACCATTCCTACAAATTTTGGTGATTTTTCACATTCACGTTACTGCAGCTGGCAGCATCTGTTTTTAAGGTAGGTCTTACCTATTTTGTAGTCTCCATGAACCAACTAGTCTTGCCTTACATAGGTCCACATATGATCATTTTAACCATGCCAATGGCTGATCATGTGACCAACATTCCCATTTCAATTCATAGTCACATCATGACACCATATATATATATACAAACCGCAAATAGTTTAAGTTGATACTTCACTATTACGAGCCATTTCGCATGGCCGTACACATATACATCATAACATATTTAAACCAACAAGGGTAATCCTATACATGCCATTTCAAGTTCAACCAAGAATTTATACCAAAATGGGGCTTGATAGTGTGGATGACTTCGACTTCAACGATCCCGAATCCGATTGCTATCGGCGAAATCTAGAAAAGCGAGAGCCAAAGCGGTGAGTAAGCATTTTTATGCTTAGTAAGTCTCAAGGAATATAATCAACTCTAATTACAGCAATACATTCACATAGTTAGATGCATCATTTCATTAATGCACATTCACATAATCATACTTACTTCACCATCCCAACTCTTATGTTCATACACAAATAACGGCTTCATTAAGGCCGATAACTTCGTTCCATCATAGGAGCGGATATTCACGCTCTTACCCTAGCGCGCAAAGCACACACCGCACTTACCTTGTCATTGGGAAATTTCACAAGTGCATTAGCTGAAATTTTCCAGCAAGCTTATAATTTTCAAATCACATACCTTGAGTTTAACGGATGTCACTACTCGATCAATCGCCTTGGGACATAGCCGGTTATGGTAACCCGCACCAAGGCCTCACGGACTTAACCGGATATCACGATTTGCACAAATGCCTTGGTCTTAGCCGGATAGAATGACTTCATACGAATGCCTTGGTCTTAGCCGGATGTAGCCACTAGCACAATTGCCTTGGTCTTAACCGGTTATAATTTCCAGCATAATTGTCTTGAGGCTTAGCCGGATATCATTCAATTTCTCATGCACACATACATCAATAATCATTGGACATACATATTTATTTTCGTTACTAAGGCTCAAACACAATTATAATCACTAACATAATCGCCTTGGGACTTAGCCGGGTATCATTCGAATACTCATACACACATAAATCAATAATCAATACATCCATATTTCATTCCACATAATTCAAGTAAGGTCACTTCTTGAGGACTTACCTCGGATGTTGTCGAACGGCTTTTACGGCTATTCGATTACTTTTTCCTTCCCCTTGTCCAATTGTGGCCCTCTTAGCTCTTGAGCTAATTCAAACAAATTCAATTTATCAAAACCTCATTGTGCTAGCTTATGGCCGAATATGACAAGGAATTTAAATGGTCATATGGCCACCCTTTAGCTTGAATACACAATGGTCATGCACATTTTATACTACATCAAGCAATTCAATACAATTTATTCGAGCATCAAGGAAAAGCTAAGGCCTTCAATAGGCTACCCAAGACCGAATATACTTGTCCATGTTGAGGCCAATTATGCACTTAATACCACACAAAAACAGCATGCATTTTACTAGTTAATGCTTTGCATATTGTAGCTCAAAACTTACAATATAGCATCAAGCACTCATATGTGTGCTAGGCTGAATTTCAAGGTGTCCATAGCCATCCAAAACACAAATTTTAACTAACATGCAAGAAGCATGAACCATGCTCATGAATGCATCATGGCCGAATATGACAATCATGCTCCTTTTCAACTTCAATCATGATAAAACAAAAAGAAAGCTCAAAATCTTACTCAAGAGTAGACAATCCATCATTGCATGCATCATCATCAAGCTTCACACTTAGCATGCAATGGCTTTATCACCATAACAACTTTGGCCAAATACCATTTCCATGGCTTAACAAAGATTTGAGCCATGGCTAGCAACCAAAACATGCATGAAACTCCTAACACAACCTCATACATACCTTAATCTTGATGCAAACTTAGCCAAATCTCCTTCTAGATCTCTTCCAAACCAAGCATGAAGCAAAAATCCTCCTTCTTCCTTAGTTTTGGCTCAAAGAAAGGATGAACAAAATTTTTTTCTTTCCTTCTCTACAACTCACGGCAATGGGGGGGGATTACCACACTCACACTTTTTTTTTTCATTTTTTATCACCCATACACCTTTGTTTATTATTTCACCCTAATGCACCAACAAAACATGTTTCATGACATGTTTAGCCCATCCTCCTTGTCATGGCGGCCACCACCTATGAAAGGGGAATTTGACATGCAAGTCCATTATTTTGCATGCATGCTTTAATTAGTCATCACACATTTCCTATCATACTTTCAAAGTTCATTACTAAGTCCTTTCTTGTGGAATTCACCCTTATAACACTAAATCAATCATCATAAAATGTCATACATGAGCACACACATATTATAGGCATCAAAATAAATTTTAATTATTTTTATGCCTCGGTTTTGTGGTCCCGAGACCACCTTCCGACTAGGGTCAATTTTGGTACATCACGAAGTGGTCCTTGAACCACATCCGTAATAGGCGGTTAATGAGACTTACCCCAACATTCACCTAGGTGTCGTCTTCCACATTGGGGGCATTCAGGTTTCTCTTGACGATTATTGCCCACACTAGCTACAAGTAGCTCGAGTCCGTCGATGGTGGGGCTCGATGGAAATTCCCGATCGCCCTCGACTTCTTGGTGCCCTCCACGAACCTCTTTACAGCCGAGAACGGAGCTTTACTCACGATCTTTTACGATAATCTCTTGCTTCAAATTCAGCCTTCTTCTTCTCCTTTCCAAGTTCTTCCGCCTTGCGAGCTCGTTCGACTAGGGTTCTGAACTCCTTTATCTCCAAAATACCCACTAGTAGCTTTAACTCTTCATTCAATCCTTCTTCAAATCTTTTGCACATAACAACCTCATCAACCACACACTCCCGGGCATACCGAGTGAGTCTTACGAACTCATGTTCGTATTCAGATACTGTCATACGGCCTTGCTTGAGTTCCAAGAATTCCGTAACGCTTTGGATCGATGAACCGTTGACTAATGTATTTCTTTCGAAATTCTGATTGAAAGAAATCCCAAGTAACTCGTTCGTTTGGGACTATGGAAATTAAAGTCCTCCACCAATAGTAAGCTGAGTCTCACAACAAGGATATAGCACACTTAAGACATTCATCGAGTGTGCATGACAGTTCATCTAACACTCGAATGGTGTTATCGAGCCAGAACTCGGCCTTTTCGGCATCATCAGTAACTATGGCCTTGAACTCCTCAGCCCCGCGCTTCCTAATCAAGTCCACAGGGGGTTTACTCAGCCTCACCGGATCAGTAACTGATGGCATTACGGGTTCTTGGGGTGGAGTATTTAAATTCGGGAATGGTTGGACAGCCGGATTGGTTCGGGCATATTGCGCGACCCACTCATTCATCATGGTGAAGAAGGCTTGTTTCGCCCCTTCATTTTGATTATTCGCGGATGGACCGAGGCTCAGCGGCGGTGTCCCTTGCGGGGGCAGCCGCTCCACTTTCAACGTCATCCGCCAAGGGTCTCTCTACCCGAGTTCCATTTGTTAATCAAAACAAAAACTTCAACCGTCGAAGTCATCACATTTTAAGCACTAACATTTTGGCATGTATAGCTAGACTCACACGCGCTATGGTAGTCCTAGAACCGACTAAACCATAGCTCGATACCAATAAATGTAACACCCCAAACCCGTGGTGTCACGGATTTGACCACGTGGTGTTACCGGGCTTTACTTCCTTATTTCTCTCTGAAATATTTAATTTACATTCGAGCGGGCTAGCTAACCGCGTCCTTGTCACCTTAAAATCATATCTCGAGTTACAGAACTCGAAAATCAGTTCGTAAATTTTCCCTGAAACTATACTCATAATCCCATCTACACATTTTTCTAGAATTTTGGTCGAGTCAATTAGTACAGTTTATTAGTTAAAGTCACCCTGTTGCAGAGTTCGACTACACTGACCTTTACGCATTACGACCTGGATATCATCTCGTACAGAGCTCCAATGCTCATGCCGTTTGTTTCTAATGAAACTAGACTCAAAGGGGAATCTATGAATATAATCCATGACTTCTAATTGTTTCTGAATAATTTATGGTAAATTTTCAAAGTCGGAGCAGGGGATCCAGAAACTGTTCTGGCCCTGTTTCGTGAAAACCTGAATATCTCTCAAAATCCGACTCATATGACCGTTTCGTTTCTTCCATATGAAAGTAGATTCATCAAGGTTTAATTTCATAATTTATTCAGTATTTAATTCTACTTCTACTATTTTTAGTGATTTTTCAATCTCACCTCACTGCTGCTGGCAGCATCTGTTACTAAAGCAAACAATGACTATTTCATAGTTCTTCTATGGCCAACTATAATTCATCATACATAATACAAACTATGGCCACCTTATCAAAATTAAGGTTTTTAAGACTTGTGACTATAGGTTTTAGAATCACGCTCAACCGACCACATAGGCCATTTTCGCATGGCTTAAAGTTTACAACCCAAAATTCAACAAAACAAAATAGCCTATACATGCCAAATGTTCTCCTAGTTCAACTAGGAAGACAATACCAAAAGATTTCTAGCCGGTGTCATGACTTCAATGACGGTTCCGAGCACGCATAAGCGATCTGAGTCCAAGAGACCTAAAATGGGTGACAAGAAAACACAGAGTGAGTTTACAACTCGATGAAGTCCTAAGCATTCGACAATCATCCATCAATAAAATTATCACAACATGAAATAATGTACGAGGCTAGGTACTCCATCCATATCGAAAATATACCATGGTTCCTCGGACCTTTCGGTTCATTCTCATGCCAATTCACCCAATGACATTTTATATCTTGTTCAATAGAATAATAGAGGCATTTCCATACATCATCTCATTTCGCAATAATCATGCAATCAAATGAACTTTCATCTATTCATGATACTTTATTTACGGAATGCAATTGAAATCATCACATAGATTTAAAACTTACCAACTCAACCCCGAGCATGAACATAGCATCTATTAGCCATGAACTCAAGGTACTTACTTTTTCCGCTGTCCGTACTCAACTCGATAAAGTCACCCTTAGTATAAATATTCAATCGAAATATATATATAGAGTTTGCACATAGTGCTTAATACTCGATCACGCACACTTAGTGCCATGTGATTTAAGCCCGCACACATAGTGCCATATAGTCCAAACTCGCACGTAGTGCCATACATTTCAAGCTCGCACACTCGGTGCCAATCTAAATCACCGTACACATTTACTTCTCGCACACTTAGTGCGAAATCAACAACTCAATTCATCACACCTCTTTTCTTTTCATTCAATACTTTCATCACCACATACATACATGTATATAAATTTATCATTCCTTTCGGCATAATTACATAGACATTATGTCTATTTAAATCAATACCAAATACATGCTTAGTGACTTACCTCGGATGTTGTCGAGCGTCTTCAACGGCTATTCAATTACTTTTGTTTTCTTTCCCTTATCCAACTTGATCCTTTAAGCTCTTGAGCTTGTTTAAGAACAATTGAATTCATTTAATCCCAATTCAAATAGGCGATTTAATATAACACATGTATATTATAAGGTTGAGGTACATATGACTTATTGGTTAACTATCAAACACCATACGCATATATACATATATTTTCTAGTCATACTCATAAACACATCCATCCAAATACATTCGTACTTAAACATCATTCGGACTTAACACTCATATCACATTTATAAAATTACAAGCGAATATACCTATACTTACATTACTTAAACATCAACCCTCAATTTCTTTGACAAAGCACATTCCGGAAATGATAAGACAATATAATGCCTTTAATCCAACTTATAATTCATTTACATCACATTCCAAGCATTAGGTCTATTCTATCACTTAAAATACAAACATTACTCAATAACTTCCTAGTTCAAATTAAGCAATTACACATACACACACAAGCGATTTCTTTTCCTACCACCCAAACCACCTATATGAACATTTAACTAACTCATACTTCACCCATCCACAATTACTCATTCAAACATGAAGAAGGTAATCAAATTTCTTCACTATCAACCATGGTAGAATGCTTCATTCACCACGAAATCCAAATTTTAGCATGGGCTAATTGAAGAACTTAGTAACTAACTTAAGTTAAGCTAAAATCCCAAAATCTAACATGAATTACTAACCTTGTTTTTGAGCTTAAGATGATCGAATGCCATATCCCCTTCCTTCTTTAACTTTCAGCTCCTAAGGTAGAAGATGAACACCATATATTTTTTTTCAATTTCCTTTCTTCTATTCGCCAAGGCACCCAAGGATGAGCAACAAATTTTCTTCCCTTTTCTTTCTTTGTTTCTCACGGCAAAAGAGCATCCACACATTTTTTCATCCTTTTTTTTTTTCCATTTCTTTATTCTCCTTACATAATCCACTAACTAAACATGTTGGAAACATGCTCCCTTGCCCATAATCTTGTCATGGCCGGCCACTCACCTTAGGAAGTGGGTTATTTAACATGCAAGGACAACCATTTTCCCACATGTATTAATAGGCCACCTTACATTTGCCTAGAACATTTCTAAATTTTCTCACATAAGTCCTAATCACTAAAATTCACCTATAATTAAGTAAAAATTCAATTAAGAAATTTTCACACATGCATATTCACATATTTAGACAGTAACTATCATACTCAAATAATTTAGTGACCGGTTTAGCGGTCCCGAAACCGCTTTCTGACTAGGGTCACTTTAGGGCTGTCACAACTCTCCCCCACTTAAGAAATTTTCGTCCCCGAAAATCTTACCGGTAAATAGGCTCGGGTATCGCTCTTTCATAGAGTCCTCAAGTTCCCAGGTGGCTTCTTCAATTTCGTGTTTATGCCACAACACCTTCATTAATGGGATTTTCTTATTTCGCAACTCTTTTACTTCACGCATCAGAATGCGAACCGGCTCTTCTTCATAGCTCAAATTAGGCTGAATCTCAATCTCAGATGGAGCGATTACGTGCGATGGATCAGACCTATATCGTCGAAGCATCGAGACATGGAAAACGTTGTGGATCCTTTCAAGCTCAGGGGGTAAAATTAATCGGTACGCTACTGGTCCAACTCGTTCGGATACTTCATACGGACCGATGAACCTCGGACTCAATTTGCCCTTACGGCCAGATCTAAGCACCTTCTTCCAGGGTGAGTGTGACAGCCCAAAATTGACCCTAGTCAGAATGTGGTTTCGGGACCACAAAACTGAGGCATAAAAATAATTAAAAATTTATTTTGATGCCTATGATATGTGTTAAATTGTGTATGACATTTTGATGTTTCAATTTAGAATTATAAATGTGAATTTCACTAGAAAGGACCTAGTAGTAAACTTTGAAAGTATGATGGGGAAATGTGTGATGACTAGTTGAGCATGCATGCAAAAATAAGGGATTTGCATGTCAAATTTCCCCAAAGATGGTATAGTGGCGGCCATGACAAGGGAATATGGGCAAGGAAAACATGTTATGACATGTTTTGTTAATGCATGATGTGATAAATGATAAAAAATTAAGCATGTAGGAAGAGAAACAAAAAAATCAAAATTTGCTCATCCTTCCCCCTTTTGCCGTGAGTGAAAGAGAAGCAAAGAAAAAATTTTGTTCACCTATTTTCTCTTCTTTGGCCGAAAATACTAAGGAAAAAGGAAGGATTTTTGCTTCATTTTCTTTGTTTAGAAGAGATCTAGAAGGAAATTTGGCTAAACTTGCAACAAGAGTAAGGTATGTATGAGGTTGTGTTGGGAGTTTCATGCATGTTTTGGTTGCTAATTTGATGTGCATGTTAGCCATGGCTCAAATCTTTGTTATGCCATGGAAATGGCATTTGGCCAAAGTTGTTATGGTGATAAAGCCATTGCATGCTAAGTGTGAAGCTTGATGATGATGCATGCAATGATGGATTGTCTACTCTTGAGTAAGATTTTGAGTTTTCTTTTGTTTAACCATGATTGAAGTTGAAAAGGGCATGATTGTCATATTTGGCCATGATGCATTCATGAGCATGGTTCATGCTTCTTGCATGTTAGTTAAAATTTGTGTTTTGGATGGCTATGGACACCTTGAAATTCGCCATGCTCATATATGTATATATATGTTTGCACATGATGTTTTGGTTATGAACTAAGTGATGAATATATTTGTTTAAAGAAGAAGATGTGGAAGAATGCTTGTGAAATTGCAAGCACAATTCGCCTAACACACATATAAGTGCTTGATGCTATATTATAAGTTTTGGGCCACAATGTGCAAAGCATTAACTAGTAAAATGCATGCTGTTTTTGTGAGGTATTAAGTGCAAAATTGACCTCAACATGTACATGAATATTCGCCTTGGGTAGCCTATTGAAGGCCTTAGCATTTCCTTGATGCTCGAATAAATTGTATTGAATTGCTTGATGTAGTATAAAATGTGCATGACCATTGTGTATTCAAGCTAAAGGGTGGCCATATGACCATTTAAACTCCTTGTCATATTGGCCATAAGCTAGCACAATGAGGTTTTAATAAATTGAATTTGTTTGAATTAGCTCAAGAGCTTAGAGGGCCACAATTGGACAAGGGAAGGAGAAAGTGATCGAATAGCCGAAAAAGCCGTTCGACAACATCCGAGGTAAGTCCTCAAGAAGTGACCCTACTTGAATTATGTGAAATAAAGTATGGATGTGTATTGATTATTGATTATGTGTGCATGAGTATTTGAATTCTACCCGGGCTAAGTCCCGAAGGCGAATATGCTTGTGACTATAATTGCGTTTGAGCCTTAGTAACGAAAATGAAATATGTATGTCCAATGATAATTGATGTAGGTGTTCATGGGAAATTGAATGATATCCGGGCTAAATCCCGAAGACAATTATGCTGGAAATTATATCCGGGTTAAGACCCGAAGGCAATTGTGCTAGTGGCTACATCCGGGCTAAGACCCGAAGGCATTCATGCGAGACATTCTATCCGGGCTAAGACCCAAAGGCATTTGTGCACATGGTTATATCCGGTTATATTCCGAAGAATCTTGGGCTGGAGGTGAGTGTTGGTTGCTGTAATAAATTCAATGAGTACACCTGAAAAGCCCAAAGAATGAGGTACGTTTATATGTGCATTGGAAAGTCGACATGTTTGAGCAACATTCGCTCAATCGACTAATGAATTTCAGTTATTGAATTGATTGATACTTTGTGAAATTATATAATGATGAAGTGTGAAGTAAGAATGTGTATTAATGAAATGATGCATTTGGCTATGTGAATGTATTGCTGTAATTAGAGTTGATTATATTCCTTGAGACTTACTAAGCATAAAAATGCTTACCCGTTGCTTTGGCTCACAGTTTTCTAGATTTCGCTCAAGCAATCGGATTTGGGATCGTTGAAGTCGAAGTCATCCACACTATCAAGCCTCCATTTTGGTATAAATTTTGGTTGAACTTAAGATGGCATGTATAGGACTACCCTTGTTGGTTAAATATGTTGTGATGTATATATGTACGGCCATGCGAAAATGGCTCGAAAAAGGAAGCATGAACTTAGACTATTTGTGGTTTGTATGTATATATTTGGTGTCATGATGTGACTATGGATTGGAAATGGGAATGTTGGTCACATGATCAGCCATTGGCATGGTTAAAATGATCATATATGAACCTATGTATGGCAAGACTAGTTGGTTCATGGGGACTACCAAATAGGTAAGACCTACCTTAAAAACAGATGCTGCCAGCTGCAGTGACGTGAATGTGAAAAATCACCAAAATTCGTAGGAATGGAATTAAATAGTGAATAAGCTATTTAAATGAACCTTGATGAGTCTATTTTCATATGGAAGAAACGAAATGGTCATAGGAGTTACATGTTAAGAGATATTAAAGCTATGGTGAGACAGGGCCAGAACGGCTTCTGGGTTCCCTGTCGCAATTTTAAAAATTTACTATAAATTATCCAAAAAGAATTAGGATACATACATTATATGTACAGATTCCATTTTGAGTCTAGTTTCATTAGAAACAAACGGCACCAGAATTAAAGCCCTGTACAGAGAGATATTCAAGTTATACCGCGCGAAGGTCAGAGCAGTCGATCCCTGTAACATGGGTGACTTTAACTAATAAACTGTACAAATTGGCCCGACCAAAAATTCTAGAAATAAATCCATGGATGGATATATGAGTCTAAATTCAGGGAAAATTTACGAAACCAGTTTCCGAGTTTTGAAACTCGAGATATGATTTTTAAGGCGACAGTGACGCAGTTTTCCAGCCTGACTGGAAATGTCAAATGGATGGGCAAAACAAGTGAACTTGGCTTGTTAACCCCTCGTGTCCGAACACGGCGATGGTCTCGGGTTGGGGTGTCACAATTTTATTGGTATCGAGCCACGGTTTAGTCGATTCTAGGACTACCGTGATGTGTTTGGGGTCTAGCTATACATGCCATTAAATGATGAATCGATAGTGTGGTGATTTACGACAATTTGACTTTGTGTTTGTTTATAGCAATGGATCCGATCCCAACCGGCGATAGCTGATGATGTGGAGAGTGTGGCGCCTGCTCCCGCGCAAGGGACAACGCGGCGGACTCTCAACCTATGGCCAGCAATCCGAATGACGAGGCTAGGCAAGCCTTTTATAGTGTGATGAGCGAATGGTTTAATCAATACATTCGAACTAACACGGCTGTTCCACAACCTCCATTCCCGACAAATGCAACCCCGCACCTACAATACCTCGGTGACTGACCAAATAAGGTCAAGTAAGCCCCGGTCGATAGGATTGAAAACATGGGGCCACTGAATTTAAGGCTACGGATGATGATGATGCGAAGCGAGCTGAATTTTGGTTGGATAACACTATCCGGGTGCTCGATGAGCTATCTGTACACCCGATGAGTGCTTAAAGTGTACCATCTCCTTGCTACGTGAGTCCGCCTACTATTGGTGGAGTACTCGACTTCGTGGTGCCTAGAGAGCAAGTGACTTGGGAATTCTTTCAAAGCAGAGTTAGAAAAAGTATATCGATCGAGATTCATCGACCAAAAGCGGAGGAATTTCTTGATCTTAAGCAAGGTTCTATGTCCGTTACCGACTACTGAGCGAAAGTTTGTGAGGCTTAGCCGATGCTGCGTGAGAATGCATTTCGTCCGAAGCTATTATGTATGGCGCCGAGGATGGGCTGAATGATGATATAAGGATGTTTGTTGGCATTCTCGAGATCGAGAGTTCGTAGTACTTGTTGAGCGAGCTTGTAAAGCCGAAGAGCTTAGAAAGGAGAAACAAAAAGCTGATGTGGGAACTGGAGAATTCGAAGAGGTCCTCGGAAAGTCTCTTCAACAAGCATCGAAGAGATTTCGAGATGATGCGAGCGGTCTAGAGGCTTTTCGGGCTTTTCTAGACGAGGACGCGATCGACCCCTGTGACCACACGAGTCACTTCGATCGCCGATGGTGGAAATGATCGTAGAGAGAGGCGGAGTGTCCACATTGTGGCAAATGGCATTCGGGAGCTGTTGGTTTCGTGATCGCTCCTGCTATAAGTGTGGATCGGCCGACCACTTTATGAAAGATTGCGAGGATGCTTGAGCAGAATGTGAGTCGAGTGGAAACCCGGTGCTACCCTTTGCTCGAGGTAGGCCACCTAGAAATATGGGCAATGTCGTTGGCGGTCGAGAGGATCTAGAGATGCTACCATCGGATCTCGAGGCTCGTGCTCTGCAGGACTTATGCCATCTGTGCGTGAGGATCTTGCCTCTCCAAATGTCATTCTTGGTACTTTCACTCTTTTCAATACAAATGTGATTGCTTTGATTGACCACTGGTTCTACTCATTCATATATATGTGAAACCTTAGCATCCAGTAAGACTTTGCCTATTGAGTCTCTTGAGTTTGTAATTCGGTGTCAAACCCTTGGGTCATTACGTGCTTGTCAACAAAGTGTGCAAGAAAAGTCCCCTAGTGTTCCGAGGTTCTTGTTTTCGGCGGACTTGATGCTTTTGCCGTTCGATGAGTTCGACGTTATTCTTGGTTTGGATTGGTTGACCATGCACAATGCGGTTGTAAATTGCAAGAGCAAGACTATCGATTTGAGGTCTGTGAATAATGAAATAATTCGGGTTGAGTCTACGGACTTAAAGGGTTGCCGGTGTAATATCGGCGATGTTGGCCCGAAATATGTAAAAAAGGGTGCGGCGTACCTTGCATCGTGCTTTCGATGACAAGGAATCGAAAAGAAACCCGAATCTGTGCCGTGGTTTGTGAATACCGGATGTTTTCCCGAAGAATTGCGGGTTTACCACTGTTCGGAAATAGAATTTGGCATCAATTGGTACTGGTACCACTCAATTCGATAGCTCCGTATCGTATGGCACCAACGGAATTAAAGGAGTTAAGCTCGGTTGCAAGAATTGGTGGATAGAGGTTTTGCTCGCTTGGAGTTTTTCGCCTTAGGGTGCGCCCGGTATTGTTCGTGAAGAAGAAGGATGGAACCATGCGGTTGTGCATCGACTATCGTCGACTTAATAAGCGGCGATAAAGAACAAATATCCGTTGCCACGTATTGATGACTTGTTCGATCAAGCTGAAGGGAGCCTCGGTGTTCTCAAAAATAGATTTGAGATCGGGCTATTATCAATTGCGAATCCGAGATTGGACGTACCCAAGGCGCCTTGAGCGAGATATGGTCACTATGAGTTCCTAGTGATGCCGTTTGGGCTCACTAATGCCCTACGGTATTTATGGATTTAATGAATCGGATCTTTAGACCATATTTGGATCGATTAAGTAGTCGTGTTCATTGATGACATCTTGGTCTATTCAAGAAATGAGACCGAACATCTTTGAACACTGCGGTTAGTCTTTGCAAATTTTACGGGATAAGCAATTATATGCTAAGTTCAGCAAGTGTGAGTTACGGTTAAGAGGTTAGCTTCTTGGGTCATGTGGTATCTGCATCGGGTATTCGAGTGACCAGAATAAAATTTCAGCCATACTTAATTGGAAGCCTCAGAAATATTCTTGAGGTTTGAGACTTTTGGGGCTTCTTAGGTTATTAAACGATTTGTAAAGGCTTCTCAACGATAGCCACGCCGATGATGGCTTCTCCAAAAGGATGTTAAGTTGAATGAGAGAAATGCCAAAAAGTTTCGATCAGCTGAAAACTTATTTGGTGAAGCCCCAATTCTAGTGCAACCCGAGTCCGCAAGGAGTTTGTCATCTATAGCGACGCCTCTCTACTTGGGTTAGGTTGCGTATTAATGCAAGAAGGTTGAGTTGTGGCCTATCGTCGAGGCAATTAAAGCCACATGAGAAAAATTATCCGACTCATGATCTCGAATTGGCGCCATCGTATTCGCCTTAAAGATTTGGCGACATTACTTATTTGGTGAAAGGTGCCATGTATACTCGGATCACAAAAGTCTCAAATATCGATGACCCAAAGAGACTTAAATCTGCGACAAAGGCGTTGGCTCGGTTGTTAAAGGATTATGAGTGATCATTGACTATCACGGGAAAGGCGAATGTGGTTGCGGATGCCTTGAGTCGTAAATCATTATTCGCTTCTGAGCGATGAGCGTGCACTTATCGTCCAATCCGATAGTGTGTTAGTAGCTAAATTGAAAGCCAAACCACTATTGATACATCAAATTCGAGAAGCTCGAGAAAGTCGACGATGAGTTGGCGCAAAAGCAATTTGAGTGTGTTCGAACAAGGACTCGGAATTTCAAATCGCGATGACGATTGTTTGAGGTTCAAAAGTCGTCTGTGTGTTCCAAAGAAGTCGGAACTCATTTCGATAATTCGAATGAAGCCCATTGTAGCGAATGGCAATCCACGGAGTACGAAGATGTACAATGATTTGAAAGCGTCGGTTTTGGTGGCATGGTATGAAGCGAGACATCTCCGACTTTGTTTGAGATGTTTAATATGTCAACAAGTGAAAGCGGAACATCGGTGCCTTGAGATTATTTCAGCCAATCACGATACCAGTGGAAATGGGATCGAGTCACAATGGACTTTGTATCCGGACGCCATTGTCGACAAGTAAGAAGGATGCGGTTTGGGTCGTGGTTGATAGATTGACTAAGTCGGCTCACTTTGTCCCCGTGACGTGCGGATTTTTCAATGGACAAATTAGCCGAATTATGCGTTCTCAGTTGTGAGATTACACGGGTGCCTATTTCCATCGTGTCGGATAGAGATCCGAGATTTACCTCACGATTTTGGAAAAAGTTGCAAGAAGCTTTGGGTACCAAGTTGCATTTCAGCACCGCCTTTCACCCCAAACCGATGGTCAATCCGGCGGATAATTCGGATACTTGAGGATATGTTAAGATGTTGCGTCCTCGAGTTTAGTGGTTCATGGGAGCGGTATTTTCCGTTGATTGAATTCGCTTATAACAACAGCTTTCAATCAAGTATTAAGATGGCACCCTACGAGGCTTTGTACGGTCGTAAATGCCGTACACCATTGTTTTGGACTGAGCTTGGTGAAAACAAGATTTTCGGGGTGGATTTGATTAGAGATACTGAACAGAAAGTGAAAGTAATCCGTGAAAGTCTGAAGATAGCCTCCGATCGTCAGAAGTCGTACGCGGATCTAAAGCGTAAGGATATCGAGTATCGGTGGGTGATAAAGTGTTTCTCAAGGTATCGCCTTGGAAAAAGATACTCGAGTTCGGCCGTAAGGGCAAGTTGAGCTGAGGTTCATTGGGCCATATGAGATATCGAGGCGAGTCGGTCCGGTGGCATATCGCTTGATTTTGCCCCCGAACTCAAAAAGGTTCACGATGTCTTTCACGTTTCAATGCTTGACGCTATAGATCCGATCCATCGCACGTGATTAGTCCATCGAAATTGAAATTCAAGCTAATATGAGTTATGAGGAAGAACCGATTAGTATCCTATCACGAGAAGTGAAAGAGTTGCGAAACAAGCGGGTTCCGCTAGTGAAAGTGTTATGGCTCAAGCACGGGATAGAAGAAGCTACTTGGGAGACCGAGAATTCTATGAAAGAGCGATATCAAACCTATTTACGGTAAGATTTTCGGGGCGAAAATTTCTTAAGTGGGGAGAGTTGTGACACCCAAAATTGACCCTAGTCGGAATGTGGTTTCGGGACCACAAAACCGAGGCATAAAAATAATTAAAATTTATTTTGATGCCTATGATATGTGTTAAATTGTGTATGACATTTTGATGTTTCAATTTAGAATTATAAATGTGAATTTCACTAGAAAGGACCTAGTAGTAAACTTTGAAAGTATGATGGGAAATGTGTGATGACTAGTTGAGCATGCATGCAAAATAAGGGATTTGCATGTCAAATTTCCCCAAACATGGTATAGTGGCCGGCCATGACAAGGGAATATGGGCAAGGAAAACATGTTATGACATGTTTTGTTAATGCATGATGTGATAAATGATAAAAAATTAAGCATGTAGGAAGAGAAACAAAAAAATCAAAATTTGCTCATCCTTCCCCCCTTTTGCCGTGAGTGAAAGAGAAGCAAAGAAAAAATTTTGTTCACCTATTTTCTCTTCTTTGGCGAAAATACTAAGGAAAAAGGAAGGATTTTTGCTTCATTTTCTTTGTTTAGAAGAGATCTAGAAGGAAATTTGGCTAAACTTGCAACAAGAGTAAGGTATGTATGAGGTTGTGTTGGGAGTTTCATGCATGTTTTGGTTGCTAATTTGATGTGCATGTTAGCCATGGCTCAAATCTTTGTTATGCCATGGAAATGGCATTTGGCCAAAGTTGTTATGGTGATAAAGCCATTGCATGCTAAGTGTGAAGCTTGATGATGATGCATGCAATGATGGATTGTCTACTCTTGAGTAAGATTTTGAGTTTTCTTTTGTTTAACCATGATTGAAGTTGAAAAGGGCATGATTGTCATATTCGGCCATGATGCATTCATGAGCATGGTTCATGCTTCTTGCATGTTAGTTAAAATTTGTGTTTTGGATGGCTATGGACACCTTGAAATTGGCCATGCTCATATATGTATATATATGTTTGCACATGATGTTTTGGTTATGAACTAAGTGATGAATATATTGGTTTAAAGAAGAAGATGTGGAAGAATGCTTGTGAAATTGCAAGCACAATTGACCTAGCACACATATAAGTGCTTGATGCTATATTATAAGTTTTGGGCCACAATGTGCAAAGCATTAACTAGTAAAATGCATGCTGTTTTTGTGAGGTATTAAGTGCAAAATTGACCTCAACATGTACATGAATATTCGGCCTTGGGTAGCCTATTGAAGGCCTTAGCATTTCCTTGATGCTCGAATAAATTGTATTGAATTGCTTGATGTAGTATAAAATGTGCATGACCATTGTGTATTCAAGCTAAAGGGTGGCCATATGACCATTTAAACTCCTTGTCATATTCGCCATAAGCTAGCACAATGAGGTTTTAATAAATTGAATTTGTTTGAATTAGCTCAAGAGCTTAGAGGGCCACAATTGGACAAGGGAAGGAGAAAGTGATCGAATAGCCGAAAAAGCCGTTCGACAACATCCGAGGTAAGTCCTCAAGAAGTGACCCTACTTGAATTATGTGAAATAAAGTATGGATGTGTATTGATTATTGATTATGTGTGCATGAGTATTTGAATTCTACGGGCTAAGTCCCGGCGAATATGCTTGTGACTATAATTGCGTTTGAGCCTTAATAACTGAAAATGAAATATGTATGTCCAATGATAATTGATGTAGGTGTTCATGGGAAATTGAATGATATCCGGGCTAAATCCCGAAGACAATTATGCTGGAAATTATATCCGGGTTAAGACCCGAAGGCAATTGTGCTAGTGGCTACATCCGGGCTAAGACCCGAAGGCATTCATGCGAGACATTCTATCCGGGCTAAGACCCAAAGGCATTTGTGCACATGGTTATATCCGGTTATATTCCGAAGAATCTTGGGCTGGAGGTGAGTGTTGGTTGCTGTAATAAATTCAATGAGTACACTCGAAAAGCCCAAAGAATGAGAATGCGTTTATATGTGCATTGGAAAGTCGACATGTTTGAGCAACATTCGCTCAATCGACTAATGAATTTCAGTTATTGAATTGATTGATACTTTGTGAAATTATATAATGATGAAGTGTGAAGTAAGAATGTGTATTAATGAAATGATGCATTTGGCTATGTGAATGTATTGCTGTAATTAGAGTTGATTATATTCCTTGAGACTTACTAAGCATAAAATGCTTACCCGTTGCTTTGGCTCTCGGTTTTCTAGATTTCGCTCAAGCAATCGGATTTGGGATCGTTGAAGTCAAGTCATCCACACTATCAAGCCTCCATTTTGGTATAAATTTTTGGTTGAACTTAAGATGGCATGTATAGGACTACCCCTTGTTGGTTAAATATGTTGTGATGTATATATGTACGGCCATGCGAAAATGGCTCGAAAAAGGAAGCATGAACTTAGACTATTTGTTGTTTGTATGTATATATTTGGTGTCATGATGTGACTATGGATTGGAAATGGGAATTTTGGTCACATGATCAGCCATTGGCATGGTTAAAATGATCATATATGAACCTATGTATGGCAAGACTAGTTGGTTCATGGGGACTACCAAATAGGTAAGACCTACCTTAAAAACAGATGCTGCCAGCTGCAGTGACGTGAATGTGAAAAATCACCAAAATTCGTAGGAATGGAATTAAATAGTGAATAAGCTATGTAAATGAACCTTGATGAGTCTATTTTCATATGGAAGAAACGAAATGGTCATAGGAGTTACATGTTAAGAGATATTAAAGCTATGGTGAGATAGGGCCAGAACGGTTTCAGGGTTCCCTGTCGCAACTTTAAAAATTTACTATAAATTGTCCAAAAATAATTAGGAGACATACATTATATGTACAGATTCAATTTTGAGTCTAGTTTCATTTGAAACAAATGGCACCAGCATTAAAGCCCTGTACAGAGAGATATTCAAGTTATACCGCGCGAAGGTCAGAGCAGTCGATCCCTGTAACATGGGTGACTTTAACTAATAAACTGTACAAATTGGCCCGACCAAAAATTCTAGAATAAATCCATGGATGGATATATGAGTCTAAATTCAGGGAAAATTTACGAAACCAGTTTCCGAGTTTTGAAACTCGAGATATGATTTTTAAGGCGACAGTGGCGCAGTTTTCCAGCCTATTTGGAAATGTCAAATGGATGGGCAAAACAAGTGAACTTGGCTTGTTAACCCCTCGTGTCCGACACCGGCGATGGTCTCAGGTTCGGGGTGTTACAGTGAGACCTTGAGAAATACCTTGTCTCCAACCTGATATTCAATGTCTTTTCTTTTCAAATCCGCGTACGACTTTTGGCGATCCGAAGCAGCTTTCAAACTTTCACGAATTACTCGAACTTTTTGCTCGGCATCCTTAACCAAATCAACCCCGAAGATTTTACCTTCACTAAGTTCAGTCCAGAATAATGGGGTACGGCATTTACGACCGTATAAAGCCTCGTAAGGCGCCATCTTAATGCTTGATTGAAAACTATTGTTATAAGCGAATTCAATCAAAGGCAAATACCGTTCCCATGAACCACTGAACTCGAGGATGCAACATCTCAACATATCCTCAAGTATCTGAATTATCCGCTCGGATTGACCATCGGTTTGGGGGTGAAAGGCGGTGCTGAAATGCGACTTGGTACCCAAAGCTTCTTGCAACTTCTTCCAAAATCGCGAGGTAAATCTCGGATCTCTATCCGACACGATGGAAATAGGCACCCCGTGTAATCTCATAATATGAGAAAGCGTACAATTGGCTAGTTTGTCCATTGAAATATCCGTGCGGACGGGGATGAAATGAGCGACTTGGTCGGTCTATCAACAACTATCCAAACCGAAGTCTTTCCTATTTCGAGTCAATGGTAACCCAGACACAAAGTCCATTGTTACTCGATCCCATTTCCATTCGGGTATCATGATTGGCTGAAGTAATCCCGATGGCACTTGATGTTCCGCTTTCACTTGTTGACATATCAAGCACTTTGAAACAAATTTTGAAATGTCTCGTTTCATACCGGGCCACCAAAATTGGCGTTTTAGATCATTGTACATTTTAGTACTAGCCGGGTGGACTGACATTCGACTACTGTGAGCCTCGTTCAAAATCATCGAAACAAGTTCCGAATTCCTTGGAATACATAATCGACCCTTGAACGTCAAGCAATCATGGTCGTCAATCTGAAATTCTGATTCCTCATTCGAAACACATTCGGCTCGCTTAGCGACCAATTCGGCGTCGACCTTCTGAGATTCAAGTACTTGATGAATCAATAACGGTTTGGCCTCTAATTCGACTACTAGCACCTCATTGGGTGAAACGGATGGGTGAGCATCCATCGCTCTCAAAGCAAACAGTGCTTTATGACTTAAAGCATCGGCCACCACGTTGGCCTTTCCCGGGTGATAATCAATGACAAGTTCATAGTCCTTCAACAACTCAAGCCAACGTCTTTGTCGCAAGTTTAGATCTCCTTGAGTCATCAGATATTTAAGACTCTTATGGTTTGAATAAATATGACACCTTTCTCCAAACAAGTAATGTCGCCATATTTTTAAGGCAAACACTATGGCTGCTAATTCAAGGTCATGGGTCAGATAGTTTCTCTCATGCGGCTTTAATTGTCTCGACGCGTAAACCACAACTCGACCTTCTTGCATCAACACACAACCTAGCCCAAGCAAGGATGCGTCATGTAAATGACAAACTCTTTCTGGGACTCATTTGTACTAGCACTGGGCCTCGGTTAAGCAGGTTTTGATCGATCGAAACTTTCTTGACAGCGTTCCGACCACTCGAACTTAACATCTTTTTGAAGTAGTTTGTCAATGGTGCAGCTATCATCGAAAAACCCTTTACAAACCGTCGATAGTATCCGGCAAGCCCCAAAAAGCTCCTAACTTCGGTAATATTCCTTGGAGGTTTCCAATCGACTATGGCTGAAATTTTGTTCGGGTCCACTCGGACACCCGATGCGGACACCACGTGCCCCAAAAAGCTAACCTCTCTCAACCAAAATTCACATTCTTGAACTTTGCGTATAACTGCTTATCTCGTAAGTTTTGCAACACTAGCCTCAGGTGTTCAGCATGTTCAGTTTCATCTCTCGAATAGACCAAAATGTCATCGATAAATACAACTACGAACCGGTCCAAGTATGGCCTGAAAATTCTATTCATTAAATCCATATATACCTTAGGGCATTAGTGAGCCCAAACGGCATCACCAAGAATTCGTAGTGACCGTACCTCGTTCTAAAAGCGGTTTTGAGTACGTCCGATTCTCGGACCCTCAACTGATATTACCCCGACCTCAAATCTATCTTTGAAAACACCGAGGCTCCCTTTAATTGATCAAACAAATCGTCAATTCGTGGCAGCGGATATTTATTCTTTATCGTCACTTTATTGAGTTGACGATAGTCGATGCACAACCTCATGGTTCCGTCCTTCTTTTCACAAACAATCTTGAGTGCGCCCCATGGAGAAAAACTCGGTCAAGCGAAACCTCTATCCGTCAATTCTTGCAATTGAACCTTCAATTCCTTTAATTCCGTTAATGCCATACGATACGGGGCTATTGAAATTGGCGTAGTACCCGGTACAACTTCGATGCCGAATTCCACTTCTCGAACCGGTGGCAATCCTGGTAACTCCTCAGGGAAAACATCTGAATACTCACAAACCACTGGTACCGATTCGAGTTTCCTTTCCGTCTCTTTACTTTTAAGCACATACGCAAGATATGTTTCACACCCCTTTTTCATATATCTCCGAGCGGTCATAGAAGATATTATCGCTGGCATTCCTTTTAAATCAGTAGACTCGACTCGGACTACCTCATTATTTGCACTCCTCAAATCAATGGTTTTCCTTTTGCAGTCCACCACTGCATCATGCATGGTCAGCCAATCCATACCAAGAATAACATCGAATTCATCAAATGGTAGAAGCATCAAATCGGCCGAAAAACATGATTCTCGAATTATTAGGGGCATCTCTTGCACACTTTATCAAGCAGTGCGTCTTGACCCAAAGGGTTTGACACTCGAATTACGAACTCGAGAGACTCAACAAGTAGAGTCTTCTTTGGATGCTAAGGTTTCACATACATATGAATGAGTAGAGCGGGGTCAATCAATGCAATCACACTAGTATCAAAGAGAGTAAAAGTACCAGTGATAACATCAGGGGAGGATGCCTCCTCTCGTGCACGGATAGCATATGCTCTAGCAGGAGCACGAGTCTCGGATCGAACAACTGTATCAGAGGCTCCTCTCTGATTACCACCCCTACCTCCCGAAATCCTCGGGGTCTACGTCTAGCCGTCGTCCCACTAGATCTTGCACCTTGCATCTTATTTTTCTCACCTAGCTCATGCAATCTCTAATGAAGTGGTCCTTGAACCACATCCGTAACAGCCAGGTTAATGGACTTACCCCAACATTCACCTAGGTGTCGTCTTCCACATTGGGGCATTCGGGTTTCTCTTGACGATTATTACCCACACTAGCTACAAGTAGCTCGAGTCCGTCGATGGTCGGGCTCGATGGAAATTCCCCGATCGCCTCGACTTTCTGGTGCCCTCCACGAACCTCTTTACAGCCGAGAAGCGGAGCTTTACTCACGATCTTTTACGATAATCTCTTGCTTCAAATTCAGCCTTCTTCTTCTCCTTTCCAAGTTCTTCCGCCTTGCGTGCTCGTTCGACTAGGGTTCTGAACCGCTTTATCTCCAAAATACCCACTAGTAGCTTTAACTCTTCATTCAATCCTTCTTCAAATCTTTTGCACATAGCAACCTCATCAGCCACACACTCCCGGGCATACCGACTGAGTCTTACGAACTCATGTTCGTATTCAGATACTATCATACGGCCTTGCTTGAGTTCCAAGAATTCCGTACGCTTCTGATCGATGAACCGTTGACTAATGTATTTCTTTCGAAATTCTGATTGAAAGAAATCCCAAGTAACTCGTTCATTTGGGACTATGGAAATTAAAGTCCTCCACCAATAGTAAGCTGAGTCTCACAACAAGGATATAGCACACTTAAGACATTCATCGAGTGTGCATGACAGTTCATCTAACACTCGAATGGTGTTATCGAGCCAGAACTCGGCCTTTTCGGCATCATCAGTAACTATGGCCTTGAACTCCTCGGCCCCGCGCTTCCTAATCAAGTCCACAGGGGGTTTACTCAGCCTCACCGGATCAGTAACTGATGGCATTACGGGTTCTTGGGGTGGAGTATTTAAATTCGGGAATGGTTGGACAGCCGGATTGGTTCGGGCATATTGCGCGACCTACTCATTCATCATGGTGAAGAAGGCTTGTTTCGCCCCTTCATTTTGATTATTCGCGGATGACTGAGGCTCAACAGGCGGTGTCCCTTGTGCGGGGGCAGCCGCTACACTTTCAATGTCATCCGCCAAGGGTCTCTCTACCCCGGGTTCCATTTGTTAATCAAAACAAAAACTTCAACCGTCAGAAGTCATCACATTTTTAAGCACTAACATTTTGGCATGTATAGCTAGACTCACACGCGCTATGGTAGTCCTAGAACCGACTAAACTATAGCTCTGATACCAATAAAATGTAACACCCCAAACCCGTGGATGTCACCAGATTTGACCACGTGGTGTTACGGGCTTTACTTCCTTATTTCTCTCGAAATATTTAATTTCTGTTCCAGGCAGGCTAGCTAACCGCGTCACTGTCACCTTAAAAATCATATCTCGAGTTACAGAACTCGAAAATCAGTTCCGTAAATTTTCCCTGAAACTATACTCATAATCCCATCTACACATTTTTTTCTAGAATTTTTGGTTGAGTCAATTAGTACAGTTTATTAGTTAAAGTCACCCCTGTTGCAGAGTTCGACTACACTGACCTTTGCGCATTACGACCTGGATATCATCTCGTACAGAGCTCCAATGCTCATGCCGTTTGTTTCTAATGAAACTAGACTCAAAGGGAAATCTATGAATATAATCCATGACTTCTAATTGTTTCTGAATAATTTATGGTAAATTTTCAAAGTCGGAGCAGGGGATCCAGAAACCGTTCTGGCCCTGTTTCGTGAAAACCTGAATATCTCTTAAAATCCGACTCATATGACCGTTTCGTTTCTTCCATATGAAAGTAGATTCATCAAGGTTTAATTTCATAATTTATTCAGTATTTAATTCTACTTCTACTATTTTTAGTGATTTTTCAATCTCACCTCACTGCTGCTGGCAGCATCTGTTACTAAAGCAAACAATGACTATTTCATAGTTCTTCCATGGCCAACTATAATTCATCATACATAATACAAACTATGGCCACCTTATCAAAATTAAGGTTTCTAAGACTTGTGACTATAGGTTTTAGAATCACGCTCAACCGACCACATAGGCCATTTTCGCATGGCTTAAAGTTTACAACCCAAAATTCAACAAAACAAAATAGCCTATACATGCCAAATGTTCTCCTAGTTCAACTAGGAAGACAATACCAAAAGATTTCTAGCCGGTGTCATGACTTCAATGACGGTTCCGAGCACGCAAACAATCTGAGTCCAAGAGACCTAAAATGGGTGACAAGAAAACACGAGTGAGTTTACAACTCAGTAAGTCCTAAGCATTCGACAATCATCCATCAATAAAATTATCACAACATGAAATAATGTACGAGGCTAGGTACTCCATCCATATCGAAAATATACCATGGTTCCTCGGACCTTTCGGTTCATTCTCATGCCAATTCACCCAATGACATTTTATATACTGTTCAATAGAATAATAGAGGCATTTCCATACATCATCTCATTTCCGCAATAATCATGCAATCAAATGAACTTTCATCTATTCCACGATACTTTATTTACGGGAATGCAATTGAAATCATCACATAGATTTAAAACTTACCAACTCAACCCCGAGCATGAACATAGCATCTATTAGCCATGAACTCAAGGTACTTACTTTTTCCGCTGTCCGTACTCAACTCAATAAAGTCACCCTTCCGTATAAATATTCAATCGGAAATATATATATAGAGTTCGCACACATAGTGCTTAATACTCGATCACGCACACTTAGTGCCATGTGATTTAAGCCCGCACACATAGTGCCATATAGTCCAAACTCGCACACTTAGTGCCATACATTTCAAGCTCGCACACTCAAGTGCCAATCTAAATCACCGTACACATTTACTTCTCGCACACTTAGTGCCGAAATCAACAACTCAATACATCACACCTCTTTTCTTTTCATTCAATACTTTCATCATCACATACATACATGTATATAAATTTATCATTCCTTTCGGCATAATTACATAGACATTATGTCTATTTAAATCAATACCAAATACATGCTTAGTGACTTACCTCGAGATGTTGTCGAACGTCTTCAACGGCTATTCAATTACTTTTTTTCTTTCCCTTATCCAACTTCGATCCTTTAAGCTCTTGAGCTTGTTTAAGAACAATTGAATTCATTTAATCCCAATTCAAATAGACGATTTAATATAACACATGTATATTATAAGGTTGAGGTACATATGACTTATTGGTTAACTATCAAACACCATACGCATATATACATATATTTTCTAGTCATACTCATAAACACATCCATCCAAATACATTCGTACTTAAACATCATTCGGACTTAACACTCATATCACATTTATAAAATTACAAGCGAATATACCTATACTTACATTACTTAAACATCAACCCTCAATTTCTTTGACAAAGCACATTCCGGAAATGATAAGACAATATAACACCTTTAATCCAACTTATAATTCATTTACATCACATTCCAAGCATTCAGTCTATTCTATCACTTAAAATACAAACATTACTCAATAACTTCCTAGTTCAAATTCGCAATTACACATACACACACAAGCGATTTCTTTTCCTACCACCCAAACCACCTATATGAACATTTAACTAACTCATACTTCACCCATCCACAATTAATCATTCAAACATGAAGAAGGTAATCAAATTTCTTCACTATCAACCCTGGCCGAATGCTTCATTCACCACCGAAATCCAAATTTTAGCATGGGCTAATTGAAGAACTTAGTAACTAACTTAAGTTAAGCTAAAATCCCAAAATCTAACATGAATTACTAACCTTGTTTTTGAGCTTAAGATGATCGAATGCCATATCCCCCTTCCTTCTTTAACTTTCAGCTCCTAAGGTAGAAGATGAACACCAATATTTTTTTTTCAATTTCCTTTCTTCTATTCGCCAAGGCACCCAAGGATGAGCAACAAATTTTCTTCCCTTTTCTTTCTTTGTTTCTCACGGCAAAAGAGCATCCACACACATTTTTTCATCCTTTTCTTTTTTTTTCCATTTCTTTATTCTCCTTACATAATCCACTAACTAAACATGTTGGAAACATGTTCCTTGCCCATAATCTTGTCATGGCCGGCCACTCACCTTAGGAAGTGGGTTATTTAACATGCAAGGACAACCATTTTCCCACATGTATTAATAGGCCACCTTACATTTGCCTAGCACATTTCTAAATTTTCTCACATAAGTCCTAATCACTAAAATTCACCTATAATTAAGTAAAAATTCAATTAAGAAATTTTCACACATGCATATTCACATATTTAGACAATAACTATCATACTCAAATAATTTAGTGACCGGTTTAGCGGTCCCGAAACCGCTTTCCGACTAGGGTCACTTTAGGGCTGTCACACATCTCACGAACTCGGACTCAACTCAACGAGTTCGGACATTCGCATCCATAAGTGAACTCGGACTCAACTCAACGAGTTCGGATGCTCAACCATCCTAGTGACATGTCACTTGTATCCTAATCTATTCCTAAGGTTCAAACGGGATTTTCTCGAACACTTATCCTTGCAGTCTTAGTAGAATGCCGAAATCAATACTCGGTAACAATTATATTTAACAAGTAGTTCACATAATTTACATATTATTTGAAATTAACCACAAACCATACATTTCATAATAAAATTCAGCATAACATATAATTAACATCAATAACTTAAAAATAACCATTATGCTACATTATCTACACATGAACTTACCTTGGTACCAAAATACAAAGATTTTGCAATTTAGTCCACAATCTTTTCTTTTCCTCGATTGAGGTTGATTCCACGTCTTTCTTGATCTAAAATAACACATTTAGCTTATTTAATACTCACATTATCAAATTAATCCTTAACTCAAATTTTGGCAAAATTACAATTTTACCCCTAAACTTTTGCATATTTACATTTTTGCCCCTAGGCTCTGGATTAAACTTTATTCCTTATTCTTATGTTTTACAACATGCTGATCACTTTTCTCTTCTATGGCAACATCAAATTCTCACTCTAACATGTACTTATGACTATTAGGTATTTTTACCGATTAAGCCCTTTTACTCGCTTTTTGCTCAAAACCGAGTAGCACAAGTTGTCTAACATAATTTAAAACTTCATATTCTATCATAAAACATCAAAATACACAAATTTCACCTATGGGTATTTTTCCAAATATAAACCCTAGGTTGAATTATTGCTAACATAAGCTTAATCGAGCTAAGGATTCCAAAAACGTAAAGAACATTAAAAGCGGGCTTGGAATCACTTACCATGGAGCTTGGAAGCTTGAAACAAACCCTAGCTATGGAGAACCCTTGAAATTTCGGCCTAATGAAGAAGATGGACAAAATTGGCTTTTAATTTTGTTTTTAATTCATTTTAATAACTAAATGACCAAAATACCCTTACTACTAAACTTTCCAAAATTCCTTCCATGTCCTAATTTTGTCCATGAACTTAAAATTGGTCAAATTTCTATTTAAGACCTCCTCATTAATATTCCAAAACAATTTCATACTAAAACTTCTAGAATGCAAGTTTTGCAACTTATTCGATTTAGTCCTACTTTCAATTTAAGCACTTTAGGCATAGAATTTCATCACGAAATTTTCACACAATCATGCAATCATATCATAAACCTCAAAATAATTATAAAATAATTATTTCTATCTCGGATTTATGGTCACGAAACCACTATTCCGATTAGGCCTTAATTCGGGATATTACAACTCTCCCCCCTTTAAGAATTTTCGTCCTCGAAAATCTTACCTGTAAATAGATGTGGGTATTGATTTCTCATAGTTTCTTCAGATTCCCATGTAGCTTCTTCTACTCCATGCCTTTGCCACAACACCTTCACAAGTGCAACATTTTTATTTCTTAGTTGTTTGACCTCTCGAGCTAAAATCTTAATTGGTTCTTCTTCGTAGGTCATATCTGGTTGTAGTTCAATTTCTGTCGATGAAACTACATGTGAAGAATCCGAACGATACCGACGTAACATAGATACGTGGAACACATCATGAATCTTCTCTAATTCTGGTGGTAATGCTAGCCGATATGCTACCGGTCCAACTTTTTCAATTATTTCATACGGTCCAATAAAACGCGGACTTAACTTGCCCTTTCGTCCAAATCTAAGGACTTTCTTCCACGGAGACACCTTTAAAAATACTTTATCACCAACTTGAAATTCAATGTCCTTTCGTTTTAAATCTGCATAAGATTTCTGTCTATCTGAAGCAGCTTTCAAACAATCTCGAATTACCTTCACTTTTTCTTCAGTTTCTTTTATTAGATCAACTCCATAAATCTGATTTTCCTTGAGTTCAGTCCAATACAAAGGCGTTCGACACTTGCGACCATACAATGCTTCATAAGGTGCCATTTTCAAGCTCGTCTGATAGCTATTGTTGTAAGCAAATTCTACCAACGGCAAATATCTTTCCCAACTTCCTTGAAATTCCAATACACAACATCTGAGCATGCCTTCAAGAATCTGAATTACTCTCTCTGATTGTCCATCAGCTTGTGGATGAAAAGCAACACTGAAATTTAACTTCGTACCTAACGCGTCTTGCAACTTTTTCCAAAACCGTGAGGTAAACCTTGGATCTCTATCTGAAATAATCGACAATGGTATTCCGTGTAATCTAACAATTTCTCTAATATATAGTTCAGCCAACTTGTTAAGAGAATAATCCGTGACGTCTGAGGATAAAATGAGCCGACTTAGTTAATCATCAACTATTACCCGGATGGCATCTTTCTTTCACGGAGTCAATGGCAATCTGAAACAAAATCCATAGTAATCCGATCCCATTTCCATTCGGGAACCATAATAGGCTGGAGTAATCACGAAGGTACTTGGTGTTCGACTTTCACCGTTGACAAATTAAGCATTTGGACACAAACTCGATATATTTCTTTTCATTCCATTCCACCAATACATTTTCTTCAAGTCATTATACATTTTCGTACTACCGGATGAATCGAGAAATAACCACTATGTGCTTCCTGTAGGATCTTTTGAATCAATTCCTCATTCTTCGTACACAAATCCGATCTTTAAACATTAAGCACCCATCGAACCAATTCGAAATCGATCCGTGTCGACTTCACCATTTTCTTTTGGCTAGCAAATCTTGATCATTTTTACGAGTTTCAGATATCTCTTGTAAAAACATTGGTTTTGCTATTAACTCGCTAGAATCGAACCATCATCGACACTTTCAACCGAGTGTTCATAACTCTCAAAGCAAACAACAACTTTCGCTCAAAGCATCAAGAACCACATTCGCTTTTCCGGATGATAATCAATAACAAGCTCATAATCTTTCAATAACTCCAACCATCTTCGCTGTCTCAAATTCAAGTCTTTTTGTGACATCAAGTATTTAAGACTTTTGTGATCGGTATATACTCGGCACTTTTCACCATACAAATAATGTCGCCAATTCTTCAAAGCAAACACCACTGCAGCCAATTCCAAATCGTGAGTAGGATAATTCCTCTCATGATGTTTTAACTGCCTCGAAGCGTAAGCCACCACTTTTCCTTCTTGCATGAGTACACACCCCAAACCATTTAGAGAAGCATCACTATACACCACAAATTCTTTACCTAATTCGGGTTGTATCAACACTGGTGCTTCAGTTAATAACTTTTTCAATTCTTCGAAACTCTGTTGACATTCTTCCGTCCATTCAAATTTAACATCCTTTCGGAGTAGTCTAGTCATAGGAGCAGCAATTATAGAAAATCCATTTACAAACCGCCGATAATACCCAGCTAGCCCCAAGAAACTTCTAACTTGAGCACGTTTTGGTGGTTTCAATCAACAATTGCTGAAATTTTACTAGGATCAACCCGTATACCATCACCAAACAATATGACCCAAAATCCAACTTCCGGAGCCAAAATTCACTTTTACTAAACTTAGCATACAAATGCTTATTTCTCAAAGTTTGCAAAACTATCCTCAAATGCTCAAGATGCTCGTCTCATCTTTTGAATAAATTAAAATATCATCTATAAACACCACAACAAATTTGTCCAAGTATGGCGAAATATACGATTCATTAAATCCATAAACACATCGGAGCATTTGTCAATCCGAATGGCATAACTAAAATTCATAATGACCATACCTTGTTCTAAAAGCGTTTAGGCACATCCGACTCTTTTACCCGAGTTGGTAATACCGGATCTCAAGTCAATCTTTGAAAACCATGTCGCTCCTTTTAGTTGATCAAACAAATCATCAATTCTTGGCAGCGGATACTTTTTTTGATTGTCACCTTGTTTAATCGCCGATAATCAACACACAACCTCATAGAACCATCCTTCTTTTCACAAATAACACGGAGCACCCCAAGGTGAAAAACTCGGTCTCACAAAACCTTTATCACCAACTCTTGCAAGCTGCGACTTTAATTCCTTCAACTCTGTTGGTGCCATTCTATACTGAACAATCGAAATCGGAGTGTTCGGTATCAAATCAATACCAAATTCTACTTCCCCGACCGGAGGCAAACACGGCAATTCTTCGGAAATACGTCGCAAATTCACACACAACCAAGCCTTGATTCAACTTTCTTTTCAACTTCTTTTGTATTAATTACATACGCCAAATAAGCTTCATAACCCTTTCTCGATATCTTTGAGCCGACATTGAAGAAATCACACTAGGCAATGCCTCGATTTATCCGATTCAACCCGCAGAGTTTCACCATTTTCACACTTTAATTCTATAACCTTTTCTTTGCAATTTATTTTAGCATCATGCAATGTCAACCAATCCATACCCAAAATAACATCAAATTCATCAAACGGCAACAACATCAAGTCGGTAGGAAAGTAATGATCCCGAATCATTAAAGGACATTTCTTACATACTTTATCAACAAATACACATTTGCCTAACGGATTCGATACTCTAATTATAAATTCGTATTCTCAACAGGTATATTCATACTAGACACCAATTTCATGCACATATATGAATGAGTAGAACCGAGATCAATCAAAGCAAGAACATTAACATTATAGAGAGAAAATGTACCGGTAATCACATCAGGTGAGGAAGCATCTTCACGCGCTTTAATAGCATAAGTTCTAGCGAGCCCTTCCTTCAGTCTAACCGGTGCATCCCGGCTACATTCTTCTTGCTTGTTTCACTTCCACTTTTTCGGATACCTTCCCTCGAGTCGCACCACTAGCTTTTACATTCGAAATTTTCTTTCTCGGCTCTCTGGCGGTCTCTAATAAAATGATCCGGAGAACCACATCGAAAACATTCATTTGCTCTGACGGACCAAAATGATTTCTACCACACCGGCGGCTTTCGGGTTTAACAAATCTCGTATTTCCCACACTAGCCATGAAGTAGTTTGAGATTTAGGACCAACATTTCGCTTCTTAAAATTTCCATATGATTGCCCAATTGAAACTTGGGAACGAGGATTCATATTTCTTGACTTTCCGGTTTCTTTGTGAGGGTGCATTACTCATTGGTCTTTTCTTCCAATTTCGTGTTTGATTCTACCTTTTTCTTTTCCTTGAGAATTCTTCACCTTGCAAGCTCGATCGACAAGTACCACCATTTCTTTTAGTTCAAGGATCCCAACAAATACCTTAATGTCTTCGTTAAGCCCATCTTCAAATCGTCGGCACATCTTGGCTTCAGAGGAACATATTCCCCGCATACTTACTTAATCGAACAAACTCTCTTTCATATTCGAGATGTCATATTACCTTGCTTCACTCAAGAAACTCTTTACATTTCGATCAATAAATCTTTCACTAATATATTTCTTCCGAAACTCTTCTTGAAAGAATTCCCGTGTTACCCTCTTTCGGTACCACCGAAATCAAAGTCTTCCACCAATTATAAGTGAATCCTCAACAAAGATGTAGCACATTTCAAACATTCTTGGTGTACAAGATAATTCATCAAATACCCGGATAGAATTTTCAAGCCAGAACTCTGCTTTCTCTGCATCATCATCAATATTTGCTCTAAATTCTTCAGCCCCTTGTTTACGAATTCTATCAACGGGGGTTCTATGAAATTTTATCATATCCACTCCTTGAGGCATTGGAGGCATAGGTTGAGGAATTGGGGGAGGTGGGGGAGGTCGTACATTTGGGTTCGTACGAACGAACTCAGTGTACCATGCACTCATCATTTGGAGAAAGGCTTCCGATCCCTTTCTCCTCCTCCCGACCAATAGTAGGAGGTGGATTTTCATCGTGCTGCTCCTTCACCAGAGTGGCGCATTACTCTCTACTTCATCTCGCCACAATTTGGATCGGGATCCATTTACTATATAAAAAATCATTTAAAAGGTCAAGTCGTCACTCTATCACAATTCATACATATGGCATGTATAGCAAAATCCGTACATACAACACGTAGTCTGAGAACCGACTAAACCTACTCTGATACCACTAAATGTAATGCCCCCACACCCGAGACCGTCGCCGGAGTCGAGTATGAGGGGTTACTAAGCTTAGTTTAACATTTTTAGAACTTTGGATTATTTGTTTCTACATTCACAGCTTTTAAGCTACTTGTGTCACAGTCACAAGAAAAATCATATCTCGAGTTACGAAACTCGAAATTAAGATCCGTAAATTTTCCCTGAATCTAGACTCATATACCCCTGTTTATTAGTTAAAGTTACCCCTATTTCAAGACTCGACTGGTCTAACCTCTGTTTACTACGAACCACATTTCTCTCTGTAAAAAATTCATATGACTATGAGGTTTGTTTATACTAAAACTAGACTCAATAAGGATTCTGAGGATATAAAATACACCACCTAATTATATCTTTACAATTTATGGTGAATTTCTAAAGTAGGAACAGGGGATTCAGAAACTGCTATGACTCGGTTTTACTAAAATTCAAATATCTTCTAACATATAATTCCTTTACTTGTTTCATTTGTTTCATGTGAAACTAGACATAATAAGCTTCAATTCGATATGTATTTCATCACCAAATTCAATTTCTATGATTTTTAGTAAATTTTCAAACTCGCATTAGTGTTATTGCGGTATTACATTTATGGTAAATTTCATCCTTTTATGAGTTTTTATGCACTAAGTATCTTAATAGTTTTCCTTAACATCAAACATAATCTACACTAACCATTGTCATAATTTATCATGATCAAGCATTTCCTCAACCATTCCACAACCATACCATAAGATCATTTACACAAAATAGGTATATTGCTATACATGCCATACTTAAATTTGCAAGCCATTTACCAAAAGTCTTAGGATAGTGTGGTGAGCCTTCGACCTATCTCGACTCTCGAGCTGGCTTGTCCAAAACTACAATGAGTAAGAAGGAGGAGTAAGCATAAATGCTTAGTAAGTTCATATGCAAATAGTAAGTAACATAACAAACAGTTATACCAATCAACATTAGCATACATCACTAAAACACATATCACATTTTTAATCATTCTTCATCATCTTATTACCTTATCGTGGTTGTATCAATACTTAACCCGAGGGTTAAATACATACCTGCCCAAAATATCCATTTCATATCACTTACCAATACTTCTCTTTACATCTCGAATATTCCTCCATTGAGTAGAACTTTACCCGTTGAACACATAGGAATATAATTCAGATACATGGATAATTTGCATATAAGTGCCACATATTCAATCAAGCAATCATGTAACCCGCCCATAAGCGAACTCGGACTCAACTCAACGAGCTCGGGCGTTCGCATCCATAAGTGAACTCGGACTCAACTCAACGAGCTCGGATGCCTAGTTACATCTCACGAACTCGGACTCAACTCAACGAGTTCGGACATTCGCATCCATAAGTGAACTCGGACTCAACTCAACGAGTTCGGATGCTCAACCATCCTAGTGACATGTCACTTGTATCCTAATCTATTCCTAAGGTTCAAACGGATTTTCTCGAACACTTATCCTTAGTCTTCCGTAGAATGCCGAAATCAATACTCGGTAATAATTATATTTAACAAGTAGTTCACATAATTTACATATTATTTGAAATTAACCACAAACCATACATTTCATAATAAAATTCAGCATAACATATAATTAACATCAATAACTTAAAAATAACCATTATGCTACATTATTTACACATGAACTTACCTTGGTACCAAAATACAAAGATTTTGCAATTTAGTCCACAATCTTTTCTTTTCCTCGATTGAGGTTGATTCCACGTCTTTCTTGATCTAAAATAACACATTTAGCTTATTTAATACTCACATTATCAAATTAATCCTTAACTCAAATTTTGGCAAAATTACAATTTTACCCCTAAACTTTTGCATATTTACATTTTTGCCCCTAGGCTCGGGATTAAACTTTATTCCTTATTCTTATGTTTTACAACATGCTGATCACTTTTCTCTTCTATGGCAACATCAAATTCTCACTCTAACATGTACTTATGACTATTAGGTATTTTTACCGATTAAGCCCTTTTACTCGTTTTTGCTCAAAACCGAGTAGCACAAGTTGTCTAACATAATTTAAAACTTCATATTCTATCATAAAACATCAAATTTCACAAATTTCACCTATGGGTATTTTTCCAAATATAAACCCTAGGTTGAATTATTGCTAACATAAGCTTAATCGAGCTACCGGATTCCAAAAGCGTAAAGAACATTAAAAGCGGGCTTGGAATCACTTACTATGGAGCTTGGAAGCTTGAAACAAACCCTAGCTATGGAGAACCCTTGAAATTTCGGCCTAATGAAGAATATGGACAAAATTGGCTTTTAATTTTGTTTTAATTCATTTTAATAACTAAATGACCAAAATACCCTTACTACTAAACTTTCCAAAAATTCCTTCCATGTCCTAATTTTGTCCATGAACTTAAAATTGGTCAAATTCCTATTTAAGACCTCCTCATTAATATTCCAAAACAATTTCATACTAAAAACTTCTAGAATGCATGTTTTGCAACTTATTCGATTTAGTCCCTACTTTCAATTTAAGCACTTTAGGCATAGAATTTCATCACGAAATTTTCACACAATCATGCAATCATATCATAAACCTCAAAATAATTATAAAATAATTATTTCTATCTCGGATTTATGGTCACGAAATCACTATTCCAATTAGGCCCTAATTCGGGATATTACAATAAATGCATCCAAAGTCATATGGTGTAATGTATGAAATATCAAAGTAGGGCTTGGTATGAGATCGAACCGAAATGCCTAAGGAATTATAGCACAGTTTGGGTATGGATGGAGGATTTTAATCCCGCATTATTTATTTTCTCTTATGATATATTATTACTGAACGGCAATGTAATGCTTATGACTTACTGAGTTATATACTCACTTGGTGTTTGCTTGTCACCTACTTTAGGTTTCTTGGACTCGTCTTTTTGCGTGTTTCGGGATTTGTCATCGAAGTCATCACACCGGCTAGCAACTTTTGGTATCTTCTTTTTAGTCGGTCTAGGAGAACATTTCGCATGTATAGGCTAATATGTTTTGTTGAAATTTGGTATGTAAACTTTTAGCCATGCGAAAATGGCATAAATGTTCGGTAGGATTTGGTTCTATAATGTTAGGTCGCAAGTCTTGGTAATTCGATTTTTATGCCATATGTCATGGTTGATTATTTTTGGTGTTAAAATTCATGATATGGAAAGAGTGTAGTAGGGAGATGTTTGACAATGATTAGCCTTTGGCATGGCTAGTCATGATCATAATTGGTGATATGTATGATGAATTACTAGTTAGATCAAGGAGAAATCACGAAATAGGCATAGTTGCTTTAGTAACAGATGCTGGCAGCAGCAGTAATGTGAGATTGAAAAATCACTAAAAATAGTAGGAATGGAATTAAATAATGAATAAATTATGTAATTGAAGCTCGATGAGTATATTTTCATATAGAAGAAACAAAATGACCATATGAGCTGTATGTTAGGAGATAATTAAACTCTTGTGAAACAGGGCCAGAGCGATTTCTGGATCCCCTGTCCCGACTTTAGAAATTCACCCTAAATTAATCAGAGACAATTAGAAGTCATGCTTTATATGTATAGATTTCCTTTTGAGTCTAGTTTCATTAGAAACCAACGGCATAAGTATTGGAGCTCTGTAAAGGGAGATATCTAAGTCGTAATGCACAAGGGTCAGAGTAGTCGAACCCAGGAACAGGGACGACTCTAACCAATAAACTGTACCAATTGGCCCACCCAAAAATTCTACAAAAATTCTACCAAATAGATATATGAGTCTAGTTCCAGGGAAAATTTACGGAACTGGATTTCGAGTTTCAGAACTCAAGATATGATTTTTAATGCAACTCATATGCAGATTGGCAGCTTGTCTGGGAAATTTCTAATGAATGGTTTGAAGTCTGTTAACACCTCGTGTTCGACTCCGGCGACGGTCTCGGGTTCGGGGTGTTACAAAAAGGGTAAATACAAATTAACATTTTTAGGCTTGGGATTGTTATGAGGTTCATCAAGAAGTGTCAAAAGACTCAAAAATTGGTACTAAAGTTGAATATGAATAGATCAAATTTTTGGCTCTGGATGTGTTCGAAACAATGCCCTAGGTCATCCCTTAATATATCACTATGAACAAATTAAATCCACCAAACAAACTCACATTCAACCATTTATCATTCATACTAGCATGCTCGTTACCTTGTATTTTCTGTATCATTTGGTACAATTGATTACTTAATACCTATTTACAATGTAACATATAGAACTTAGTAGTTTAATAATCAAAATTTTAAAATCACCTATCATCATGCAAAATTTATTTGTAAACACAAGCAACCTATGTACATGCTCCTAACCAATAACTTGTATTTCTACAAGCTCAAGCATGCAAAAGTTAAAAAATCAAAGAAAAATGTAGAAATTGAAAACAAATAAACAAATTTTTTATGTTACCCCCACACTTTAGTTGATATATTGTCTTTAATGTGTAGCCCCTAAAGACATAAGAAAATAAGTTCCCCGATTGATCGTGGTCGCTCCAACTGCTAATGGTGGATTCCTTTGTTCGTGTAACGCTCGAATTGTTTGTGTCTCTTTCGTGTTGGGTTCCTTCATAGAAAACTTAAGCAAAATATAACTAAAAATCTACCATTAATTCTACTTTTACTTTGTCTGAATCAGTATCATCTAAAAACTAATACAAGTCTTTAAGAACAAAATTAAAAAAAATTGTTCAATCTTCTTCTTTAAAATCCATCTCCTCACTTCTGTCATCCTCTTCATCCTCTCATTCCCCTTTGCTTTCACTTCTCTCTTCTTCTTGTTCAAGATTTGTTGGCCCAAACATGTCAGGTGTATTATGGGGACTTGGATGTTGTTTTACCTAGAAATTTCCAAAAAAGTGGTCCTGACTCTTGTATCCATTGAATCATCCAATCTAACTTTGGATGACTACTCTCATCAACTTCTAATTGAGCTTGTGCCAACCTTTGTGATGAAGTTGGTGTAGTTGTTACTTGTTCAATCTTTTATCTGTTTGGCTCATAGTTCTATAAATTGTTGGAACATTGTGTCCTCAATGATACTTCGGGAAGGTTTCAGTGACTACTCAGTAGATGTCATAGATACACTCATATTTTTACACAAGGTCGTCACTAGATGGGGAAAGAAAACTCCCATCTTCTGGACATAAATGCATCTCTTCATGTTTTGGTGGATCCATTTGCTAATACATACCTACCTTTTTTGCAAGATTGCATATAGCAAAACTACTCGAAAGGTATTAACATTAGAAACATTTAAAGCTGGCACTATTTGTGTGCACACAAATTGAATCCACATTTTAGCCTCTAGAAACATAATAGCTGGATGAAAAGACACGGGAACATTAGTACCTGAGTGATATTTCCATTCGCCCTTCCTTCAGTTAGAAAATCTATAATGTTATCCATGTCTATGCCTCGAACATACTCTAGATTAGTTTCCTCAATAAAAACTTTTTCATAATATGCAACATTATAAAAGTCGTAAATAATTAAAGGGGTTACTTGCACATCTTTCCCTTGCACAAGTACTGATTACCACATACAACCTTCAGTGCTCTTCGACTCTTGGTCCCATAATGATGCATAAAATTCTTGAGCAATAGGGACCACAACACTATCTTTAAGGATCATCCAAAAAGGTTCCTACCTATGATATCTGATTAAAGGCCATATTTCTTTATACACAATCATGGATGGATCAATTCCTCTCTCTTGAATGAATGTTTTTCCCTGAAGTTCATTAAAATATTTTTCAACATTTAGATTTGGTAAAATAGAGAGATTTTGAACCATCGATGGCTCCATTTCCATAGCTCGCCTAATTTTTCTAGGAGGCATGATGTTTTAATTCAACAAACTAATGAAGTACTAAGCAAACAAACTCAATGGAACAGTAAAAGTTGAATTTAGGAACCCTTAACCTCAGATATATTGTTGGATTCCTTGTCACACTTTGTTTTCTCGTTGTTCCTTAGATATTCTTTCATCTTTTTCGGCATCACATGAGTTTGAGAGAAGAAATACCTCTATTTAAATCAAGAAGCAAAAGAAAAGGGTGAGTTTTTAAGGTTTTAGGGGTTTGGGGAGATTTAAGAGATTGAATGGGGTAAAGTGTGTTTAAATATGAGTTAAGAATGTTTTTAGGTTAAGGAATAGGTGTTTTAGGTGTTTAAAATCGAGTAGATGAAAAGTTAGTTTGTTGGGTTGCGTGAACAGGTCCAGTCAACCTTGTAAAAAAATTACAGTGATGTGCGACATAGGGGTTCCATGACGTGACAGATCTTTTAGTTTGGAAATTTGGGGATATTGTCCCCCATGTCCCTACTCGCTTCTTCCATGTCATGGCATCGGGTGGTTTCTTGTGTTCCTGCATTCTGCATGATATGTCATGACATAAGGTTGCCGTATTGCAAAACCAACTCTGTGTCAACCTAAATTTCCATCTCTGAAGAGTTTTAAATCTTGAATGAACATATATCAAATAAAAGTTAACATCTAAACTTTTTGGTTAGTTAAATATACAATAATTTACAAAATTTAAGCAATTCAAATATTTTAAGTTTTACTGCTAGATTCATTTGACAATATCATCAGTTCACCAATGAATGATTCTTTAGTTCTATCAACATTAGTCCAGCTTCCATCGTGTCATTCCACTTGTGCCAACTTGTCCCTTTCCTTAAACTTGTTAATTCTTCCTACATGCATAAAAGGAAGTGTCTCCATTGACTTGGGGATGTTAGAAGTAAATAATTTTTTACATTGCTCCCCTAACTATCTCCAACCTTCCTCACTTAATTGATGGCCACATTTAAAAGTTTCAAACTCACCATTGATTTTCATAGTTAATTCATTTTTCTCTAAATCAATGGTAGACCTAGAAGTAGCCAGGAAATGTTTACCTAATAATATCAGTATTTTACGATCTTCCCCAAAATCAAGTACCACAAAATCTACTGGGATAATGAAACTATGCACTTTAACTAACACATCTTCTAATATACCTCTTGGATGTACTAAATATTTGTCAGCTAACTATAGTGTTATATGTGTATTTTTATGATCCCCTAACTCGAGTTTTTCAAAGACAGATAAAGGCATCAAATTAATACTAGATCCTAAGTCACATAGAGCTCTATTAAAATAGATGCTCCCTATCTCTATGAGAATTGTAAAACTTCCCAGGTCTTTTAATTTTTGGGGAACCCGTCTTGAGATAATATCACTCTAAGAAGCGTTTATACTAACATGTTCATCTACCTTAATTTTCCTATGCCTAGACATAATTTCTTGTAAATACTTGGCATACTTAGGAACTTTCTTTATTAATTCAATTAAAGGTAGGTTAACATTTAATGTTTTGAACAAGTTCAGGAAACTTACAAATTCGTCATCATCTTATTTTTGTTTTTCCTCTAGTCTTAAAGGGAATGAGATTTTTACACAGGTAGAATCTTTAGTTATTTCCTTCTCTATCTCTGCTACCAATGAGGTTACCTCCTCTAGCCCTGGTTCATCTTCAACCTCTAAGGATTCCTCTTAAGGGTCATCATTATTCTCCACAATTGTCTCTGAAGTAGTGGTTTCTAGGCTATTCAGTACTTTGCCCGATCGGAGTTCTATTACTATCACATGCTCCTTAACTTCCCTCTGTGGATTGTCTTCCGTATTTTTGGGAATACCTGTGCCAAATTTCCATTTGATGTCACCCATCATGCTCATCAATTGTTCCTTACCCGTATCCTACGTTGGGACAGGGTACGACGCATTACTGGACTAAAACACAAGCACACAAACAATTTTGAGTCATAAAATTTCGCTCAAATTTAAAACTTTCAAACTTCCTCTTAACGTCCCTAATATGGACCTACAAGGCCCAAAACATGCTTTGGAAATGGTTCAGGAATAAACCAAACACTTTAGATAACTTTGAAAATTTTCAATGCAAGCAAGGGCACACGCCCGTGTGTCCTCTTAACATGGCCATGTTGAAGGCCCGTGTAGTTCACACGGCCTGAATGTATCGAGACATGCCCGTGTCCCTAGCCTATGTGGATTTATTTATCAATTCGAACCTACAGGGGTTTTCACACGGCCTGGCACACGCCTATGTCCCGTGTCCCTCACACAGCCATGACACACCCGTGTCTCAGCCCGTGTACTAAAACCTTGACATTCTGTTTATGATGTCATCAACCATATAGGGGCACACGACCGTGTGCTAGGCCGTGTAGTGAATTTAATTTTGCATTTAAGGTGTAGACTTCACATGGCCTGGGCACATGCCCACGTGCTATGTCCGTGTCCTCCACACGATTGAGACACACGGTCGTGTCTCCACCCGTGTAGCTATTACTGGGCATTTTGTTTTTCCAAATTGAGGTGTAGGGGACACACGGCCGAACTACATGCCCATGGGGTAGACCATGTGTCACACACGGCCTAGACACATGCCCGTGTGGCTACCTGTGTGGACAAAAACAAGGCTATTGACCAAGCCTTTTTGTCACCCTTACTTACACCAGCCTACAAAACATCAAACAATACTAATAATACATAGACACATGACCATATTAGCCAAAACTAAGGCATCTACACAGCATTTTCAAGATATTTTCTATCACATACAACATCTCCTACTTATCAACACAAACCATGCAATAACCACATCCATGAAAATTCTCATCAAATGCATTTAGCAATAATCAATATTAGCCAACATCAATGGCCTATACAAAATGAATATCACATCAATATGAGCAAACACTTATGGCTAAACCAGCATGACACTTAACAAAAAGACCAAGTCCCTATACATGCCATACTCAAAATGATAAATCTATCTATACCCAAATGTTTCGATTGATAGTGTGATGGAGCCTTCAATGTCCTTTGATCCCCGAGGTAGCTTGGTGATGCTATAAGAAAATGGAAAAGAGAGAGAGTAAGCATAAAGCTTAGTAAGTTACATATAAATAATTAACAACACTTTACCAAGTAATATCATACTCATGACTTATTATACACTTGCATAATATTCTTAAATGACTATAGACATAACTTACTCATTTTAATCCTTAATACTCATATATGTAACCCGAGCTCATTCTCGTGAGTTTCGTGTAGGTACCTATACCACTTGCAACATAATCATAACTTTTCTCAATCGTGACATACTCTTTAAATCACCCACTGAACCAGTTGGAATACTAAAGGATACTTGATAAGCCTCATACAAAAGGGTAAGATGTCGATGCCATGTCCCAGACATGGTCTTACACTGGCTCTCATAACAATCCCGATGCCATGTTCCAAACATGGTCTTACACTGGCTCACATACTAACGTTGATGCCATGTAGCTGGATGGTCTTACCCTATCTCTCATAACAATGCCGATGCCATGTTCCAAACATGGTCTTACACTGGCTCACATATTGAGGCCGATGCCATATCCCAGACATGGTCTTATACTAGCTCCCATAACAATACCGATGACATGTTCCAAACATGGTCTTACACTGGCTCACATATTGCCCTAGTATCATGGCATGGATATCCGATCTCTTCCTACGGTTCAACTGGGAGTTTTCCTACATCAAGTCTCGTCATGCATATTCGTTACAAAAATCACACATTCCACGCAATAACAATTATTCAATACATAATAACAATAGAATGGTGAAATTTATGTGCAACTTACCTCGGTATACAAAATATGGGCGACTAGTTTGATTTAGTGCACAAGCTTGGTTTTCCCTCGGTCTAGGTTCGGATTCTATGTTTTTTGATCTATAATGAAAAATTCACTTATTTAATCACTACATTAATCAAGACAAACTATAATTCACACCTGGGAAAAATTACCATTTTGCCCTTAGACTTTCAGATAATTACGATTTTGCCTCTAGGCTCGTAAAACGATTTCAATCAAATTTCATCCTTCAAAAAGCCTAGTAGAACCTTTATTACTCTTATAGCAATTCACAATTTCAATTATTTCACACATTTACCACCCATTTTATAACTTTTACAAAATGATCCCTTTTTGGGGTTTTTCATGAAAGCCTCTTCACAAAAGTTGTTTATTTAACAACCATAATTCATTTTCTTCCATAAAAATCGCAAACAACATGAGTACTCAAATGGCAAGACCCTAGAATCTCAACCATTTTGCAAAATAGTCCCCCCCATTAGTTAGCTTATACTACAAAAGTCCCAAAAATACAAAAATCATCAAGAAAGACCATCAAAATCACTTACTTGTAAAGGAACCAAGTAGCTGAAATTTTCAAGCTTTAAAAACCCCCTTTTTGCTGTAATTTTCGGTGGTCAAGAGAAGGAATCAAAAAGATGATAGCTAGTCCTTTAAGTTTATTATTTTATTATCAATTAAGTCACCTAACATTTGACCATTCCTTGAATTAAGGTTCCATGTCTAGCCAGTAATATTTTATTGGTCTATTTACTCAATAAGGACTTCTAATTTAATGTTCCATAGCTATTTGACACCTTTAGCTAGTAAAATAAAACTTTAGTACTTTATGCAATTTAGTCCTTTTTCAAAATTAAGTATGCAATCACTGAAATTAGTTTACCAAAAATTTCAAACACTCATATAATCATGCTATAACACATAAAACAATATAAAAAAAATTATCTTCGACCTCAGATTTGTGGTTCTGAAACCACTATTCTGACTAGGCCCAAAATTAGACTATTACAATTCTCCCCTGTAGGGATTTTCGTCCCCAAAAATCTTACCGTTAAAAATGTTAGGGTGTTGGTCTCTCATAGTCTCCTCGGGCTCCCATGTGGCTTTTTCTACCCCATGTCTATGCCATAGTACTTTCACGAGTTCTTTACTTTATTTCTTAATTGGTTGACCTCTTGGGCCAAGATCTTAACCGGCTCTTCGCAATAAGTCATGCCTGATCGAATCTCAACCTCTGTTGGTGAAAGAATGTGAGAAGGGTTAGAACGGTAACAGCGCAACACCAACACATGGAAAACATTGTGGATCTTCTCTAACTCGAATGGCAAGTCTAGTCGATAAGCTACTGGTCCAATTCTCTCAATCACCTCATAAGGTCTAATAAAACGTGGACTTAATTTTCCTTTCTTACCGAATTTGAGGACTTTCTCCCACAGGGATACTTTCAAAAATACCTTATCACTGACTTGAAACTCAATTTCTTTTCGTTTCAAATTCGTGTAAGATTTCTGTCTATCCAAAGAGACCTTCAAATAGTCACAAATTACCTTTACCTTCACTTTAGTCTCTTTGACTAAGATAACCTTGTGAATCTAATTTTCTTTAAGTTCGGTCCAATACAAGGGCGTTTGGCACTTTCGCCCATACAAAGCCTCATAAGGCGCCATTTTCAAACTCGACTGATAGCTATTGTTGAAAGAAAACTCTACCAGCAGTAAATACCTTTCCCAACTACCTTAGAATTCAAGGACACAACACCGCAACATGTCCTCAAGAATCTGAATTACTCTCTTCGACTGACTATCTGTAACAGCCCTTACCCATACCCGAGACCGGGACAAGATGCGGGGCATTACCAAAAATTACGAGTTACAAAATTTCATTTAAATTTAAAATCGATCAAACAGAATCATATTGTCCCAATTATGGACCTACGAGGTCCAAAACATGCATTAAAAGTGATTCGAGACTAAATCGAGAACTTTAGAAAACATTAGGGAATCTCTAGGTTCAAACCTCACATGCCCGTGTGGAGGAAATGCACATGCCCGTGCATATTGGGACACACCTGTGTCCCTTACCCGTGTTGAATTATTGGAATTTATTTTTCATTTTCAACCTACAAGGATTTTCACACGGCCGAGCACACGCCTGTGTCTTTGGCCCGTGTCCCTTGCACGGTCTAGACACCCCCGTGTCCAAAAACCTGGACATTTTGTTTATTACATCATCATTCATTTTGAGGCACACAGCCAAGGCTCACGACCGTCTGCTAGGCCGTGTCCTCCCTACGGTTGAGACACACAACTGTGTCTCTACCTGTGTGTTTACTACCATGCATACTGACCTAAAATTTTAGGTGCAGGGGACACATAGTCGTTCAACACGCTTCAAGTGACCTAAACCATCCAACTATGACCTAAACCACCTTCAAGTGATTTGGCTACATTTCACATGTCCATTCATGATATACAACATTTAACCATCACATGAAACATTTAAGCATAACATGCACAATTAGTAGGTTTACAACCTACATTAAAATGAGCCATATCCCATGGCCATATACAAAATGAATGAGTATATCATTCAAGCCCTTACATTGGCTAACCAAATGACACATATAAAAAAATGACCAAGAATCCCATACATGCCATTATAACAAAATAAAAGTTTCTATATACCAAAGCAAAACAAGTTGATAGTGTTGACAATGCTCCAACCGTCTTCCAATCTTCATGAGTCTGCAAGCTCTGTAAGACAAGGAAAAGAAAGGGAGTAAGCATTAACATGCTAAGTAAGTTCGTATGAAGAAAAGTCAACTTACCGGACATTTAAATACACAGTCATTATATGCCATGTCATCCATTAATTATAATTACACTTTTTCCTAACACATACACTGAATCGTCAAGTTAGTCTCAAATATACCAAAATACATAGATGAGCTCATCATATCAAGTACACATTCTAATTCATGTCTTTTCATGACACTTTCACATACATTTGACCATTGAATCATTGATCTCCGGATGGATATTTCATTGATCCATATTCAATTGTTTCCCCTTTTTGGGAACCATCTCGAGTCTCAATTCATGCAATGGAGTTGCCAGTCCAGGCTAATTTCTCATTATACCATGTACCATAAGGCTTTGTTGGATTGCCAGTCCAGGCTAAATCCTCAATATAACAAAGCATTTCTCTTAGAGTCAATCTGGGTGGCCAGTCCAGTATTTATCTAGTCAATTAGGATTACCCATCCAAGTTGAATCCTTTCCATATCAGAATCAATGGATTACCCATTCGAGCTGAATCCTTTTCATCATATTTAGTTGGAAAGTTCATTTCAAGATTACCCGTCTGGGCTAAATTCTTTCTGCAACACATACAGGATCTCATTTCTCGTGTAATATATCATATCCATCAGGGTACAATAATCCTAATGGATTTTTACCGTTTTCAAACAATTTAGGGATTTAGAGAAATTTCATGTAATTTATAATTCATAAATCACACAATCAATTCAACACTACAATAGATTCAATACATTTAAACATATAACCAGTTGAGTTACACGAACTTACCTGATAGTCGTTTCAGGATTCGTATCTCGGTTATTCCAAAACCTTTCGTTTTTCCACGATCGACCTCCAGAATTGGTTCCTCAGGGTCTATATCAGTGAAAATAGATTATCAATACCTCACATTGTTCATTTCCGTCCTAAAACGTATCCTAGGGTAAAATGACCTTTTTGCCCCTAACCTTTCACACTTTTTACAATTTAGTCCTAAGGCTTGTATAATGAAATGCATGTAATCTCTTGGCTACCTAAGCCTAGTCGAATATTTTTCATACTTATGGCAGTCCACATTTTCCTTCATTTCACATTTTCGTACCCATCTTTACAACTTTTACAAATTGGTCCCTTACACCATATCCATGAAAAACCACTTAGTAAAAGTTTTTTACCATCCTTTAAACTCTCATGTTTCTCCATAAATCATCAAAACACAAGCATCTCATGCATGGGTAAATTTCTAAACATGAACCCTAGCTTGAAATATGGGTAGAAATAGAGAGAGCATGTTACGAGGATCTCAATAATACAAAGAACATTAAAAACAGAGCTAGGGTGCACTTACTATTGAGCATGAAAATGTTGAAAACCCTAGCTATGTTTCTCTTCAAAATTCAGCAGCCATGGAGAAGAAATGGTTGAATTTTGCTTATTTTTTCCCTTTTTTTTTTTAATTTTATTACAAATGACCAAAATGCTCTTCCGTATTAAACTTTCAAAATTTTCCATGCATGCTTATTTTTGTCTAAAAATTTAGAAATTGGGCAAACTGCTATTTAAGACCTTCTAATTAATAATCCAAAGTAATTTCATACAATTTTCTTCTAGAACCAAAGTTTTACAACTTATTTAATTTGGTCCCTAATTACCAATTGGACGCCTTATACTTAGAATTTCTTCATGAAACTTTAACACATGCTTATTTTCATATCCTAGACCTCATAATAATCATAAAAAAAAATTAGTTTAATGTCAGATTGGTGGTCCCAATACCACTATTCCGACTAGGTCCTATTTTGGGACGTTACGTTTCTCCCCTTTAGGGACTTTCGTCCTCGAAAGTCTTACCAGTAAATAGGTTCGGGTATTGACTTTTTATGGCTTCTTCAAGTTCCCATATGGCTTCTTCCACTCCATGTCGATGCCATAAAACTTTCACCAAGGCTATATTCTTATTCCTCAACAGTTTCACTTCTAGAGCTAAAATCTTGTCTGGTTCTTCACCATAGGTCATATCTGGTCTAATTTCAACTTCAGTGGGTGAAATGAAATGTGAGGGGTCTGATCTGCATCTACGCAACATGGACACGTGGAATACATCATGAATATTTTCTAAATTAGAAGGCAACGCTAATCGGTAGGCTAATGGTCCAACTCTTTCGGTAATCTCATATGGTCTGATAAACCTTGGACTCAGTTTGCCTTTTCGACCAAATCTCAAGACCTTTTTCCATGGAGATACTTTCAAGAACACTTTATGTCCAACTTGGAGCTCAATCACTTTTCTTTTCAAATCAGGATATGACTTTTGCCTATCCATTGCCTCTTTCAAGCAATCTCGTATCACTTTTACCTTTTCCTCAGTTTCCTTGATCAAATCAACTCCATGAATCTAGTGTTCTTTGAGTTCTGTCCAATACAACGGAGTCCGACACTTCTGGCCGTACAACGCCTCATAAGGTGCCATCTTTAAACTCGTCTGAAAACTATTGTTGTGGGCAAATTCCACCAAAGACAAGTATTTTTCCCAACTACACTGAAATTAAAGGACGCAATACCGTAACATGTCCTCGAGAGTCTGAATCGTCTCTCAGACAAACCATCAGTCTGTGGGTAGAATGCCGTACTAAAACTCAGCTTTGTACCCAAGGCTTCTTGTAGTTTCTTCCAAAATCTCGAAATGAATCTTGGGTCCCTATCTAAAATGACCGACAACGGTATCCCATGTAATCTCACGATCTCAGAAATGTACAAGTCGGCCAACCTATCAAGAAAGTAATCTGTCCGTACCAAAATAAAGTGAGCCAACTTCTTTAGTCTATCAACCACAACCCAAACAACATCTTTCTTTTTTGCTATCAACGGTAATCCAGTCACGAAATCCATGGTAATCCTATCCCACTTCCATTCGCAGACCATCAAAGGCCACAATAAACCAAAAGGTACTTGGTGTTCAGCCTTGACATGTTGACATATTAAGCATTTCGACACAAATTCAGAGATGTCTCTTTTCATACCATTCCACCAATACATTGTTTTTAAATAGATAGACGACTATCATGTGCCTCTTGCAAAATTTTCCGTATAAGTTCATCATCATTGTGTACACAGACCCTATCTCGAAACGTCAAGCAACCATTAGGACCAATCTAAAAGTCTGATCCAACGCTCGTCTCACATTGTGCTCTCTTGACTTACAAGTCGCTATCATTGATCTGAGCTGCGCAAATTTCTTGGAGAAAGGTCAGTTTAGCTCTTAACTCTGCCAAAACCAAACCATCATCAGACAATGCCAATCGTGTGTTCATACCCCTCAATGCAAACAAGGACTTCCTACTCAAGGCATCGGTAACCACATTCGCCTTTTCCAGGTGATAATCAATTACCAGCTCATAATCTTTCATCAGCTCTAACCATCTCCGCTATATCAGATTCAATTCCTCTTGAGTCATCAAGTACTTCAAACTTTTGTGATTAGTGAATACGCGGTAAGTTTCACCATACAAATGGTGTCTCCAAATTTTCAAGGCAAATACAATGGCAGCCAACTCTAAGTCATGTGTTGGATAATATTTCTCATGCGGCTTTAGTTATCTTGTAGAATAGGCTATTACTTTTCCCTCTTGCATAAGCACGCAACCCAGTCCATTCAAGGATGCATCACTATAGACTATGAATTCTTTTCCCGGCTCGAGTTGTACTAAAACTGGAGCTTCAGTCAACAATGTCTTCAATTTCTTGAAACTCTATTGACACATTTCTAACCATTCAAACGTAACGTCTTTTTGCAATACCTCGTCAAAGGAGTCGCAATCATCGAAAATATTTTCACGAAGCAGAGATAGTAACCGGCAAATCCCAAAAAGCTTTAAACATTAGTTACATTCTTCGACGACTTCCATTCAACAATAGCAGATATCGTACGTGGATTAACTCGAATACCTTCACCCAAAACAATGTGACCCAAGAATCCTACCTCTCGAGCCAAAACTCGCTCTTGCTAGATTTGGCATACAACTGTTTGTCCCATAAAGTCTGTAAAATAGTTCCCAGATGTTCCGCATGTTCAGTCTCATCCTTGGATTAAATCAGGATATCATCAATAAATACAACAACATACTTGTCTCAGTATGGCCGAAATATCCCATTCATCAAGTCCATAAACATAGCCGGAGAATTCGTCAATCCAAAAGGCATCACAAGAACTTCGTATTGGTCATACCTCGCTCTGAAAGCAGTCTTAGGCACGTCCGACTACTTAACTTGTAACAGATAATAGCTAGATCTCAAATCTATTTTGGAAAACACAGTGGCTCCCCTCAACTGATCAAACGGGTCATCGATCCTTGGCAATGGATACTTATTCTTAATAGTTACCTTGTTGAGTTGGCGGTAATCTATACATAGCCTCATCGAACCATCTTTCTTCTTTACAAATAATACAGGCGCACCCCAAGGTGAAAAGCTTGGTCTTGTGAAATCCTTATATGTCAGCTCTTGCAACTGTGCTTTTAACTATTTCAACTCGGTGTGAGCCATCCTGTACGGGAAAAAGAAATAGGTGTTGTTCCTGGCACTAGCTCAATACCAAAGTCTACTTCTATAGCAGGAGGTAAACCAAACAACTCTTTCGGGAACACATCTAGGTACTCGCATACTATCGATATCGACTCAATCCTCAACTTCGATTCCTTAAAGTTCAGTATAAAAGCAAGGTAAGCTTCATACCCTTTTCTTATATACCTTTGAGCCATCATTGAAGTAATCACAACCGATGGTGTATTCAACTCATTTGAATCAACTCGAAGAATTTCACCATCTGAGCATTTCAATTAAATATACTTACTACCACAATTTACAATCACATCATGCACAGCTAACCAATCCATGCCAAGTATTACATCAAACTCATCGAAGGGAAAAATCTTAAGGTTAGCCAGAAAACAATAACCTTGGATCGTCAAAGGACAATTCTTACAAACATTATCTACTAATACAGACTTGCCTAGAGGGTTTGACGCCTTAATCACAAACTCCGTAGGTTCTACAGACATATTCATGCTAAACACCAATTCATGAAAATATACGATTGGGTCAATCCTGGGTCAATCAAGGCAATAGCATGTACATTATGAAGATATAATGTACCCATAATGACATCAGGAGTTGAGGCTTCCTCTCTAGCGGGTATAGCATAAGTTCTTGCCGGACCTTGAGCCTTTGATCTGGTAGTAGAGTCCTTCACAACATTAAGGCCATTGCTGCTACTTCTGGGATATCTCAGAGGCTTGCCTTGAGAGATAGGAACATTTGGTTTCAGAGTTGGCTCGATCTCCCTGTCATTTCGCTCTGGACAATCTTTAAGGAAATGGTCGAGAGAACCACACCTAAAGTATGCTCCACTCCTCTTTCGGCCTTCTCTGAAATGGAGTTTATTACAGTTGTTACACCACAGCTTTTGATTTCCCACACTCCCCACGCTAACCGTCATGGGAGGGGGAGACCGCGGATTGGGGCGTTTAAAGCTTCTTGCTTTACCCGAATATCCCACTACTAAATTAGAACATTCTTGATGGCTTCTCGACTTCGTTGTGGGAGCTGTGTATGAATTATTCGTGAATCTTTTACTCAGAACTAGAGCTTTCCTCTTTGTTTTCTTTCTTTCATTACTTAACTCTACAACTTTCTTGGCTCTGTTGGCCAGCACAGTGAATTCTCTTATCTCAAGTACTCCAATCAATAGTTTAACATCCTTGTTTAGTCCTTCCTCGAAGTGCTTACACATTTCCGCCTTAGTTTGGACCCACTCTCGAACATACTCGCTCAATTGGACAAATTTCCATTCGTATTCTGACACAGTCTAATTTCGTTGCTTGAGTTCCAGAAATTCTTTTCTTTTCTAGTCTAGAAACCTTTTACTAACGTACTTCTTTTTAAACTCAGCTTGGAAAAACTCCCATGTAATATTTTCCTTCAGTACCACTGAGGATATAGTTTTCCACCAGTGGTATACAGTATCCTTCGAAAGAGATACAGCACACTTCAAGCATTCCTTGGGTGTACACGATAACTCGTCCAAAACTCGTACAGTGTTCTGAAGCCAAAACTCAGCTCGTCCAACATCATTATCGATCTTAGCCCTAAATTCCTCTGTTCTGTGATTCTTAAGTTTATCCACTGGGGCATTAACAATTCTTACGGGTGCCATACCTTGTGGCACTTCTTCTTTAGGTTGAGCAGGGAGTAGAGGAGGTCATGGTATATTGGGGTGATTTCTCAGGTAATCCCCAAGCCACTCATCCATCATCTCGAAAAAAGCAGCCTTTTCCTTTTCCTGGCCCTCAAACATAGGCCTTCTACTACTACTAGAAGTAGTTCACTATAGGAAACTGGAGCATGGCTCTCGGCTCCCTCGAACTCATCTTGGGCTTGATCGAAAGTCATTTACTATATTCAAATATGATTATAAAAGTTAGAAGACATCACGCTATCATAACTTGTATAATAGCATGTATAGCAAACTCATTACATGGTACGTTAGTTTGAGAATCGACTAAACCGTAGCTCTGAAACCAATAAATGTAACACCCGTTACCCATACTTGAGATTGGGATAAGATATGGGGCATTACCAAAAATTACGGGTTATAAAATTTTATTTCAATTTAAAATCCATCAAATAGAATTATATTGTCCCAATTATGGATCTACGAGGTCCAAAAGATGCATTAAAAGCGATCTGAGACTAAGCCGAGAACTTTAGAAAACTTTAGGGAATCTCTAGGTTTAAACCTCACACCCCCGTGTAGAGGCAATGCAGACGCCCGTGTCCCTTACCCGTGTTGAATTATTGGAATTTATTTTTCATTTCAAACCTACTGGGGTTTTCACACGGCTGAGCACATGCCTGTGTCTCTGGCTCATGTCCCTCACGTAGCCTAGACACGCATATGTCATCACCCGTGTCTAAAAACCTGGACATTCTTTTTATGATGTCATCAGTCATTTTTGAGGCACACTGCCAAGGCTCACGCCCGTGTCCTAGGCAGTGTCCTCCACACGATTGAGACACACGGTCGTGTCTCTACCCGTGTGTTTACTACCATGCATACTGACCTAAAATTTTAGGTGCAGGGGACACACGGTCGTACAACACGCCCATGGGGACTGACCATGTGTCACACACGGCCTCGACACATGCCCGTGTGTCTACCCATGTGGACCTTTTTGTAGGCTATATTCCAAGCCTTTAGTCACCCTCAAACATCTATACACCCTAATATGTTCCTTGGACATCTATCATGGTATAAATATACCTTTATAACCTTCTTAGTCAAGGTCATGGATGTTGCTTCAAGTTTTTTCTTAACCTATATTGATAGTATCCTCTTTGTTTTAGGGTTACCATCATCAATTATGACCTAAACCATCATCAAGTGATTTGGCCACTTTTCATGTGTCCATTCATGATATACAACATTTAACCATCACTTGAAACATTTAAGCATAACATGCACAATTAGTAGGTTTACAACCTACATTAAAATGAGCCATATGCCATGGCCATATACAAAATGAATGAGTATATCATTCAAGCCCTTACATTGGCTAACCAAATGACACATATAAAAAAATGACCAAGAATCCCATACATGCCATTATAACAAAATAAAAGTTTCTATATACCAAAGCAAAACAAGTTAATAGTGTTGACAATACTCCAACCGTCATCTAATCTTCACGAGTCCGTGAGCTCTATAAGTCAGGGAAAAGAAAGGGAGTAAGCATTAACATGCTTAGTAAGTTCGTATAACAGAAAATAAACTTACCGGACATTTAAATGCATAGTCATTATATGCCATGTCATCCATCAATTATAATTACACTTTTTCCTAACACATACACTCAATCATCAAGTTAGTCTCAAAGATACCAAAATACATAGATGAGCTCATCATATCAAGTACACATTCTAATTCATGTCTTCTCATGACACTTTCACATATATTTTTCCATTGAATCATTGATCTCCCGATGGATATTTCATTGATCAATAATAAATTGTTTACCCTTTTTGGGTACCATCTCGAGTCTCAATTTATGCAATGGAGTTGCCAGTCTAGGCTAATTTCTCATTATACCATGTACCATAAGGCTTTGTTGGATTGCCAGTCCAGGCTAAATCCTCAATAAAATAGAGCATTTCTCTTAGAGTCAATCTGGGTGGCCAGTCCAGTATTTATCTAGTCAATTAGGATTACCCATCCGGGCTAAATCCTTTCCATACCGGAATCAATGGATTACCCATCCGGGTTGAATCCTTTTCATCATATTTACTGAAAGTTCGTTTCAGGATTACCCATTCGGCCTAAATCCTTCCTACACTGAGATCAATGGTTTACCCTTCCGGGATAAATCCTTTCTACAACACATGCAGGATCTCATTTCTCGGTAATATATCATATCCATCAGGGTACAATAATCCTAATGGATTTTTACCTTTTTTCAAACAATTTAGGGATTTAGAGAAATTTCATGTAATTTATCATTCATACATCATACAAAAAATTCAACACTACAATAGATTCAATACATTTAAACATATAACCGGTTGAGTTACACGAACTTACCTAATAGTCGTTTCGGATTCGTATCTTGGTTATTCTGAAACCTTTCATTTTACACGGTCGACCTCTGAAATTATTTCCTCAGGGTCTATATTAGTGGAAATAGATTATCAATACCTCACATTTTTCATTTCCGTCCTAAAACTTATCCTAGGGTAAAATGACCATTTTGCCCTTAACCTTTTACACTTTTTACAATTTAGTCCTAAGGCATGTATAATGAAATGCATGTAATTTCTTGGCTACCCAAGCCTAGCCGTATATTTTCATACTTATGGTAGCCCACATTTTGCTTCATTTTACATTTTTGTACCCATCTTTACAACTTTTACAAATTGGTCCCTTATGCCATATACATGAAAAACCACTTAGTAAAAGTTGTTTACCATCCTTTAAACTCTCATATTCCTCCATAAATAATCAAAACACAAGCATCTCATGCATGATTAAATTTCTAAACATGAACCCTAGCTTGTAACACCCCGAACCCGAGACCATCGCCGGTGTCGGACACGAGGGGTTAGCAAGCCAAGTTCACTTGTTTTGCCCATCCATTGGACATTTCCAGTCAGGCTGGAAAAACTGCGTCACTGTCGCCTTAAAAATCATATCTCGAGTTTCAAAACTCGGAAACTGGTTTCGTAAATTTTCCTGAATTTAGACTCATATATCCATCCATGGATTTATTTCTAGAATTTTGGTCGGGCCAATTGGTACAGTTTATTAGTTAAAGTCACCCATGTTACAGGGATCGACTGCTCTGAACTTCGCGCGGTATAACTTGAATATCTCTCTGTACAGGGCTTTAATGCTGGTGCCGTTTGTTTCTAATGAAACTAGACTCAAAATGGAATCTGTACATATAAGGTATGTCTCCTAATTATTTCTGGATAATTTATAGTAAATTTTAAAGTTGCGACAGGGAACCCAGAAACCGTTCTGGCCCTGTCTTACAATAGCTTTAATATCTCTTAACATGTAACTCCTATGACCATTTCGTTTCTTCCATATGAAAATAGACTCATCAATGTTCATTTACATAGCTGATTCACTATTTAATACCATTCCTACAAATTTTGGTGATTTTTCACATTCACGTTACTGCAGCTGGCAGCATCTGTTTTTAAGGTAGGTCTTACCTATTTTGTAGTCTCCATGAACCAACTAGTCTTGCCTTACATAGGTCCACATATGATCATTTTAACCATGCCAATGGCTGATCATGTGACCAACATTCCCATTTCCAATTCATAGTCACATCATGACACCATATATATATATACAAACCTCAAATAGTTTAAGTTGCTACTTCACTATTACGAGCCATTTTCGCATGGTCGTACACATATACATCATAACATATTTAAACCAACAACGGGTAGTCCTATACATGCCATTTCAAGTTCAACCAAGAATTTATACCAAAATGGGGGTTTGATAGTGTGGATGACTTCGACTTCAACGATCCCGAATCCGATTGCTATCGAGCGAAATCTAGAAAAGCGAGAGCCAAAGCAATGAGTAAGCATTTTATGCTTAGTAAGTCTCAAGGAATATAATCAACTCTAATTACAGCAATACATTCACATAGTTAAATGCATCATTTCATTAATGCACATTCACATAATCATACTTACTTCACCATCCCAACTCTTATGTTCATACACAAATAACGGCTTCATTAAGGCCGATAACTCGTTCCATCATAGGAGCGGATATTCACACTCTTACTCCTAGCGCCAAAGCACACACCGCACTTACCTTGTCATTGGGAAATTTCACAAGTGCATTAGCTGAAATTTTCCAGCAAGCTTATAATTTTCAAATCACATACCTTCGAGTTTAACCGGATGTCGCTACTCGATCAATCGCCTTGGGACATAGCCCGGTTATGGTAACCCGCACCAAGGCCTACGGGACTTAACCCGGATATCACGATTTGCACAAATGCCTTGGTCTTAGCCCGGATAGAATGACTCGCATACGAATGCCTTGGTCTTAGCCCGGATGTAGCCACTAGCACAATTGCCTTCGGTCTTAACCCGGTTATAATTTCCAGCATAATTGTCTTCGGCTTAGCCCGGATATCATTCAATTTCTCATGCACACATACATCAATAATCATTGGACATACATATTTATTTTCGTTACTAAGGCTCAAACACAATTATAATCACTAACATAATCGCCTTGGGACTTAGCCCGGTATCATTCGAATACTCATACACACATAAATCAATAATCAATACATCCATATTTCATTCCACATAATTCAAGTAAGGTCACTTCTTGAGGACTTACCTCGGATGTTGTCGAACGGCTTTTACGGCTATTCGATTACTTTTTCCTTCCCTTGTCCAATTGTGGCCCTCTTAGCTCTTGAGCTAATTCAAACAAATTCAATTTATCAAAACCTCATTGTGCTAGCTTATGGCGAATATGACAAGGAATTTAAATGGTCATATGGCCACCCTTTAGCTTGAATACACAATGGTCATGCACATTTTATACTACATCAAGCAATTCAATACAATTTATTCGAGCATCAAGGAAAAGCTAAGGCCTTCAATAGGCTACCCAAGGCCGAATATACTTGTCCATGTTGAGGCCAATTATGCACTTAATACCACACAAAAACAGCATGCATTTTACTAGTTAATGCTTTGCATATTGTAGCTCAAAACTTACAATATAGCATCAAGCACTCATATGTGTGCTAGGCGAATGTGCTTACAATTTCACAATTATTCTTCAACATCTTCTTCTTTAAACAAACTTATTCATCACTTCCTTCATAACCAAAACATCATGTGCAAACATATATATACATATATGAGCATGGCGAATTTCAAGGTGTCCATAGCCATCCAAAACACAAATTTTAACTAACATGCAAGAAGCATGAACCATGCTCATGAATGCATCATGGCGAATATGACAATCATGCTCCTTTTCAACTTCAATCATGATAAAACAAAAGAAAGCTCAAAATCTTACTCAAGAGTAGACAATCCATCATTGCATGCATCATCATCAAGCTTCACACTTAGCATGCAATGGCTCTATCACCATAACAACTTTGGCCAAATACCATTTCCATGGCTTAACAAAGATTTGAGCCATGGCTAACATGCACATCAAGTTAGCAACCAAAACATGCATGAAACTCCTAACACAACCTCATACATACCTTAATCTTGATGCAAACTTAGCCAAATCTCCTTCTAGATCTCTTCCAAACCAAGCATGAAGCAAAAATCCTCCTTCTTCCTTAGTTTTGGCTCAAAGAAAGGATGAACAAAATTTTTTCTTTCCTTCTCTACAACTCACGGCAATGGGGGATTACCACACTCACACACATTTTTTTTCATTTTTTATCACCCATACACCTTTGTTTATTATTTCACCCTAATGCACCAACAAAACATGTTTCATGACATGTTTAGCCCATCCTCCTTGTCATGGCCGCCACCACCTATAAAAGGGGAATTTGACATGCAAGTCCATTATTTTGCATGCATGCTTTAATTAGTCATCACACATTTCCCTATCATACTTTCAAAGTTCATTACTAAGTCCTTTCTTGTGGAATCAATCATCATAAAATGTCATACATGAGCACACACATATTATAGGCATCAAAATAAATTTTTAATTATTTTTATGCCTCGGTTTTGTGGTCCCGAGACCACCTTCCGACTAGGGTCAATTTTGGGCTGTCACAACTCTCCCCCACTTAAGAAATTTTCGTCCCCGAAAATCTTACCGGTAAATAGGTTTGGATATCGCTCTTTCATAGAGTTCTCGGTCTCCCAAGTAGCTTCTTCTATCCCGTGCTTGAGCCATAACACTTTTACTAGCGGAACCCGCTTGTTTCACAACTCTTTCACTTCTCGTGATAGGATACGAATCGGTTCTTCCTCATAACTCATATTAGCTTGAATTTCAATTTCTGATGGACTAATCACGTGCGATGGATCGGATCTATAGCGTCAAAGCATCGAAACGTGAAAGACATCGTGAACCTTTTCGAGTTCAGGGGTAAAATCAAACGATATGCCACCTGGATCGACTCGCCGGATATCTCATATGGCCCAACGAACCTCGGGCTCAACTTGCCCTTACGGTAGAATCGAGTATCTTTTCCAAGGCGATACCTTGAGAAACACTTTATCACCCACCTGATACTCGATATCCTTACGCTTCAGGTCCGCGTACGACTTCTAACGATCGGAGGCTATCTTCAGACTTTCACGGATTACTTTCACTTTCTGTTCAGCATCCCTAATCAAATCCACCCCGAAAATCTTGCTTTCACCGAGCTCAGTCCAAAACAATGGTGTACGGCATTTACGACCGTACAAGGCCTCGTAGGGTGCCATCTTAATACTTGATTGAAAGCTGTTGTTGTAAGCGAATTCAATCAACGGCAAATACCGTTCCCATAAACCACTAAACTCGAGGACGCAACATCTTAACATATCCTCAAGTATCTGAATTATCCGCTCGGATTGACCATCGGTTTGGGGTGAAAGGCGGTCTTTGAAATGCAACTTGGTACCCAAAGCTTCTTGCAACCTTTTCCAAAATCGCGAGGTAAATCTCGGATCTCTATCCGACACGATGGAAATAGGCACCCGTGTAATCTCACAACTGAGAAGCGTACAATTCAGCTAATTTGTCAATTGAAAATCCGTGCGTCGACGGGGACAAAGTGGGCCGACTTAGTCAATCGATCTACCACGACCCAAACCGCATCCTTCTTACTTGCTGACAATGGCAGTCCGGATACAAAGTCCATTGTGACTCGATCCCATTTCCACTCGGGTATCGTGATTGGCTGAAGTAATCCTGAAGGCACCTGATGTTCCGCTTTCACTTGTTGACATATTAAACATCTCGAAACAAAGTCGGAGATGTCTCGCTTCATACCATGCCACCAAACCGACGTTTTAAATCATTGTACATCTTTCACTCCCGGGTGGATTGCCATTCGGCTACAATGGGCTTTATTCAGAATTATCGAAATGAGTTCAATTCTTTGGAACACACAGACGACTTTTGAACCTCAAACAATCGTCATCATCGATTTGAAACTCGAATCCTTGTTTGGAACACACTCGGCCCGCTTTTGCGACCAACTCGTCGTCGACTTTTCGAGCTTCTCGAATTTGATGTATCAATAGTGGTTTGGCTTTCAATTCAGCTACTAACACACTATCGGATCGAGCAGACAAGTGCACGTTCATCGCTCGAAGCGAATAATGATTTATGACTCAAGGCATCCGCAACCACATTCGCCTTTCCGGGTGATAGTCAATGACCAGCTCGTAATCCTTTAATACTCGAGCCAACGTCTTTGTCGAGATTTAAGTCTCTTTGGGTCATCAAATATTTGAGACTTTTGTGATCCGAGTATACATGGCACCTTTCACCAAATAAGTAATGTCACCAAATCTTTAAGGCGAATACGATGGCGGCCAATTCGAGATCATGAGTCGGATAATTTTTCTCATGTGGCTTTAATTGCCTCGACGCATAGGCCACAACTCGACCTTCTTGCATTAATACATAACCTAACCCAAGTAGAGAGGCGTCGCTATAGATGACAAGCTCTTTCTTGGGACTCGGGTTGCACTAGAATTGGGGCTTCAGTCAAATAAGTTTTCATTGATCGAAACTTTTTTGGCATTTCTCGTCCATTCGAACTTAACATCCTTTTGGAGTAAGCCGTCATCGGCGTGGCTATCGTTGAGAAGCCTTTACAAATCGTCGGTAATGACCGGCAAGCCCCAAAAGCTCGAACCTTAGTAATATTTCTGAGGCTTCCAATTAAGTATGGCTGAAATTTTATTCGGTCGACTCGAATACCGTGCAGATACCACATGACCCAAGAAGCTAACCTCTTAACCGTAACTCACACTTGCTTGAACTTAGCATATAATTGCTTATCCCGTAAAATTTGCGGCACTAATCTGCAGTGTTCAAGATGTTCGGTCTCATTTCTTGAATAGACCAAGATGTCATCAATGAACACGACTACGAATCGATCCAAATATGGTCTAAAGATCCGATTCATTAAATCCATAAATACCGCGAGGGCATTAGTGAGCCCAAACGGCATCACTAGGAACTCATAGTGACCATATCTCGCTCAAGGCGGTCTTGGGTACGTCCAATCTCGGATTCGTAATTGATAATAGCCCGATCTCAAATCTATTTTCGAGAACACCGAGGCTCCCTTTAGTTGATCGAACAAGTCATCGCCACGTGGCAACGGATATTTGTTCTTTATTATCGCTTTATTAAGCTGACGATAATCGATGCACAGCCGCATGGTTCCATCCTTCTTTTTCACGAACAACACTGGCGCACCCCAAGGCGAAAAACTCGGGCGAGCAAAACCTCTATCCACCAATTCTTGCAACTGAGCTTCCAACTCCTTTAATTCCGTTGGTGCCATACGATACGGAGCTATCGAAATTGGAGTGGTACCAGGTACCAATTCGATGCCAAATTCTATTTCCGAACAGTGGTAAACCCGACAATTCTTCGTGGAAAACATCCGGGTATTCACAAACCACGCACGATTCGGGTTTCTTTTCGATTCCTTGTCATCGAGCACATACGCAAGGTACGCCGCACTCTTTTCTTACATATTTTCGGGCCAACATTGCGATATTACGGTGGCAACCCCTTTAAGTCCGTAGACTTAACCCGAATTATCTCGTTATTCGCGCACCTCAAATCGATAGTCTTGCTTTTGCAATTTACGACCGCATCGTGCATGGTCAACCCATTCAAACCAAGAATAACGTCAATTCATCGAACGGCAAAAGCATCAAGTCCGCCGGAAACAAGAACCTCGAACACTAGGGGACTTTTCTTGCACACTTTCTTGACAAGCACGTAATGACCCAAGGGTTTGACACCAATTACAAACTCGATGAGACTCAATAGGCAAACTCTTATGGATGCTAAGGTTTCACATATATAAGATTGAGTAGAACCGGGGTCAATCAAAGCAATCACATTAGTATTGAAAAGAGTGAAAGCACCGGTAATGACATCCGAGAGGCAAGATCCTTGCGTGCGGCGTATGGCATAAGTCCTCGCAGAGCACGAGCCTCGGATCGATGGTAGCATCTCTAGATCCTCTCGACCGCCACCGACATTGCCCATATTTCTAGGTGGCCTACCTCGGCGATGGTAGCACCCGAGTTTCCACTCGACTCACATTCATTCAAGCATCCTCGGGCAATCCTTCCTAAAGTGGTCGGCCGATCCACACTTATAGCAGAGCGATCACGAAACCAACAGCTCCCGAATGCCATTTGCCACAATGTTGACACTCCGCCTCTCTCGGCGATCATTTCCACCATGGCGATCGAAGTGACTCGTGTGGTCACAGGGGTCGATCGCGTCCTCGTCTAGAAAAGCCCAAAGCGCCTCTAGACCGGTTCACATCATCTCGAAATCTCTTGATTGCTGTTGAAGAGACTTTCCGAGGACCTCTTTCGAATTCTCCGGTTCCCACATCAGCTTTTTGTTTCTCCTTTCTAAGCTCTTCGACTTTACAAGCTCGCTCAACAAGTACTACGATCTCTCGTATTTCGAGAATGCCAACGAACATCCTTATATCATCATTCAGCCCATCCTCAAGCGTTTACACATAATAGCCGGACGAAATGCATTCTCGCGTGTATCGGCTAAGCCTCACAAATTTTCGTTCATAGTCGGTAAGACATAGAACCTTGCTTAAGATCAAGAAATTCCTTCGCTTTTGGTCGATGAATCTCGATTGATATACTTTTTTTTCGAACTTGGTTTGAAAGAATTCCCAAGTCACTTGCTCTCTAGGTACCACGAAGTCGAGTACTCCACCAATAGTAGGTGGAATCACGTAGCAAGGAGATGGTACACTTTAAGCACTCATCGGTGTACAAGATAGCTCATCGAGCACCGGATAGTGTTGTCCAACCAAAATTCAGCTCGTTTGGCATCATCATCATCCGTAGCTTTAAATTCAGTGGCCCCATGTTTTCAAATCCTATCGATCGGGGCTTACTTGACCTTATTTGGTCGATTCTCGGAGGTATTGTAGGTCTTGGGGTTGCATTTGTCGGGAATGGAGGTTGTGGGACACCGTGTTAGTTCGAATGTATTGATTAAACCATTCGTTCATCACACTATAAAAGGCTTGCCTAGCCTCATCATTCGGATTGCTGGCCATAGGTTGAGAGTCCATGGCGCTGTCCCTTGTGCGGGAGCAGCGCCACACTCTCCACATCATCAGCTATTGCTCGGTTGGGATCGGGATCCATTGCTATAAACAAACTCAAAGTCAAATTGTCGAAATCACCACACTATCGATTCATCATTTAATGGCATGTATAGCTAGACCCCAAACACCTCACGGTAGTCCTAGAATCGACTAAACCGTGGCTCGATACCAATAAAATTGTAACACCCGAACCCGAGACCATCGCCGGTGTCGGACACGAGGGTTAGCAAGCCAAGTTCACTTGTTTTGCCCATCCATTGGACATTTCCAGTCAGGCTGGAAAAACTGCGTCACTGTCGCCTTAAAATCATATCTCGAGTTTCAAAACTCGGAAACTGGTTTCGTAAATTTTCCTGAATTTAGACTCATATATCCATCCATGGATTTATTTCTAGAATTTTGGTCGGGCCAATTGGTACAGTTTATTAGTTAAAGTCACCCATGTTACAGGGATCGACTGCTCTGACCTTTGCGCGGTATAACTTGAATATATCTCTGTACAGGGCTTTAATGCTGGTGCCGTTTGTTTCTAATGAAACTAGACTCAAAATGGAATCTGTACATATAAGGTATGTCTCCTAATTATATCTGGATAATTTATAGTAAATTTTTAAAGTTGCGACAGGGAACCCAGAAACCGTTCTGGCCCTGTCTTACAATAGCTTTAATATCTCTTAACATGTAACTCCTATGACCATTTCGTTTCTTCCATATGAAAATAGACTCATCAATGTTCATTTACATAGCTGATTCACTATTTAATACCATTCCTACAAATTTTGGTGATTTTTCACATTCACGTTACTGCAGCTGGCAGCATCTGTTTTTAAGGTAGGTCTTACCTATTTTGTAGTCTCCATGAACCAACTAGTCTTGCCTTACATAGGTCCACATATGATCATTTTAACCATGCCAATGGCTGATCATGTGACCAACATTCCCATTTCCAATTCATAGTCACATCATGACACCATATATATATATACAAACCGCAAATAGTTTAAGTTGATACTTCACTATTACGAGCCATTTTCGCATGGCCGTACACATATACATCATAACATATTTAAACCAACAAGGGTAGTCCTATACATGCCATTTCAAGTTCAACCAAGAATTTATACCAAAATGGGGGCTTGATAGTGTGGATGACTTCGACTTCAACGATCCCGAATCCGATTGCTATCGGCGAAATCTAGAAAGCGAGAGCCAAAGCAACGAAGTAAGCATTTTTATGCTTAGTAAGTCTCAAGGAATATAATCAACTCTAATTACAGCAATACATTCACATAGTTAAATGCATCATTTCATTAATGCACATTCACATAATCATACTTACTTCACCATCCCAACTCTTATGTTCATACACAAATAACGGCTTCATTAAGGCCGATAACTCGTTCCATCATAGGAGCGGATATTCACACGCTCTTACTCCTAGCGCGCAAAGCACACACCGCACTTACCTTGTCATTGGGAAATTTCACAAGTGCATTAGCTGAAATTTTCCAGCAAGCTTATAATTTTCAAATCACATACCTTGGAGTTTAACCGGATGTCGCTACTCGATCAATCGCCGGGACATAGCCCGGTTATGGTAACCCGCACCAAGGCCTCACGGACTTAACCCGGATATCACGATTTGCACAAATGCCTTGGTCTTAGCCGGATAGAATGACTCATACGAATGCCTTGGTCTTAGCCGGATGTAGCCACTAGCACAATTGCCTTCGGTCTTAACCCGGTTATAATTTCCAGCATAATTGTCTTGGGGCTTAGCCGGATATCATTCAATTTCTCATGCACACATACATCAATAATCATTGGACATACATATTTATTTTCGTTACTAAGGCTCAAACACAATTATAATCACTAACATAATCGCCTTGGGACTTAGCCGGGTATCATTCGAATACTCATACACACATAAATCAATAATCAATACATCCATATTTCATTCCACATAATTCAAGTAAGGTCACTTCTTGAGGACTTACCTCGGATGTTGTCGAACGGCTTTTACGGCTATTCGATTACTTTTTCCTTCCCCTTGTCCAATTGTGGCCCTCTTAGCTCTTGAGCTAATTCAAACAAATTCAATTTATCAAAACCTCATTGTGCTAGCTTATGGCGAATATGACAAGGAATTTAAATGGTCATATGGCCACCCTTTAGCTTGAATACACAATGGTCATGCACATTTTATACTACATCAAGCAATTCAATACAATTTATTCGAGCATCAAGGAAAAGCTAAGGCCTTCAATAGGCTACCCAAGGCCGAATATACTTGTCCATGTTGAGGCCAATTATGCACTTAATACCACACAAAAACAGCATGCATTTTACTAGTTAATGCTTTGCATATTGTAGCTCAAAACTTACAATATAGCATCAAGCACTCATATGTGTGCTAGGCCGAATGTGCTTACAATTTCACAATTATTCTTCAACATCTTCTTCTTTAAACAAACTTATTCATCACTTCCTTCATAACCAAAACATCATGTGCAAACATATATATACATATATGAGCATGGCGAATTTCAAGGTGTCCATTGCCATCCAAAACACAAATTTTAACTAACATGCAAGAAGCATGAACCATGCTCATGAATGCATCATGGCGAATATGACAATCATGCTCCTTTTCAACTTCAATCATGATAAAACAAAAGAAAGCTCAAAATCTTACTCAAGAGTAGACAATCCATCATTGCATGCATCATCATCAAGCTTCACACTTAGCATGCAATGGCTTTATCACCATAACAACTTTGGCCAAATACCATTTCCATGGCTTAACAAAGATTTGAGCCATGGCTAACATGCACATCAAGTTAGCAACCAAAACATGCATGAAACTCCTAACACAACCTCATACATACCTTAATCTTGATGCAAACTTAGCCAAATCTCCTTCTAGATCTCTTCCAAACCAAGCATGAAGCAAAATCCTCCTTCTTCCTTAGTTTTGGCTCAAAGAAAGGATGAACAAAATTTTTTCTTTCCTTCTCTACAACTCACGGCAATGGGGGGATTACCACACTCACACACATTTTTTTTCATTTTTATCACCCATACACCTTTGTTTATTATTTCACCCTAATGCACCAACAAAACATGTTTCATGACATGTTTAGCCCATCCTCCTTGTCATGGCCGCCACCACCTATAAAAGGGGAATTTGACATGCAAGTCCATTATTTTGCATGCATGCTTTAATTAGTCATCACACATTTCCTATCATACTTTCAAAGTTCATTACTAAGTCCTTTCTTGTGGAATTCACCCTTATAACACTAAATCAATCATCATAAAATGTCATACATGAGCACACATATTATAGGCATCAAAATAAATTTTAATTATTTTTATGCCTCGGTTTTCAGGTCCCGAGACCACCTTCCGACTAGGGTCAATTTTGGGCTGTCACATAGCTTGAAATATGGGTAGAAATAAAGAGAGCATGTTATGAGGATCTCAAAAATATGAAGAACGTTAGAAACGGGGCTAGGGAGCACTTACTATTGAGCTTGAAAATGTTGAAAACCCTAGCTATGGTTTCTCTTCAAAATTTGGTAGCCATGGAGAAGAAATAACTGAATTTTTCTTTTTTTTTCCCTTTTTATTAATTTTATTACCAAATGACCAAAATGCCCTTCCTTACTAAACTTTCAAATTTTTCTGTGCATGCCCATTTTTGTCCAAAAACTTAGAAATTGGGAAAATTACTATTTAAGACCTCCTAATTAATAATCCAAAGCAATTTCATACAATTTTCTTCTAGAACCAAAGTTTTACAACTTATTCAGTTTGGTCCCTAATTACCAATTGGACACCTTATACTTAGAATTTCTTCATGAAACTTCAACACATGCTTATTTTCATATCCTAGACCTCATAATAATCATAAAACAATTATTTTAATGTCAGATTGGTGGTCCCAAAACCACTATTCTGACTAGGTCCTATTTTGGGATGTTACACCGTCGATTTGCGGTTAGAAAGCCGTGCTAAAATTCAACTTTGTCCCTAAAGCTTCTTGTAACTTTTTCCAAAATTGCAAGGTAAAACTCAGATCTCTATCCGAAATAATCGACAAGGGCACTCTGTGAAGTCTCACAATTTCAGAAACGTACAAATCGGCCAACTTCTCAAGTGAATAGTCCGTATGCACCTATATAAAATGAGCTGACTTTGTTAACCTATCAACCACAACCCATATGGCATCTTTTTTCCTAGGCGCCAAAGGCAACCCAGACACAAAATCCATAGTTATACGGTCTAACTTCCACTCGGGAACCATGACGAGCTGAAATAATCCCGAAGATTCTTGGTGTTCGGCTTTTACTTGCTAGCAAATTAGGGATTTAGAAACAAATTTTGAAATGTCTCTTTTCATCCCCGACCACCAATACATTTTCTTCAAGTCATGGTACATCTTCACACTACCCGGATGGATAGACAAACAACCACTATGTGCCTCTTGCTAAATTTTCTGAATAAGCTCATTAGTTTTAGGTACACAGATCCTATCCCAGAACATCAAACAATCATCGGTACTAATCCAAAAATCTGATTCGTTAACCGTCTCACACTGAGCCATCTTGGCTTGCAAATCTTTATCCCTTTTCTAAGCTTCACAAATCTCTTGAAGAAACATTGGTCTAGCTCTCAACTCCGCTAGAATCGAACCATCCTCAGTTATAAACAACTGAGTATTCATAGCTCTCAAGGCAAACAATGACTTCCTACTCAATGCATCTGCAACCATGTTCGCCTTTCCCGGGTGACAGTTTTTCATACAATTACAAGTGGTGTCTCCAAATCTTTAATGCAAATACGATGGCAGCCAGTTCTAAACCATGTGTTTGATAGTTTTTCTCATGTGGCTTCAATTGTCTTGAGGCATACGCTATTACCTTGCCTTCTTGCATAAGAACACATCCCAATCCATTCAAGGATGCATCGCTATACACTACGAATTCTTTTCCTGGTTCTGGTTGCATTAAGAATGGTGCTTCAGTCAATAGTGCTTTTGGTTTCTCAAAACTTTGTTGGCACTTCTCTGTCCAGTCAAACTTGATATCTTTCTGTAGCAACCTCATCATCAAAGTAGCAATCATGGAGAATCCTTTAACAAATCGTCTGTAGTATCCGACTAAGCCTAAATCCTTTAACAAAACGTCTGTAGTATCCAGCTAAGCCTAAAAGGCTTCTAATCTTTAATACATTTCTCGACGGTTTCCACTCAACAATAGCCAAAATCTTACTCGAGTCAACTCTAATCCCATCACCCGACACAATGTGTCCCAAAAATCTGACTTCTCGAAGAAAAATTTCACTTTTACTAAACTTGGAATACAGCTACTTATCTCTCAAAGTCCTCAAAATAGTTCTCATCGTGAGAATAAATTAATATATCATCAATAAAAGCCAAAATAAATTTTTCCATGTATGGCCGAAAAATACAGTTCATTAAATCCATAAACACTGCAGAGCATTCGTTAAGCCAAAGGGCATGACAAGGAACTCATAATGGCCATACCTCGTCCGAAATGCGGTTTTCGGCATATCTTGCTCCTTAACTCTCAGCTGGTAGTAACCAGACCTCAGGTCTATCTTAGAAAACAACATGGCTCCCTTTAATTGATCAAACAAATCGTCGATCCTTGGCAAGGGATACTTGTTCTTTACTATTACCTTGTTAAGCTGCCGGTAATCTATACAAAGTCTCATTGAACTGTACTGCTTTTTCACAAAAAGCACCAGAGCACCCCACGGGGAGTAACTAGGTCTTGCGAAACTTTTATCCGTTAATTCTTGTAACTGAACCTTCAACTCCTTCAATTTTGTCGGAGTCATCCTATACGGGGAAATTAATATAGACACAGAACCAGGGACCAGCTCAATACCAAATTTGACTTTCCTAGTTGGAGGCAATCCGGGCAACTCTTTTGGAAACACATTCAAAAAATCACATACTACTGGTACTGAATCAATCTTTACCTCTGGTACTTGGTTATTCAACACAAACACAAGATAAGACTCATACCCTTTTCTCATATAACTCTGAGCTATCATAGAAGATATCACTACAGGCAAGCTATCCGGTTCACCTGATTCAACTCGAAGAATATCCCTATTTTCACACTTCAGTTCAACGAAGTTTCTTCTACAATTTACTATCACATCATGAGCGGTCAACCAATCCATTCCAAGAATTATGTCAAATTCATTAAATGGCAACAACATGAGGTTAGTTGGAAAATAATGACTTCTAACCGACAAGGGACAATTTCTACATATTTGGTCAACTAACACATGATTGCCTAATGGGTTTGACACCTTTAGGACAAATTCTGTAGACAAGATAGGCCTATTCATACTAGACACCACATTCATACAAATATTCAAATGGGTAGATCCCGGATCAATCAAAGCAACAATAGAGATATTATGAAGAGAAAAAGTACTCGTAATCACATTTGGGGATGAAGCCTCTTCGCAAGTGCGAATGGCATAAGTCCTTGCAGGCGCTCTACCCTTGGACCTCACGGCAGGATCTCTAGGTGTGGCTCTGCTGCTAGCCCCACTTCCCGGGTTCTTTTGTGGTCTACCCCTCAAAGGGGCGTTACCCAACCTCACACCTTGATTCCTATTTTTCTCAACCATCTCAAGACAGTTCTGAATGAAGTGATCTAGTGATCCACATTTGAAACAGCCTCTATCATTCCCTCGACACTCACCGAAGTGATGTCTACCACACTATGACCATTCTAGTCTATTTGGTCGAGCGCTACCAACACTCGAGATAGAAGTGGTTTGAGCTTTAGACACAGTGTACTGCTTACTCCTATTTCTATCGGAGAACCCAACTGAAGCATTGGATCAAGTAGTAAACTCTCTCGACTTCTTAGACGGGGATTGAAATGATTTCCCCATCTGTATTTTCTTTGAGTCACGAGACTCAATATCAGCTTTTCTTTTCTCTTTGGACAACTCTTCAGCCTTACAAGCTCTCTCAACAAGTACCACAGACTCCCTTAATTCTAGAATACCAACTAATAATTGAATGTCTTCGTTTAATCTATCCTCAAACCTCTTACACATGATGGCTTCGGTGTATACGCACTCCCGAGCGTATTTGCTGAGCCTCACAAACTCATGCTCATACTCCATTACTGTCTTTAGGCCTTGCTTTAACTCATGAAATTCCTTTCTTTTCTGGTCGATAAATCTCTGGCTAATATACTTTTTTCGGAACTCTTCCTGGAAGAATTCCCAAGTTATCATTTCCTTCGGTACAATCGACACAAGGATGTTCCATTATTGGTAAGTTGAGTCTCGTAAGAGTTGTACAGAACACTTCATGCACACCTTAGATGTACAAGACAATTTGTCGAATACCCTGATGGTATATTCAAGCCAGAACTCTACTCTTTATGGGTCATCATCTATATTCGCTTGAAACTCCTCAGCCTCTTGCTTCTGAATTCTATCTGTAACACCCCAAACTCGGCCTAGACGTTATGGTCGTATCTGGTGCGTCACATTGAAGTGTTTTAGTGAAAACTGTGTTTTCATTGAAAACCCTTCTTAAAATAAAGAAACCTTAACTATCTTTAAATAAAACTCATTTCCAACACTTGTTTAAAATATATGATTTTATGAAAATATGTCATTTTAAAATGTAGTTGCGGAAACGTAGAAGTGACATACTATAGTTTAAGAAACCATGCTCAACTCCTTATAATTACGTCACATAAAAATGATAATAATCTAAATAATAACAAAATGGAAGGCCTTATTACAATCCAATTTGAAATCACTTAATAATCAGAAACTTATATGCTTTAAAATGAAAAAAAAATGTCTAATTTGTTTTGCTAGCTGGCCACCCAGAGTCCCTCCAAACATTAAATCTCCTATTGAGCATCACTTGAAAATAAAATAAAAAGGGGGGCGTGAGTTTTCGCAAACTCAGTGTGTACAACCCTCGACGGAAAACAAGCATTCAAAAATCATCATACATCAAACATACAATGCAATCCCATTCAAATTATCCATCCGCTACATTCTAGCTCCGTCCCCCATCACACCATGTGGGGATATAAATATCGACCCACCTAGCACACACACCAATGGTAGCCCGGTTGCGAAACTACCTTCATTTACATATTGGGCTTTAAAAGCCGTTGGTGGATCCATGATTGTCAGGCAACGATGCAATCCTCATATAGTTCCTCCGTACCATAATTCCCACCCTATATGCAACCTAAGCAGAACATCATATGTATGCATGTCACATCCACAAAACTTACATTCAACATCTAGGGGTATTTTGGTCATTTTTTCTCTTAGGGCATTTCGGTAATTTTCCCTTAATTACGGTTTTCACTTAGCTTGGCCCATGAACAAGCCCCGCGAGCTAAGGTGAACGAATAATATGCACCAGTTAGGATTCCAGAGAAGAGGAGGTGGGTCGTTAAGACCGCTTAAGTACCAAGCTCTCCCTAGATCTAATCCTAGACATGCACATACCCGTTGCCACACCTTAACCCTATGACTTGTCAACGGTCTCAATTAATTAATTAAGTTTTATGTAGTCATCATATACTAGGCCCAATACCGCTACATACATGCATATAGCCCACTAGGCCCAATCTTATTCAAATGGCCCATCTAACCCAGTTAATATTCTTATGGCCCACTAGGCCCAATTCACCTTCATATGGCCCATTAGGCCCAAATCATATTATACTCATGCTCACATACAAATTTTATAACACATAGCATCACTTATCAATCTTTGCCTACTATGGGCCCAACAGCCCATCAGGCCCATTTAGCCCATTCTGGCCCATTTGACCAATTCTCAACCCAAGTCCACGGAATCGCCCGTGGCCCTCAAGTAACCTATCGGTTTCCTTTTCACGAGTTTTGTGACAGCCCTATAGTGACCCTAGTCGGAAAGCGGTTTCGGGACTGCTAAACCGAGTCACCAAATTATTTGAATGTGATATTTATGGTCTAAAATATGTGAATATGAATGTACGAAAATTTTAAGCTTCGATTTAGTTAATTGCATGTGAATGTAGTACATAGGACTTGTGTGACACTTTTGAAATGTGATAGGCTAATCTACAAGGATCTAATAGTGCATGTAATCAAAGGGGAGGACTTGCATGTCAATTTCCCCCCTAATTAGTAGTGGCCGGCCATGAGCATGGGTGGACAAAATGTTATGGCTAAAAAACATGTCATAGACATGTTGGGTTAATGCGTTATGTAAGGAATAATAAAATAAAGAGCATAGGCAATAAAGTATTAGTGTTAGTAGGATGAGAAAAAAAAAAAGAAAGAATGTGTGTGATTGTTTCCCCCCCCATTGCCGTGAGTTGAAGGAAAGAAAACAAAAAAAAAGTGTTCATCCTTGAACATCTTTGGCCGAAAATTTTAAGAAGAAAGGAAGAAGAAAGGTTGAAGAGGTTCGGCCATGCATGTAACTAGGCTAAGGTATGTTTGATGTTGTGCCATGAGATTCATGCATGTTTTAGTTGTTAGCTTGAGTTCTAGCTAGCCCATGGTTCAAATCTTTGCTATGTCATGGAGATGGTATTCGCTAAGGTGGATTGGTGTTGATGTCATTTACATGCTAAAATGAAGCTTTGTAATGATGCATGTGATGGTGGATTGATGACTTTTGAATCTTCTTTTTAGCATTTTTGAGTGAGACATTAAGTTCTTTGTTTAACCATGACCAAAATTGAAATGGTATGGTGTTGTGATGCATTCGGCCATGGTAGAAAGTAGAGGAGAAATATGGTTGTTATTCACGTTGTTTGGATGAGAAATGGTAGTAAGGTGAAGAGCAAATGTTAATGTTTGATTTACTAGTGTGTATATGTGTATTAGCCGAGTTTTAAATTTGAAACAAATGGTATGTAGTCAATACAAGCAACCATATTTGTAGGAAGTATTAAGCATATAATCGGCCTCAACCTAGACATGTATATTCGGCCACATGAAATAGATTTGTGTTGTATGTGTTCGGTTAGAGGCAAGCATATTGATGCTTTTATCTTGACTTAGAAAATTCGGCAAAGGGGAATATTAGCTAATATGTTTAATTCGATTCGTGATTTCGTACATATGTGACTCTAATGTCTAATGTATATATGGGCTAAGTACCTTGAGCTTCTCTTTTGATGTTCAAATGAATTGTGTTAAATTGCTTAATGTGATTAAAATGCGCATGACCATTGTGTATTTGAGCTAAAGGGTGGCCATATGACCTATTAAACTCCTTGTCATATTCGCCATAAGCTAGCATAATGAGACTTTAATAAGTTAAATTTGTTTGAATTAGCTCAAGAGCTTAGAGGACCACAGTTGGATAAGGAAAGGAAAAGTTATCGAATAGCCGATTTAAATCGTTCGACCACATCCGAGGTAAGTTTTCGAGTAATGGAACTTAGATTATGATTTGATTAGATCATGTTTTAAGCAAATCAAAATCATGCTCTTTGTATGTAGCTATTGAGCCGAAATTGCAAGTGTGATAAGTGTCTTGTGTTTGAGCTTTGGTAATGAAAATGAAATACGGATGTGTCATGATTTATTGATAAATGTGCATGGTTATTCGAATGATGTCCGGGCTAAGTCCCGAAGGCTTTGTGCTAAGTGACTATATCCGGACTAAGATCTCAAGGCATTTGTGCGAAGTTACTAATTAGGGCTAAGCAGAAGGCATTGGTGCGAGTTACTAAATCCGAGTTAAGTCCGAAGGCATTTGTGCGAGTTACTATAGCGGGCTATGTCCCAAGGCATTTGAACGAGTAGCTATATCCGGTTAAATTTTGAAGGTACGTGATTCGGGAATGAGCGATCTTGCTGTAAAAAAATTTCAGTTAATACTCTTGTAAAATCCCAACAATGAGGTATGTTTCGTATGTGCATTGGAATAGTTGATTCCCTTCGAATAATATTCGCTCAGTCGAGTAATGAGCTTCCGGTATTTGGCTAAGATGATTCCTTATGTATGAATATAGGGGTTGGAATGGGAAGTAGGAATGATTTGAGAATATGTATATATGGAATTATCCGTTTAGTTATATGAATGCTATACTTCAGTTGCGCTTAAATTCTTTGCTCAAAACTTACTAAGCATTTAATGCTTATTTAATTCTCTATTTTATAGATTTTGGTTCTTCAGCTATCGGACTCGGATTTTTGAAGTCGAATTCGCCCACACTATCAAAGCTCCTTTTGGTATACTTTTGGTTGAACTTTGATATGGCATGTATAGGACTACCCTTTTGTTGTTGATCATGTACCCTTCGGTTTTGTGTAAATTTGGATAGCCATGCGAAAATGGCTTAAATATACTTTGATCATAGCATTATAATCGTTTTGTATGTTGTCTGTCGAGAGGTATGGAAATGTTGGTAACGGTTAGCCATGGGAATGGTTATTCATGATCACTTTTGGAATATGTATGACAAACTCTAGTTGATCCATGGAGAATCATGAAATAGGTAAAGTTTACCTTAAAATAGATCTTGGCAGCAGAAGTGATGTGGATGTGAAAAATCACTAAAATAGTAGGAATGGAATTAAATAGTGAATAAATTATGTAATCGAACCTTGATGAATCTATTTTCATAGGAAAGTAACGAAACGCTCATATGAACAGTATATTATGAGATGTTAAAGTTTTCGTGAGACAGGGCCAGAACGGTTTCTGGATCCCCTGATCTGACTTTGGAAATTCATTATAAATTAACCAGAGATATTTAGAAGTCATGCTATATATGTATAGATTCCTTTTTTAGTCTAGTTTCTATAGAAACAAACTGCATCAGTATTGAAGGTCCGTACAGGGAGATATCCAAATCGTAATGCATGAAGGTCAGTGTAGTCGCACCCTGTAACAGGGGAGAATTTAACTATTAAAATCTACTAATTGGCCCAACCAAAAATTCTAGAAAAAAATCCGTAGATGAACATATGAGTCTAGTTTCAGTGAAAAATTACGAAACTGATTTTCGAGTTTTGGAACTCAAGATATGATTTTTAAGGTGACAGTGATGTAGTTAGCCAACTGCCTGGAAATTTTTAAAATGGACTGTGAAAGTAAATGAATTAAGTCGGTTAGCACCTTGTGTTCGACTCCGGCAACGGTCTCGGGTACGGGGTGTTACAATTTAAATTGGTATCAGAGCTACGGTTTAGTCGATTCTAGGACTACCGTAATGCGTTGGGTTTAGCTATACATGCCATTTTATGTGATTATTTGATAGTGTGGTGATTTCTGACATTTGCAAATGTGTTTATTCATAGTAATGGATCTCGATCCCGATCGAAGCGGTAGTGATGATCTTGAGAGTGTAGCGCTGCTCAAGACAAGGGACAGGCCGGCGGACTCTCAACCTAATGCTAGTAATCCGAATGATGAAGCTAGACAAGCTTTTATAGCGTGATGAATGATTGGTTCAACCAATACATTCGAACTAATACGATGCTCCACAACCTCCATTCCCGATAAATACCACCCCCGGACCTACAATACCTCGTAATCGACCAAATAAGGTCAAATAAGCCCCAGATTGATGTAATCCGAAAACACGGGCTACTAAATTTAAAGCTACGGACAAAGAATGATGCCGAGCAAGCGGAATTTTGGTTGGACAACACTATCCAGGTACTTGATGAGCTATCTTGCACACCCAATGAGTGCCTAAAGTGTACCATCTCCTTGCTACGTGATTACGCTTACTATTGGTGGAACACATTGACTTCGTCGTGCCCAGAGAGCAAGTAACTTGGGAGTTCTTCCAAACCGAAGTTTGAAAGAAGTATATCATCGAGATTCATTGACCAAAATGGAAGGAATTTCTTGAACTCAAACAAGGTTCCATGTCGGTTATCGACTATGAACGAAAATTTGTAAGGCTTAGCAGACGCGCGAGAATGCATTTCTTGAAGCCGTGATGTGTAAACGTTTGAGGATGGGGTGAATGATGATATAAAGTCAGTATGTTGGCATTTTGGAAATCCGAGAATTTGTGGCACTTGTCGAGCGAGCTTGCAAAGTCAAGAGCTCAAGATGGAGAAAAGAAAAGCTAAGGTGGGAGTAAAGGAGTTTCAGAAGAGGTCTTGGGAAGCCCTTCCCACGATCATCGAAGAAATTTAGAGATGGCTTAGGCGGTCTAGAGACACTTCGGCTTTTCTAGACGAGATCACGATCGACCCCGTGAGCACACGAGTCACTTCGATTGCCGGTGTTGGAAATGATCGTCGAGACGAACTGAGTGCCGAGATTGTGGCAAATGGCATTCGAAGTTGTAGATTCCATGACCGCTCTGTTACAAGTGCGGGTCAGTTGACCACTTTATCAAAGATTGCCCGAGATTGTCTGAGAAACCCGGGTGCTACCACTGCTCGAGGTAGGCCACCTAGAAATATAGGCAATGTCAGTGGCGGTCGAGAGGATCTAGAGATGCTACCATCGATCCGAGGCTTGTGCTCTGCTAGGACTTATGCCATACGCGCACGCGAGGATGCCGCCTCTCGGATGTCATTACCAGTACTTTCACTCTTTTCAATACTAATGTGATTGCTTTGATTGACCCCGGTTCTACTCATTCATATATATCTGAAACCTTAGCATCCAAAGAAGACTTTACCTATTGAGTCTCATCGAGTTCGTAATTCGGTGTCAAATCCTTGGGTCGTTACGTGCTTGTCGACAAAGTGTGTAAGAAATGCCCCCTAGTAATTCGAGGTTCCTATTTTCCGGCGGACTTGATGCTTTTGCCGTTTGATGAATTTGATGTTATTCTTGGTTTGGATTGGTTGACCGTGCATGATGCGGTTGTGAATTGCAAAAACAAGACTATTGATTTGAGGTGCGCAAATAACGAGATAATCCGAGTTGAGTCTACGGACTTAAAGGGGTTGTCAGCTGTAATATCAGCAATGTTGGCCCAGAAATATGTAAGAAAGGGGTGCAATACCTTGCGTATGTACTTGATGACAAAGAGTTAGAAAAGAAACCCGAATCTGTGCCAGTGGTTTGTGAATACCCGGATGTTTTTCCTAAAGAATTACCGGGTTTACCACCTGTTCGGGAGGTAGAGTTTGGTATTGAGCTTGTACCAGGGCTACGCCGATTTCGATAGCTTCAGATCGTATGGCACCAACCGAAAGTTAAAAGAGTTGAAAGCTCGGTTGCAAGAATTGACGGATAGAGGTTTCGCCGACCAAGTTTCTCACCTTGGGTGCACCAAGATTGTTCGTGAAAAGAAGGACGGAACCATGAGGTTGTGCATTGACTATCGTCAGCTGAATAAAGTGACGATAAAGAATAAATATCTGTTACCATGTATTGATGATTTGTTTGATCAACTAAAGGGAGCCTCAGTGTTTTCAAAGATAGATTTGAGATCGGGTTATTACCAGTTGCGAATTCGAGATTTAGATATACCCAAAACTGCTTTCAGAACGAGATACGGTCATTACGAATTCTTAGTGATGCCGTTTGGGCTCACTAATACCCCTGCGGTATTTATGGATTTGATGAATCGGATCTTTAGACCGTATTTGGATCGGTTTGTAGTTGTGTTTATCGATGATATTTTGGTCTATTCGAGAAATGAAACCGATCATCTTTGAACACCGGGATTAGTGTTGCAAATTTTACGGATAAGCGGTTATATGCTAAGTTCAAGAAGTTTGAGTTCGTTAAGAGAGGTTAGCTTCTTGGGTCATGTGGTATCCGCGATCGGTATTCGAGTTGACCGAGCAAAATTTCAGCCATACTTAATCGGAAGCCTCCAAGAAATATTACCGAGGTTCGAGCTTTTTGGGACTTGGTTACATTACCGACGGTTTGTAAAGGTTTCTCGATGATAGCCACACCCATGACGGCTACTTCAAAAGATGTTAAGTTCGAATGGACGGAAAAATGTCGAAAAGTTTTGATCAATTGAAAACTTATTTGATCAAGCTCTAATTTTAGTGCGGCCGAATCGTGCAAAGAGTTTGTCATCTATAGTGACGCCTCCCTACTTGGGTTAGGTTGCGTATTGATGCAAGAAGGTCGAGTTGTGGCCTATGCGTCGAGACAATTAAAGCCACATGAGAAAAATTATCCGACCCATGATCTCGAATTAGCTGCCATCGTATTCGCCTTAAAAATATGGCTACATTACTTATTTGGTGAGAAGTGCCATGTATTTTCGGATCACAAAAGTCTCAAATATTTGATGACTCAAAGAGACTTGAATCTAGGACAAAGGCGTTGGCTTGAGTTGTTGAAAGATTATGAGCTTGTCGTTGATTATCACCCGGGAAAGGCTAATGTGGTTGCGGACGCCTTAAGCCGGAAATCACTGTTAGCTTTACAAGCGATGAATGTACACTTGTCTGTTCTACCCGACAATGTGTTAGTAGCTGAATTAAAGGCCAAGCCATTATTGATTCATCAAATTCGTGAAGCTCAGAAAGTCGACGATGAATTGGTTGCAGAACGGGCTGAATGTGTTCCGAATATGGAATCCGAATTTCAAATTGATAATGACGATTGTTTGAGGTTCAAAAGTCGGTTGTGTGTTCCAAGAAATTCAGAACTCATTTCAATGATTCTGAACGAAGCTCATTGTAGCCGAATGTCAATTCACCCGGGGAGTACGAAAATGTACAACGATCTGAGACGTCAGTTTTGGTGGCATGGTATGAAACGAGACATTTCCGATTTTGTTTCGAAGTGCTTAGTATGTCAGCAAGTGAAGGTGGAACATCAAGTGCCTACGGTTTGCTTCAGCCGATCATGATACCTGAATAGAAATGGGAACGAGTCACGATGGATTTTGTATCTAGGTTGCCAATGTCGGCAAGTAAGAAAGATGCGATTTGGGTCGTTGTTGATAGACTGACTAAGTCGGCTCACTTTATCCCCGTACATACGGATTTTTCATTGGATAAACTAGCTGAATTGTATGTTTCTCAAATTGTGAGATTACACGGGGTACCGATTTCTATTGTGTCAGATAGAGATCCGAGATTCACCTCGCGATTTTGGAAGAAATTGCAAGAAGCTTTGGGTACCAAGCTGCATTTTAGCACCGCTTTTCATCCACAAACCGATGGTCAATCCGAGCGGATAATTCAGATACTTGAGGATATGTTGAGATGTTGCATCCTCGAGTTCAGTGGTTCGTGGGAGCGGTATTTACCTTTGATTGAATTCGCTTACAACAATAGTTTTCAATCAAGTATTAAGATGGCACCTTACGAGGCCTTGTACGGGCGTAAATTCCGTACACCATTGTTTTGGACCGAGCTCGGTGAAAGTAAAATTTTCGGAGTGGATTTGATTAAAGATGCTGAATAGAAAGTAAGAATAATTTGTGAAAGTCCAAGGCGACATCGGATCGTCGAAGTCGATGCGGATTTAAAACGAAGAGATATTGAGTATCGTGGGAGACAAAGTGTTTCTTAAAGTCTCACCTTGGAAAAGATACTCGATTTGGCCGTAAGGGCAAGTTGAGTCCGAGATTCATTTGGCCGCATTGAAATCTCCGAACGAGTTGGTCCGATTGCATATAGGTTGCTTTTACCCCCGAACTCGAAAGGATCCACAACGTTTTCATGTTTCGATGCTTGACGTTATGATCCGATCCTTCGCACGTAATAAAGCCCTCCAAGGTCAAAATTCAAGCCGATATGAGTTATGAAGAAGAACCGATTCGTATCCTAGCTCGTGAAGTGAAAGAGTTGCGAAACAAAAGGGTTACATTAGTGAAAGTGTTATGGCTCAAACACGGATCGAAGAAGCTACTTGGGAACCCGAGAACTCTATGAGAGAGCGATACCCAAACCTATTTATGGTAAGATTTTCGGGACGAAAATTTCTTAAGTGGGGAGAGTTGTGATGTTCTATAGTGACCCTAGTCGGAAAGCGGTTTGGGACCGCTAAACCGAGTCACCAAATTATTTGAATGTGATATTTATGGTCTAAAATATGTGAATATGAATGTGCGAAAATTTTAAGCTTCGATTTAGTTAATTGCATGTGAATGTAGTACATAGGACTTGTGTGACACTTTTGAAATGTGATAGGCTAATCTACAAGGATCTAATAGTGCATGTAATCAAAAGGGAGGACTTGCATGTCAATTTTCCCCCTAATTAGTAGTGGTAGGCCATGAGCATGGGTGGACAAAATGTTATGGCTAAAAAACATGTCATAGACATGTTGGGTTAATGCATTATGTAAGGAATAATAAAATAAAGAGCATGGGCAATAAAGTATTAGTGTTAGTAGGATGAGAAAAAAAAAAAAAAGAAAGAATGTGTGTGATTGTTTCCCCCATTGCCGTGAGTTGAAGGAAAGAAAACAAAAAAGTGTTCATCCTTGAACATCTTTGGTAGAAAATTTTAAGGAGAAAGGAAGAAGAAAGGTTGAAGAGGTTCGGCCATGCATGTAACTAGGCTAAGGTATGTTTGATGTTGTGCCATGAGATTCATGCATGTTTTAGTTGTTAGCTTGAGTTCTAGCTAGCCCATGGTTCAAATCTTTGCTATGTCATGGAGATGGTATTCGGCTAAGGTGGATTGGTGTTGATGTCCTTTACATGCTAAAAATAAAGCTTTGTAATGATGCATGTGATGGTGGATTGATGACTTTTGAATCTTCTTTTTAGCATTTTGAGTGAGACATTAAGTTCTTTGTTTAACCATGACCAAAATTGAAATGGTATGGTGTTGTGATGCATTCGCCATGGTAGAAAGTAGAGGAGAAATATGGTTGTTATTCACGTTGTTTGGATGAGAAATGGTAGTAAGGTGAAGAGCAAATGTTAATGTTTGATTTACTAGTGTGTATATGTGTATTAGCCGAGTTTTGAATTTGAAACAAATGGTATGTAGTCAATACAAGCAACCATATTTGTAGGAAGTATTAAGCATATAATCGGCCTCAACCTAGACATGTATATTCGGCCACATGAAATAGATTTGTGTTGTATGTGTTCGGTTAGAGGCAAGCATATTGATGCTTTTATCTTGACTTAGAAAATTCGGCAAAGGGGAATATTAGCTAATATGTTGAATTCGATTCGTGATTTACGTACATATGTGACTCTAATGTCTAATGTATATATGGGCTAAGTACCTTGAGCTTCTCTTTTGATGTTCAAATGAATTGTGTTAAATTGCTTAATGTGATTAAAATGCGCATGACCATTGTGTATTTGGGCTAAAGGGTGGCCATATGACCTATTAAACTCCTTGTCATATTCGCCATAAGCTAGCATAATGAGACTTTAATAAGTTAAATTTGTTTGAATTAGCTCAAGAGCTTAGAGGACCACATTGGATAAGGAAAGGAAAAAGTTATCGAATAGCCTTGAAATCGTTCGACCACATCCGAGGTAAGTTTTGAGTAATGGAACTTAGATTATGATTTGATTAGATCATGTTTTAAGCAAATCAAAATCATGCTCTTTTGTATGTGGCTATTGAGCCGAAATTGCAAGTGTGATAAGTGTCTTGTGTTTGAGCTTTGGTAATGAAAATGAAATACGGATGTGTCATGATTTATTGATAAATGTGCATGGTTATTGAATGATGTCCGGGCTAAGTCCCGAAGGCTTTGCTAAGTGACTATATCCGGACTAAGATCCAAGGCATTTGTGCGAAGTTACTAATTAGGGCTAAGCTCAAGGCATTGGTGCGAGTTACTAAATCCGGGTTAAGTCCCGAAGGCATTTGTGCGAAGTTACTATAACAGGGCTATGTCCGAAGGCATTTGAACGAGTAGCTATATCCGGTTAAATTCAAGGTACGTGATTCGGGAATGAGCGATCTTGCTTTAAAAATTTCAGTTAATACTCTTGTAAAATCCCAACAATGAGTTATGTTTCGTATGTGCATTGGAATAGTTGATTCCTTGAATAATATTCGCTCGATGAGTAATGAGCTTAGGTATTTGGCTAAGATGATCCCTTATGTATGAATATAGGGGTTGGAATGGGAAGTAGGAATGATTTGAGAATATTTATATATGGAATTATCCGTTTAGTTATATGAATGCTATACTTGATTATGCTTAAATTCTTTGCTCAAAACTTACTAAGCATTTAATGCTTACTCGCTTATTTAATTCTCTCTTTTATAGATTTTGGTTCTTCAGCTATTGGACTCGGGATTTTTGAAGTCAAAGTCACCCACACTATCAAAGCTCCTTTTGGTATACTTTTGGTTGAACTTTGATATGACATGTATAGGACTACCCTTTTGTTGTTGGTCATGTACCCTTCGGTTTTGTGTAAATTTGGATAGCCATGCGAAAATGGCTTAAATATACTTTGATCATAGCATTATAATCGTTTTGTATGTTGTCCGTCGAGAGGTATGGAAATGTTGGTAATGGTTAGCCATGGGAATGGTTATTCATGATCACTTTTGGAATATGTATGACAAACTCTAGTTGATCCATGGAGAATCATGAAATAGGTAAAGTTTACCTTAAAATAGATCTTTGGAAGAAGTGATGTGGATGTGAAAAATTACTAAAAATAGTAGGAATGGAATTAAATAGTGAATAAATTATGTAATCTAACCTTGATGAATCTATTTTCATAGGAAAGTAACTAAACGTTCATATGAATAGTATATTATGAGATGTTAAAGTTTTCATGAGACAGGGCGAACGGTTTGGGATCCCCTGCTCGACTTTGGAAATTCATTATAAATTAACCAGAGACATTTAGAAGTCATGCCATATATAGATTCATTTTTGAGTCTAGTTTCTATAGAAACAAACAATATCGATATTGAAGCCACAGACAGGAGATATCCAAATCGTAATGCATGAAGGTCAAGTAGTCGCACTCGTAATGGGGATACTTTAACTAATAAACTGTACTAATTGGCCCGACCAAAAATTCTAGAAAAAATATGTAGATGGAAATATGAGTCTAGGCTCGGGAAAAATTACTTAAACTGATTTTCAAGTTTTGGAACTCAAGATATGATTTTTAAGGTAAAGGACGCAGCTTAGCCAACCGCCTGAAATTTTAAAATGGACTGTGAAAGTAAATGAATTAAGTCGGTTAGCACCTCGTGTTCGACTCCGGCAACGGTCTCGGGTACGGGGTGTTACAAGTTTTCATGCACTCGTGTGACTACCGTAGCCCAACTTTTGGCTTTTCGGTATTTTGGCTTTTCAGCATTGCAGCTTTTGCCAATTCATTGTGTGTGTGCAGTGTATGTACACACCTAGTAAGCAAGCGTGATGCGATCTCCTTAGCCCAAACCTACAATTGATATCACTTAAAGATTAATCTCACATACTTATCAAATACCTTACCAAAAGCCGGAATCTCACCTTAACCTTACCTTGCGCAATAAGTATAACTGGCCCTTCACTAACCACAATAAACTCCTAGATTTGCACCAATTGTAACTATTAAAACCAGAATAATAGGTGACTCATATCCAACACAAGCCCCCTTACCTTACTATGGCTATTCTGCCAACTTTAGCCAATGGATGAGGAATACTTACCAAAACTGCAACACCTAAGGAGCAATTTGGCAATGAGCTAAGATCCGAGATCCGATACTAATTCCCTACCACAGTTGATTAGAAAGAGTGAGGGACAATATTCGATACTTAGCAAAGAATCCGATTGGGAGAACAACACTTACACTAGATTTGACCGAAGTAGAAGGAGTAGTGATTGCACCAAGGGTACTCGGCCAAAGAGGTTTGGCCCCGTTATGATTTGTATGGTAAAAGAGAGTTATTCAGCTCCAAGGAAAAAGAAAGAAAAGTCAGCAATGAAGTAGAGGAAGAATAGAATTCGGCACAAGGAAGGAGAAAAAGAAAAGAAAGGAGAGGGTTTCCGACTTTTAAAGAAACGAGTTTCTGGTAACAGGGTGAAGGAAATTCGGTCATTAGCCTCATACCCTAGCATTCGGCACCTATTTATAAGCCTTATAGCCGAATTGTCCCATGCCCAATTCCCCATTCGGCTCCATTACCTCTCCCTTCTTATCTCCTCATTTTTCTCCCTGATAACCCCTTGATCCTTTCCTTAATTTTCTCTCCTGAACACTTCCCTTGGAGTCCATTTTCACGCCACATCCATCCTTCTAGAAGGCCAAAATTAAACTTTTAAAAACACTAAGCTAGGAATCAAACCTTGAACCTCCTTGCTAACTATTAATGCCAGCTCCCTACACTCTAAGTGGCGTCACTTAGCCACTCTTTTACAAGGCTTTTTGATACTATTTTCCCTAACTTTATTTAAAAGCCCAACTACTTGCCAGCCCTGATTCTTTTAACACCTAAACTATAATTTCATTTATTCCTAGGTTTGAACTCAAACCTTAACTAAGACCTGCTAAAATTATTGCTTGGATAAGAATATTAAACACAATTTTTATCAAAACCGAAACCAAAAAAGTTCGGGATTTCTGGATTTTTGGGTTCGGGATTTTTGAGGCATTACAGCTCTACCCCCTAAAAGAAATTTCATCCTCGAAATTCCCAACTACTAACACAGACTACCACACCACACTTCCGCTGCGCACTCTAATTCCAACTTAGGTAAATAGCACACTATGGGTAAGTACGTACCATTATTCGCCTCTAGAGCGTCTCCATCCTCTTGACGACGTGCTGCATAGGCCAAAGTTGGCTGCCTCGCCTTAGCATGATTAGCACCTCTGCCTGGTTATCCACGACCTAAACCGTTTCCACCCCTGGCCTAATCACGGCCTCTCAGCGGTAGCTGACCACCCTTCGGTGGCTGTACACCACCTCGGTCCACGACTGGCACCTGAGCTAACATTCTAGGGCAATTCTTGATCCTATGCTCCATAGATCCACAAGCTAGACAAGCTCTTGTCCTCTTCCAACACTCGCCTACATGACCTTTCCCACAATCAGCACAAAGTGGTACCCCTAGATTAACAGCAGGGGGCCCTACTCTATCTAGCCCATTAACTCTTGCTCAAGCATTAGGCATCTGTCCTACACCAGGAGTCTCAGCCTCCCTCTAATTCTTACCCCTTTCTTTCTCCCGATTTAAGTGCTCAGTGTGCTTTACCTCCTCTGCTATCTTTGCCTTCTCCACCAACTCTGAGAAACTCGCTCCCTTTGTGGAGCTATCAGTACCCTGAGGCTATCTCTAAGTCAATCCTCAAACCTCATGCAACGCTCATACTCCGTTGCCACCATTACTCTTGCATGCCTAAGGTGTAAAAACTCCGCCTCATACTCCGCCACCAATTTGTTCCCTTGGGTCAAATTCAGGAACTCCTTCCTTCTAGCATCCACATAGCTTGAACCCACATACTTCCCTAGGAATGCAACTTTGAAAAACTCCCAAGTGACCTGCTCTGGTTGGGTGCCCTCTTTTGTTCCGGTGAACAGTCTAGGTCCTCCATTATCCTTTCAGTGGCCTCTAACCAATATTCAGCCATTTTGAAGCCACACCAGCCATGCCCTTAAAGATTTCAGCCCCGTTCGATTGCAGTCGCTCCGGAATGGACCCCCGATTTCTAGTGCCATTGTTGGGCCCAGCGACCCTTTTCAAAATTCTCAACATTGCCTGTGACAATGCATCTTCTCTCACGGCCCAATCATACGATCCATTCCCAGCTATAGGTGAGGCCAGAGCCTCTTCTACTCCAACATCGGGCATATGTCCCGATACTGACGATTCAACCCTAACGCTTCTGCGGCCACGGCCCCTTGCACTTCTTCTAGCACTCATCGTCGATTCGCGTGTTATCTGAATTAGAAATTTTTATGAAGTTTTAGTTAGTTTAATAATTACACCGATGTTTTATGAAAATATTTAAAGAGAAGATTGTTTTTGAAAATCCTCTACAGTTTCCAGATCGTACGGGCTTTAGTTCCATTCTAACAAATTCATCTAAAGTAGCCCTCTAACTATCTACTGTATAACAATTTAAACAAATTTAAGAATACAAGTACTTACTTGGTTCGACGTCAGAGACTCAGTGTGCCGCTCAGCAAGACTTCCCCTTTTCCAAATCATTGTAAATTTTTTTTAAAACAAAAAAAGAAATCAAGCAATAAAGCCCACTTCATAGCTCGAGTTTTGCAACCTAGGCTCTAATACCACTAAATGTAACACCCTAAACTCGACCCAGACGTTATGGCCGTATCTGGTATGTTACATTGAAGTGTTTTAGAGAAAACTGTGTTTTCATTGAAAACCCTTCTTAAAATAAAGAAACTTTAACTATTTTAAATAAAACTCCTTTCCAACACTTCTTTAAAATATATGATTTTATGAAAACATGTCATTTTAAAATGTAGTTGCGAAAACGTAGAAAAGACTACTATAGTTTAAGAAACCATGCTCAACTCCTTATAATTATGTCACATAAAAATGATAATAATATAAATAATAACAAAATGGAAGGTCTTATTACAATCCAGTCTGAAATCACTTAATAATCATAAACTTATATGCTTTACAATGAAAAAAAAAAGGTCTAAATTGTCTTGCTAGCTGGCCACCCAGAGTCCCTCCAAACATTGATCCTCCTACTGAGCATCACCTGAAAATAAAATAAAAGAGGGGGATGAGTTTTCACAAATTCAGTGTGTACAACACTCGACGGAAAACAAGCATTCAAAAATCATCATACATCAAACATGCATTGCAATCCCATTTAAATTATTCATCTGCTACACTCCAGCTCTGTCCCCCATCACACCATGTGGGGATATAAATATCGACCTACCCAGCCCACACACCAATGGTAGCCCGGTTGCGAAACTACCTTCATTTACATATTGGGCTTTAAAAGCCGTCGGTGGATCCACGATTGTCAGACAACCATGCGATCCTCATATACTTCATTCGTACCATAATTCCCACCCCATATGCAACCTAAGCAGAACATCATATGTATGCATGTCACATCCACAAAACTTACAATCTACACCTAGGGGTATTTTGGTCATTTTTGTCTTTAGGGGCATTTTGATAATTTTCCCTTAATTACGGTTTTCACTTACCTTGGCCCATGAACAAGCCCCGCGAGCTAAGGTGAATGAATACTATGCACCAGGTAGGATTCCAGAGAAGAAGAGGTGGGTCATTAAGACTATTGAAGTACCAAGCTCTCCCTAGATCCAATCCTAGACATGCATATACCCGTTGCCACACCTTAACCCCATGACTTGTCCACTGTCTCAATTAATTAATTAAGTTTTATGTAGTCATCATATACTAGGCCCAATACCCCTACATACATGCATATAGCCGACTAGGCCCAATCTTATTCAAATGGCCCATCTAGCCTAGTTAATATTCTTATGGCCCACTAAGCCCAGTTCACCTTCATATGGCCCGTTAGGCCCAAATCATATTATACTCATGCTCACATACATATTATACTCATGCTCACATACAAATTTTCTAACACATAGCATCACTTATCAATCTTTGCCTACTATGGCCCAACAGCCCATTAGGCCCATTTAGCCCATTTCAGCCCATTTGGCCAATTCTCAACCCAAGTCCATGGAATCGCCCGTGGACCTTAGGCAACCTATCAGTTTCCTCTCCACGAGTGTTCGTGCACTCGTGTGACTACCGTAGCCCAACTATCAACTTTTTAGCATTTTAACTTTTCAACTTTTTGGTATTTTGGCTTTTACCGATTCATTGGGTGTGTGCAGTGTATGTACACACCTGGTAAGCAAGCGTGATGTGATCTCCTTAGCCCAAACCTACAATCAATATCACTTAAATATTAATCTCACATACTTATCGAATACTTTACCAAAAGCTGGAATCTCACCTTAACCTCACCTTACGCGATAAGTATAACAGCCCCTTCACTAACCACGATCAACTACTAGATCTGCACCAATCATAACTATTAAAACTAGAATAATAGGTGACTCGTATCGAACACAAGCCCCCTTACCTTACTATGGCTATTCGGCCAGCCTTAGCCGATGGATGAGGAATACTTACCAAAACTGCAACACCTAAGGAGCAAATCGGCAATGAGCTAAGATTCGAGATCCGATACTAATTCCCTACCACATTTGATTAGAAAGAGTGAGGGACAATATTCGACACTTAGCAAAGAAACTGATTGGGAGAACAACACTTACACTAGATTTGACCGAAGTTGAAAGAGTAGTGATTGCACCAAGGGTACTTGGCCAAAGAGGTTCGGCCCCTTTACGATTTGTATGGTAAAAGAGAGTTATTCGGCTCCAAGGAAAAAGAAAGAAAAGTCAGCAATGAGGTAGAGGAAGAATAGAATTCGGTACAAGGAAGGAGAAAAAAAAAAGAAAGGCAGAGGGTTTTTGGTTTCTAAAGAAAAGAGTTTCTGGTAACAGGGTGAAGGAAATTCGGTCATTAGCTTCATACCCTAGCATTCAGCACCTATTTATAAGCCTTATAGCTGAATTGTCCAATGCCCAATTCCCCATTCAGCTCCATCACTTCTCCCTTCTCATCTCCTCGTTTTTCTCCCTAATAACCCCTTGATCATTTCCTTAATTTTCTCTCCTGAATATTTCCCTTGGAGTCCACTTTCACGCCACTTCCATCCTTCTAGAAGGCCAAAATTAAACTTCTAAAAACATTAAGCTAGGATTTGAACCTTGGACCTCCTTGCTAGCTATTAACCCCACCTCCCTACACTCTAAGTGGCATCACTTAGCCACTCTTCTACAAGGCTTTTTCATACTATTTTCCCCTAACATTATTTAAAAGCCTAACTACTTGCCAGCCCTAATTCTTTTAATATCTAAAACTATAATTTCATTTATTCCTAGGTTCGAACTCAAACCTTAACTAAGACCTACTAAAATTATTGCTTGGATAAGAATATTAAACACAATTTTTATCAAAACTAAAACAAAGAAAGTTTGGGATTTCGAGATTTTTGGGTTTCGAGATTTTTGGGGCATTACACTATCAACCAGAGGCTTTTCTCCTCTAATCATTTCCACCACTTGATGAGCTATAAGGGTAGGTTGGGGAATTGGAGGGTGTGGAGAAGGTAGAGCGTTCAAATTTGTACGAACAAACTCCAAATACCAAGCACTCATCATGTAAAGGAAGGCTTCTCTAGCCCCTCTGCCTTGATTAAGTGTCAAAGGCCCACTTTCAACTGACGCAGTTCCATCAGCGAGAGTCGGCACATTGCTCTCTACATCATCTGCCACTACTCCGTCGGGATCCATTTACTATATGAAAGCACAATTTAAGTTCGTCAGGAGTCATCACACTATCATATTACTTATATGGCATGTATAGCTAGACTCGTACACACATTACGTTAATCCAAGAATCGACTAAACTATGACTCTGATACCACAAAATGTAACACCCTTTACCCGTATCTTACGTCGGGACAGGGTACAAGGCGTTACTAGACTTACACATAGGCATACAAAAATTTTCGGGTCATAAAATTTTGCTCAAATTTAAAACTTTCAAACTTCCTCTGAACGTCCTTAATATGGACCTACAAGGCCCAAAACACGCTTTGGAAACGATTCAAGAATAAACTGAACATTTTAGATAACTTTGAAAAATTTCAATACAAGTAGGGGCACACGCCCTTGTGGAAAGGCGACACGCCCGTGTGTCCTCTTAACATGGCCATGTTGAAGGCCCGTGTAGTTCACATGGCCTGAAAGTATCAGGACATGACCGTGTCGCTAGCCCGTGTGGATTTATTTCTCAATTCAAACCTATACAAGTTTTCACACGGCTTGGCACATGCCCGTGCTTATGGCCCTTGTCCCTCACACAGCCATGACACGCCCATGTCTCAGCCCGTGTACTAAAACCTTGACATTCTGTCTCTAACGTCATCAACCATTTAAGGGCACACGGCCAAGGCACACGCCCGTGTGCTAGGGCCTTAATTTTTCATTTAAGGTGCAGACTTGACACGACCTGGGCACATGGCCACGTGCTATGGCCATGTCCTCCACACGGTTGAGACACACGATCGTATCTCCACTCGTGTGGTTACTACTGGGCATTTTGTTTTACCAAATTAAGGTGCAGGGGACACACGTCCAGACCACACATCCATGGGGTAGACCGTGTGTCACACACCCATGTGACTACCCGTGTGGACAAAAATAAGGCTATTGACCAAGCCTTTTTATCACCCTTATTTACACCAAACTACAAAACATCAAACAATACTAATAATACATAGACACATGACCATATCAGCCAATACTAAGGCATCTACACATCATTTCCAAGCTATTTTCTATCACATATAACATCTCCTACTTATCAACACAAACCATGCAACAACCACATCCACGAAAATTCTCATCAAATGCATTTAGCAATTATCACATCAATATGAGCCAACACTTATGGCTAAACCAACATGACACTTAACAAAAAGACCAAGTCCCTATACATGCCTTACTCAAAATGATAAATCTATCTATAACCAATTGTTCTAATTGATAGTGTGATCGAGCCTCCAATGTCCTTTCACCCCAAGCTAGCTTGATGATGCTATAAGAAAATGGAAAAGAAAGAGAGTAAGCATAAAGCTTAGTTAGTTACATGTAAATAATTAACAACACTTTACCAAGTAATATCCTACTCATGACGTATTATACACTTGCACAAGATTCTTAAATAACCATAGACATAACTTACTCATTTTAATTCTTAATACTCATATACACAACCTGAGCTCATTCTCATGAGTTTCGTGTAGTCACATGTACTTCTTGCAACATAATCATAACTTTTCTCAATTGTGACATAATCTTTAAATCACCCATTGAACCAATTGGAATAGTAAAGGATACCCGATAACCTCATTCAAAAGGGTAAGATGTCGATGCCATGTCCCAGACATGGTCTTACACTGGCTCTTATAACAATGCTGATGCCATGTTCCAAACATGGCCTTACACTGGCTCAGATATTGAGGCCGATGCCATGTCCCAGACATGGTCTTACACTAGCTCTCATAACAATGCGATACCATCTTTCAAACATGGTCTTACACTGGCTCACATATTGAAGTCAATGCCATGTCCCAGACATGGTCTTACACTAGCTCTCACAACAATGCTGATGCCATGCTCCAAACATGGTCTTACACTGGTTCACATATTGCCCTAGTATCATGCCATGGATATCCAATCTATTTCTACGATTCAACTGGGATTTTTACCACATCAAGTCTTGTCATGCATATTCGTAAAAAAACATCACACATTCCATGCAATTACAATTATTCAATACATAATAACAATAGAATGGTGAAATTTACGTGCAACTTACCTCGGTATACAAAATATGGGCGACTAGTTTGATTTAGTCTACAAACTTGGTTTTCCCTCAGCCTAGGTCCGGATTTCGTATTTCTTGATCTACAATGACAAATTTACTTATTTAATCACTACATTAATCAAGACAATCTATAATTCACACCTAAGCAAAATTACTATTTTACCCCTAGACTTTCACATAATTACGATTTTGCCTCTAGGCTCATAAAATGATTTTAATCAAATTTCCTCCTTTAACAAGCCTAGTCGAACCTTTATTACTCTTATAGAAATTCAAAATTTCAATTATTCCACACATGTACCACCCATTTTATAACTTTTACAAAATGATCCCTTTTTTGGATTTTTTCATAAAGCCTCTTCACAAAAGTTGTTTATTTAACAACCATAATTCATTTTCTTCTGTAAAAATCCAACAAACAACATGAGTACTCAAATGGCAACACCCTAGACTCTCAACCATTTTGCAAAATAGTCCCCCCATTAGTTAGCTTATATTACGAAGGTCCCAAAAATACAAAAATCATCAAGAAAGACCATCAAAATCACTTACTTGTAAAGGAACCAAGTTGCTAAAATTTTCAAGCTTCAAAAACCCCCTTTTTGCTATAACTTTCGATGGTGAAGAAAAGGAATGAAAAAGATGATAGCTAGTCCTTTAGGTTTATTATTTGATTATTAATTAAGTCATCTAACATTTGACCACCCCTTGAATTAAGGCTCCATGTCAAGCCATTAATATTTTATTTGTCCATTTACTCAATAAGGACCTCTACTTTAATGTTCCATAGCTATTTGACACCTTCAGCTACTGGAACAAAACTTTCGCACTTTAAGCGATTTAGTCCTTTTTCAAAATTAAGCATGCAATCACTCAAATTAATTCACCAAAAATTTCAAACACTCATATAATCATGCTATAACACATAAAATAATATTAAAAAAATTCTTCGACCAAGAATCTGTAGTTTCGAAACCACTATTCTGACTAGGCCCAAAATTGGGCTGTTAAAAATTGGCTTTTTTGATCCTCGAGTTTAGTCAACATTCTTGTTGAGTTGGTACAATCAGATTACACGTGCTTGACTCTATTTTTATTGATTACATTTCACCCTCAATTTTATCCAGACGTTGACCATATGTAGTATGGCCACTTAGGTTGACCCTATCTTATTTCTACAAGTAAGGGAGTTGATAATTAGTATTTTTAACTTGATTTGAATTGTTACCTCCTCCTTGGTTTCCTCCCCAGCTCATGTTTGGGTGATCCCTCCAGTCAGGATTATATGTATACAAAAAAGGGTTTCCCCTATTCCCAATGTAATTTATGTAACGCCCCAAAAATCTCGAAACCCAAAAATCCTGAATCTTTTTTCTTTTTGTGCTTAGCAATTTCGGTTAAGTGTTAATTACGCGATAGTAGGTCTTGGTAAAGGTTTGAGTTCAAATCTAGGGGTAGAAGAAGTTATAGTTTAATAATTAAAAGGACCTTATTGGCAAGTAGTTGGGCTTTTAAATAAAGATAAGGGAAAATGGCATTAAAAAGCCTTGTGGAAGAGTGGCTAAGTGACGCCACTTAGAGTGTAGGGAGGTGGCGTTAGTAGCTAGCAAGGAGATCCAAGGTTTGAATCCTAGCTTAGTGTTTTTAGAAGTTTAAATTTGGCCTTCTAGAAGGTTGGAATTAGCGTGAAGATGGACTCCAAGTGGAGTGTTCAGAAGAGAAAATTAAGGAAAAGATCAAGGGGTTATCAGGGAGAAAAACGAGGAGATAAGAAGGGGGAAGTGATAGAACTGAATAGGGAGTTGAGGGCCAGAAAATTTGGATATAAGGGCTATAAATAAGTGTCGAATGCAGGGTTGCTAGGCTAATGCCAAATTTTCTTCACCCTGTTACCGGAAAACCTTTTCCCTAAAAGTCAAAAACCCTGTTGTTTTACTCTCTTTTCTTTGTGTCGATTTCTATTCTTTCTCTACACAATTTCCTTTGTTTCGCTTAGTTGTTTCCTTCTTCTACTCTTCTTCTTTAATCTGTACCAAATAAACCTTATTCACCATACTAAGTTTAAAAGCCGAAAAGCTGAATCTTCCAAGGGCCAAATACCCTTCGACTAAATCTAGTGTAAGTGTTTATTCTTCCAATCGGTTTTGCTAAGAATCTATTACGATGTTCTTTCCTCACTCTTTCTAATCAACTGTGGTAGGGAATTAGTATCGAATCTCAGATCTTAGCTCTCAGCCAAAATTGCACTTTAGGTGTTTGCAGTTTTGGTAAGTATTCCTCTCCCATTGGCTAAGGTGGCCTAATGTTCATAGTTAAGGTAAGGGGACTTGTGTTGGATACGAGTCACCTATTATTCTGGTTTTAATAGTTAAGATTGGTGCAGATCTAGGAGTTGACTGTGGTTAGTGATTTAAGAAGGGGTTGTCATACTTATCACGCAAGGTAAGGTTAAGGTGAGGTTTCGATTTTAGTAAAGATATGTATTAAGCATGCGATTAATTGAAGGGTGATATTTTTTGGTTACTAAGGGAATCACAGCACGCTTGCTTACCAAGTGTGTACATACACTGCACACACAAGTAGATCGGCAAAAGCCGAAATGCCGAAAATTCAAAAGTTTGGCTACGGTAGTCTTGCGAGTGTGCAAACACTCATGAGAAGGAAACCGATAGGTTGTCTGAGGCCTATGGGCGATTCCATGGACTTGGGCTGTGGTCTGGCCAACCAAGCCAGAATAGGCTAAATGGGCCCACAATAGGCAAAATTTGATAATTGATGCTTTGTGATAGAAAATTTGTGTGTGAGCATGAATATAATGTGATTTGGGCCCAACGGGCCATATAAAGGTGATTTGGGCCTAATGGGCCATATGAATATGAATTGGGCCTGATGGGCCATATAAAATTAATTGGGCCTGATGGGCCATATAAATGAGATTGGGCTAAGTGTGCCAGATGCATGTATTTAGGGGTTTTGGGCCTAGTATATGATAACTACTTAAAACTTAATTAATACATTGCGACCGTGGACAAGTCATAGGGTTAAAGTGTGGCAACGGGTATATGCATGTCTAGGATTGGATCTAGGGAGAGCTTGGTACTGAAGAGGTCTTAATGACTCACCTCCTCTTCTCTAGAATCCTACCTAGTGCATAGTAATCATTCATCTTAGCCCACAAGATTTGTTAACGGGTCAAGGTCAGTAAAAATCGTAAGAAAAGGAAAATTACTAAAATTCCCTAAAGGGCGAAAATGACCGAAATACCCCTAGATGTTGAATGTAAGTTTTATGGATACGCATATCTGCTGCATACATATGATATTCTGCTTAGGCTGCATATGGGTTGGGAATTATGGAACTGAGGAAGTATATGAGGATCACATGGTTGCTTGACTATCGTGGATCCACCGATGGCTTTTAAGCCCAATATGTAAATGAAGGTAGTTCCGCAACCAGGCTACCATTTATGTGTCAGTTGGGTGGATCGATATTTATATCCCCACATTATGCGACGGGGGATAGAGCTGGTGTGTAGCGGATGGATTATTGGGATGGGATTGCATTGCACATTTGATGTATGATGATTTTTGAATGCTTGTTTTTCGTTGAGGGTTGTACACACTGAGTTTACGAAAACTCACCCGCTCTTTTATTTTATTTTCAGCTGATGCTCAGTAGGAGGTTCGATATTTGGAGGGACTCTGGGTGGCCAGCTAGCAAGACAATTTGGACTATCTTTTCATTTTAAAGCATATAAGTCTCTGATTATTAGGTGATTACAGACTGGATTATAATAAGGCCTTCCATTTTGTTATTATTTGGATTATTATTTTTATGTGATGTAAGTATAAGAAGTTGAACATGGTTTCTTAAACTGTAGTACGTCTTTTCTACGTTTCTGCAACTAAATTTCCAAAGTGACTTATTTTCATCAAATCATATGCTTGGAACAAGTGATTGAAAGCAGCTTTTTTTTATAATTAAAATTTCCTTTTATTTTAAGAAGGGTTTTCAATGAAAACACGATTTTCGCTAAAACACTTTAATGTGACACGCCGAATCTGGCCATAACATCTGGGTCGGGATTGGGGTGTTACATTTAGTGGTATCAGAGCCTGGTTGCAAAACTTGGGCTGTGAAGTGGGCCTTGTTATTATTTGGTTTTTTTCTACTTATTACTTGGATTTTAAAAATATTTTGAATCATAATCGTGCTGTATGACACACCGAGTCTCCGACATCAAACCAAATAAGAATACTTATTCTTAAGTTTGTTTAAATTGTTATACAGTAGACAGTTAAAGGGCTACTTTAGATGATTTTGTTAGAATGGAACTAAAGCTCGCAGGAACTTGAAACTGTAGAGGATTTTCAAAAACAATCTTCTTTTTAAATATTTTCATAAAACATCAGTTTAATTATTAAACTAACTAAAACTTCATAAAATTTTTAATCTAGAAAATACATGAATCGACGATGAGTGTTAGAAGAGGTGCAAGAGGATGTGGCCAAGGCCACGGAAGTGTTAGGGCTAAATCGTCGGCATCGGGCCATATGCCCGATGTTGGAGTAAAAGAGGCTCTGGCCTCACCCGTAGCTAGGACTGGGCCGTATGATCGGGCCGTGGGAGAAGATGTATTGTCGCAGGCAATGCTAAGGATTTTGGAGAGGGTCGTTGGGCCCAATAATGGCACAGGAAATCGGGGGTCCATTCCGGAGCGACTTCGATCAAATGTGGCTGAGATTTTTAAGGATATGGCTGGTGTGGCTCCTAACGTGGCTGAATATTGGTTGGAGGCCACGAAAAGGATAATGTAGGACCTGTACTATTCACTGGAACAAAAGTTAAAAGTAGCCATGTCACTACTTAGGGAAGAAGCCTACCAGTGGTGGCTGACGGTGAAAGAGGGCACCTAACCGGAGCAGGTCACTTGGGAGTTTTTCAAAGCTGCATTCCAAGGGAAGTATGTGGGTACAAGCTATGTGGATGCTAGAAGGAAGGAGTTTCTAAACTTGACCCAAGGAAACAAATTAGTGGCGGAGTATGAGGCGGAGTTTCTACGCCTTAGTAGGTATGCAAGAGTAATAGTGGCAACGGAATATGAGCGTTGCGTTAGGTTTGAGGACGGACTGAGAGATAGCCTTAAGGTATTGATAGCTCTACAAAGGGAGTGATTTTTCTCAGAACTGGTGGAGAAAGCAAAGATAGTGGAGGAGGTAAAGCGCACTGAGCACTTAAATCGGGAGAAAGAAAGGGGTAAGAATAAGAGGGAGGCTGAGACCTCAGCTGTTGGACAAAGGCCTAGGGCTAGGGCAAGGAATAATGGGCCAGTTAGAGCAGGGCCCCCTACTGCTAATCCAGGGGTGCCACATTGTACTGATTGTGGGAGAAGCCATAGAGGCGAGTGTTGGAAGAGGATGGGAGCTTGTTTCGCTTGTAGGTCTATGGAGCATAGGATCAAGGATTGCCCCCGAATGCTAGGTCGAGAGCCAGTAGTGGGCCAAGGTGGTGCTCAGCCACCAAGGGGTGGTCAGTTGCCGCCAAGGGGTCGTGGGCAGTCCAGGGGCGATAACAGCAATGGACGAGGATGTGAGCACCAGGCGAAAATACAGGCCATGCTGAAGCGAGACAGCCAGCTTTGGTTTATGCTGCTTGTCGCCAAGAAGATGGGGATGCCCCAGATGTGATAACGGGTATGTTCTTTATATATGAGTTACCTTATAAAGCATTGATTGATATTGGATCGACGCATTCATATGTTGCATGCAATATGATTAAATCTTTGGGTGATATGTTTGAAATTACTACGAATGAGATGACTGTGATAAGTCCGTTAGGGCAGTCAGTAGGAGTGAACAAGTTGTTTAGGGTATCCTTAGTAGTCTAAGGGGTTACCTTTTTAGCGTATTTGATGGAGCTGTCGCTTAGGGAGTTTGACTTAATGTTGGGCATGGATTGGCTGGTGAAGCACCGAGCCACCTTGGATTGTGCTATAAAGTGAATGGTGATAAGAACAGCGAAGGATAAGGAGGTGGTGGTGATTGGTGAACACCGGAACTATCTGTTGAATGTGATTTCAGCATTAAGGGCTAAAAAGTTAGTACGAAAGGGATGCGAAGCCTTTTTGGCTTATATTAGTAATACAGAGACGAAGAGCCCTACTGTTAAGGAGTTTAGAATAGTTAGGGAATTTCTAGAATTTTTTCCCGAGGAGCTACCTGGGTTGCCAACTAGCAGAGAAGTGAAATTTGGAATCGAGTTGTTACCTGGGACGGCTCCGATGTCTATCGCTCCTTATCAGATGGCACCAAAGGAGTTGGTGGATCTCAAGGCACAGATTTAGAAATTGTTGGATTGAGGATTCATACGACCAAGTGTGTCTCTATGAGGAGCACCAGTGTTATTCGTGAAGAAGAAGGATGGAACCCTGTGAATGTGCATCGACTATCGACAGTTAAAACAAGTTAACTGTTAAAAACAAGTACCCTCTGTTGAGAATTGATGATATTTTCGATCAGTTTAGGGGAGCGTCCCTTTTCTTGAAGATTGATCTACGGCTAGGGTATCACAAATTGAGGGTTAAGGAGGCCGATCTTCATAAGATAGCTTCCAAAACTCGTTATGGGCACTACGAGTTCTTGGTGGTGCTATTCAGGCTAACGAATGCACCTTTCACTTTTACAAATTTCATGAATCGGGTTTTCCAACCCTACTTGGATCGGTTCATGGTAGCATTTATAGATGACATTTTGGTGTACTCAAAAGATGAGGATGAGCATGATGCACACTTAAGGATTGTGTTGCAGACTTTGAGGGAGAAGCAGCTGTATGCCAAATTCAGTAAGTGTGAATTTTGGCTAAGGGAGGTTACTTTTCTAGGACATATGGTGTCAGCTGAGGGGATTAAGGTGGATCCTCAAAACATCAAGGTAGTGTTAGAATGGAAAACACCCAAGTCGGTGTCAAAAATTTGAAGTTTTCTAGGCTTGGCAGGATACTATAGGCGGTTTGTTGAGGGCTTTTCAGTAATTGCTGCACCCTTAACTAAATTGTTGAGGAAGGGGGTACCGTTTGTTTGGATGGACAAGCAGAAAAAGAGTTTTGGAAAACTCAAAAAAGTTTTAACTAAGGCCCCTGTGTTGATTCAGCCAGTGCCTGGGAAAGAGTTTACAGTTTATAGTGACACATCGTATGTGGGCTTAGGATGTGTATCGATGCAAGAGGGAAAGGTGGTTGATTATGCATCACGGTAACTTAAGACTCACGAGGTGAATTACCCAACCCATGATTTGGAGCTAGCTGCGGTGGTGCTCGCGCTTAAAATATGGAGGCATTACTTATACGGGGAGAAGTGCGTAATTTATTCGGACAACAAGAGTTTGAAGTACCTCCTTACCCAAAAGGAGATAAACCTTAGGCAGTGTAGGTGGGTGGAATTATTGAAGGATTATGACTGTAGGATTGAATACCACCCTGTCAAAGCGAATGTGGTAGCCGACGCGTTGATTCGTAGAGCTAAGTTAGACTTGAGAGCTATGCTCGCCCATTTAAGCTTGTTGGATGATGGTAGCTTGTTAGCTGAGCTTCAAGTAAAGCCAGTGTGGGTCGAGCAGATAAGGAGTAAGCAATTAGTGGATGAGATTTTGAGTGCTCATTTTAAACAAGTGGAAAGTGGGGAGACATCGAACTTTGGGATAAATAGTAAAGGAGTATTGTTTCCATGGGAGAATGTGTATACCAAAGGACGATGATCCAAGGCAGTCCATTCTACGGAAAGCACATAGCGGTCTCTATGCAATGCATCCTGGTAGAAACAAGATGTATCAGAATTTGCGTGAGCATTATTGGTGGCCAAGACTTAAGCACGAGGTTATGGAGTTCGTAAACAAATGTTTAGTTTGTCAAAAAGTGAAAGCGGAACATCAGTTGCCTTTACGATTACTTCAGCCAGTGAAGATTCCACTCTGGAAGTGGGAAAGGATCACTATGGACTTTGTTAGTGAGCTACCCTTGACGCCTACTAGGAAAGACTTGATATAGGTTATAGTGGATCGATTAACCAAGTCTGCCCATTTTATACCGGTTCGCATCGACTACTCGTTGCAAAAGCTGGCTAGGTTGTATGTGGCAGAGATTCTAATATTGCATGGAGTGCCAGTGTCCATAATATCTGATAGGGACCCATGTTTCACTTCGCGATTTTGGAAGAAGTTGCATGAGGTGGTACTAGGTTGAACTTTAGTACAGTTTCCACCTTTAAACTGATGGACAGTCTAAAAGGGTGATCAAAGTATTGGAAGATATGTTGAGGGGATGTGTGATTGAGTTCCGAGGTAGCTGGGAGGACTATTTGCCATTGGCCGAATTCGCATACAATAATAGCTATCAAGCAAGTATTAGGATGGCTCCGTATGAGGTACTGTATGGGCGAAGGTGTCAAACTCCACCATGTTGGACGGAGTTGGGCGAACAAAGGGTTTTGGGCCCTGAGTTAGTAGCCGATACTGAGGATAAGGTGAAATTGATCCGAGATCAGTTGAAGGAGGCCTCGGATAGGCAGAAGTCGTATGCTGACCTTAAGCATCAAGAAATAGAGTTTGCAGTGGGGGACTTAGTTTTTTTTAAGGTCTCTCTTTGGACGAAGGTATTAAGGTTTGGATGGAAAGGTAAGCTAAGCCCAAGGTTCATTGGCCATATCGAGTTATAAGGCGGATTGGGCCAGTCGCTTATCAACTAGAATTACCTCCTGAACTGAGCCAGATCCACGCGTGTTCCATGTTTCCATGCTGAGACGGTATCACTTGTATCCTTCACATGTCGTGGCGATTGAGGAAATCGAGGTTAGGCCAGACCTAACTTTTGAGGAAGAGCCCATACAAATAATTGGTCGATATGTCAAAGAATTGAGAAGGAAGTCCGTTCTATTAGTCAAAGTGCTTTAGCGGATCACAAGGCTGAGGAGCCTACTTGGGAACCTGAGGAAGTGATGCAACATCAATATCCTCAACTGTTTAAATCAGGTAAAATTTCAAGGACGAAATTTCTTTTAGGCGGTAGAGTTGTAACGCCACAAAAATCCTGAAACCCAAAAATCCCAATTTTTTTTTCTTTTTGTGCTTAGCAATTTCGATTAAGTGTTAATTATGCGATAGTAGGTCTTGTTCAAGGTTTGAGTTCGAATCTAGGGGTAGAAGAAATTATAGTTTAATATTTAAAAGGACCTTGTTGGCCAGTAGTTGGGCTTTTAAACAAAGATAAAGGAAAATGGCATCAAAAAGCCTTGTGGAAGAGTGGCTAAGTGATGCAACTTAGAGTGTAGGGAGGTGGCGTTAGTAGCTAGCAAGGAGATCCAAGGTTCATGTAACGCCCCAATTTTTGGGCCTGAAAGTATTGGGCCTTGAGTCTGGGTTCAAGTGGAAAACAACCCGAATAATTTGGATGTTATTATTATTATTATTTCATATGTTTAGTTTAGTAATTAAATAAATTAAAAAGGGTTTATGGTGTGGGAAAAAAGGCCCAAAAGTAAATTTAATTCGAGGCAATTCCTGAATTTTAATTTTGGGAGAGAGGGTTCTGGGGATATGGGCTTTTAAAGTTGAGGTGGTAAAATAGGACACAAATAAGGCCTTGGTAAAGTGGCAAGGTGGCGCCACTAAGTTCCTAAAAAAAATGGCGTCTGGGAAGGAATTAAAGGTCCAGGGTTCAAGTTGCAAGTTAAGCATATTGTTACTTTTTAATTTTAGGCATGTACCGAGCATGTGATCACTTAAGTGAATTTCAGCAAGGGCCTTAGGGAGGTTGGGCCGATTATTTTAGTTGATATTAGGGTTAAGTTCTTTTCTTTTTCTGTCTTGGAGAATTAGGGTTAGCCACCTGAAAGCTTTCACTGCCATTCATCTTTTCTGAGTTCTCACAAAAGCCGAAAATGCAAATTCCTTCTCCTTGTTGTCGATTTCTTCTTCCTCTCTTTTCTTTCTTCCTTTTTGCTTTTTCTTCTAGTCGAAACCTTCTGATCACCTTCTTCACCTCCTCCGTCAATCCTATCCTCCACAAAACCTCCATAGTCGATTGCCATAAAAGCCGAAATCCTGAAAACCCACTTCTTGTGCCGATCTCTCCAAGCCAAAATCCTTCAGTTATTTTTGTTCTTTTTGATCAACTTTAATCTTCTCTAAACCCTTAGTATCTATCGGCAACATTACTTCAAAGTTAGAGCCTCAAATCGTCATCTTCTTCATCACTTAAAAAGCTGAAATACCATAGATTTAGGGACTTATAGCCGAAACTTTAGATCTCCTGGATTTGAGTTCTACTATCGTTTGGAGGATAGATCTTCATCAGATCTGCGTAGAAATCAAATAGGAATAAGTGGTTAGTGCTCATCACCTCAGATCTAGTCTTATTTTACACTTTAGAAAAGCCGAAGTCCCTAAAATCTAGGGAGGCTGTCGATTTCGGCATAGGGCTTTAAGGGTCTTTAACTGATGATTTCTTTTGGTGATTAGTGTCTTCTAGAGGTTTGATCGAAGGCTTGGATCTTTGGAACAACTAGACTTAGATCTAGTCATCGGTTTTCGGCAATAAGGTAAGATTCTAAAGGCTTTCGGGGCATGGTTAGAATATGGGTTGCTGAATATTGGGATTGGTTGTTGTGGGTTGCAATCTAAGAATTGTGGTAATCAATTGTAGGACATCGTAAGGGATCTCAATAGCAATCGTCGCGAAACAGGTGTGTATCGAACACCCTCTCATAGTTCAAATCGGCAAAAGCTAAAATATCGAAAATCCGGTATTCCGTGGGCTTGTGAGTGTGCGAGTGCTCACAAGACGTTTAGAAATCATTAGATCTAAAATTGCAAAGTGGTAAGTTAGTCGTATATGAAATTTCGTGCACTTCGGTAATTGGGCCTCGATAGGCTAAAACTAGGCCCAATGGGCTTACGGGCCCATATGGGTAAAATAATAAAAAAATAGGCAATAAGTATGTTCTATTAGACTGTAAAATCGAAACTGCTTAAACCGGTAAATTGGTCATAAAACTTGAATTAAATTGGCTTAAATTGCTAGTGGACACTGTAGGGCCCATTAGGGGTTTTAGGGCCCAATGGCTAAAATTGTGAAATTGAGATAAATAAATTATTGCGATGACAAATGGGCTAGTAAGGACAGTAACATTCGTGAGAACCCTTAAAACTGATAAAATTACTGAAATACCTTTATAGGTGGAAAGTTTACAGTTTTACCCCTAGGAGTAAAATAACTGATATACCCCTAGGGTTAAGGTTGACCTGAATGCATGTTTGACTGTTACTATTTACTGCATGCCATGTTATTATTATCTGACGCATGGGACTGGGTTATTGATGGAGGAAGTACTGAAAGTGGTTTGACCACGTCTTGGAGGCTTTGCCTCAACTTATCGATATCTGAGCGACTATCTTTAGCAACTGTGGAATGTAGAAATTTGGGTGGGTTGAGCTATTCCCCACATGGAGTGGAGGGCTGGTACGGGTGGAGCGTAGCGGTTGGTTATAGGCTGGGTTGGGCTTGCATACATGAATATGTCTGTTCTGGAATGGAATGGGCCTATAGGCCATACTATTATCTGAAAAGGGGCTAAGGCCCGTTCTTGTATACGAAAAGGGCTTCGCCAAGATGCCGTTATATCTGAATAGGGCTTAGGCCTAATGGGCTTGAGCTAACTTGGGCTTTGGATGGGTTTTCCATACACACTGAGTTTTCCAAACTCACCCCCTCTCTCTTCCATCCTTACAGGTGAGCCTTAGTTGGTGGACTTGGAGCTGGATGGGATTCAGAGTGGCCAGGAAGATTAAATTTCTGGTTTTTAAATAAGTTTTAATTAGCTTCCTTTTAAATTTCACATTTATTTTTGATTATATCTATGTTTGTTAAAGATGTAATAAGGCCGCTTTATTATTTTTATTTTGGGTTTTTAAATTACTTAAATCATTTTCAACTTGAGATTCACATTACTTAAATTGATTCCTTAAAATTGAATAGCCCTAGGGCGCATTTTATAAAAGTTACTTATTTTCAAAATATCACAATAACTGAGCAAAGCTTCCGCAATGTAAATGTTTTCAAAGGAAATAAATATTTTAAATAGACTTGAACTTAATTTGTTGTTTGTGGACAAGTAATAAGCTTAAAGTGTGGCAATGGATGTGTGCATGTGTAGGATTGGATCATGGAAGAGATAGGTACTTAAGCAGTCTAATTGACTCACCTCCTCTTTTCTTGAATCCTACTTGGTGCGTAGCTTCCATTCACTTTAATTTAAAACGAAAATATTCTCTAAACACTAAGAAAGAATCTTAGATAAAACATGAATTCTCTAATAACGCTTCAATGTGACATGCCAGATTCGATTGTAACGTCTAAGCTGGGTTTGGGGTGTTACAGTTCGAATCCTAGCTTAGTCTTTTTAGAAGTTTAATTTTGGCCTTTTAGAAGGTTGCAAGTGGCATGAAGATGGACTCCAAGAGGAGTATTCAAAAGAGGAAATTAAGGAAAAGATCAAAGGGTTATCAGGGAGAAAAATGAGGAGATAAGAAGGGGGAAGTGATGGAGTCGAATGGGGAGCTGATGGCTAGGAAATTTGACTATAGGGGTTATAAATAAGTGCCGAATGCAGGGTTGTTAGGCTAATGTTGAATTTCCTTCACCCTGTTACTGGAAAACCTTTTCTCAAAAAGCCGAAAACCCTGTTGTTTTACTCTCTTTTCTTTGTACCGATTTCTATTCTTTCTCTACACAATTTCCTTTCTTTCGCTTAGCCGATTTCTTCTTCTACTCTTCTTCTTTAATCTGTACCAAATAAACCTTATTCACCATACTAAGTTTAAAAGCCAAAAAGCTTAATCTTCCAAGGGCCAAATACTCTTCGACCGAATCTAGTGTAAGTTTTTCTTCTTCCAATCGATTTTGCTAAGAATCTATTACGCTGTTCCTTTCTCACTCTTACTAATCAATTATGGTAGGGAATTAGTATCGGATCTCGAATCTTAGCTCTCTGTCAAAATTGCTCTTTAGGTGTTTGCAGTTTTGGTAAGTATTCCTCTCCCATTGGTTAAGGTGGCCAAATGTTCATAGTTAAGGTAAGGGGACTTGTGTTGGATACAAGTCACCTATTATTCTAGTTTTAATAGCTAAGATTGGTGCAGATCTAGGAGTTGGTTGTGGTTAGTGATTTAAGAAGGGGTTGTTATACTTATTGCGCAAGGTAAGGTTAAGGTGAGATTTCGGTTTTAGGAAAGATATGTATTAAGCATGGGATTAATTGAAGGGTGATATCGTTTGGTGACTAAGGGAATCACAACACGCTTATTTACCAGGTGTGTACATACACTGCACACACAAGTAGATCGACAAAAGCTGAAATGCCGAAAAGCCAAAAGTTTGGCAGTAGTAGTCTTGCAAGTGAGTAAACACTCGTGATGAGGAAATTGATAGGTTGTTTGAGGCCTATGGGCGATTCCACGGACTTGGGCTGTAGTCTGGCCAACCGGGCCAGAATAGGCTCCCAATGGGCTGTTGGGCCCATAATAGGCAAAATTTGATAATTGATGCTATGTGATAGAAAATTTTTGTGTGAGCATGAATATAAGGTGATTTGGGCCTAACAGGCCATATAAATTTGATTTGGGCCTAATGGGTCATATGAATATGAATTGGGCCTGATAGGCCATATGAATGTTAATTGGGCCTAATGGGCCATATAAATGAGATTGGGCCAAGTGGGCCATATGCATGTATATAGGGGTTTTGGGCCTAGTATACGATAACTACGTAAAACTTAATTAATATATTGCGACCGTGGACAAGTCATAGGGTTAAAGTATGGCAACAGGTATATGCATGTCTAGGATTGGATCTAGGGAGAGCTTGGTGCTTAAGCTGTTTTAATGACTCACCTCCTCTTCTCTGGAATCCTACTTGGTGCATAATATATGTTCATCTTATCCCATGGGATTTGTTAACAGGCCAAGGTTAGTAAAAACCGTAATAAAGGGAAAATTATCGAAATGCCCTTAAGGGCAAAAATGACCGAAATACCCCTAGGTGTTGAATGTAATTTTTATGGATACGCTTATCTGCTACATACATATGATATTCTGCTTAGGTTGTATATGGGTTGGGAATTATGGAACAGAGGAAGTATATGAGGATCGCATGGTTGCTTGATAATCGTGGATCCACCGTCGACTTTTAAGCACAATATGTAAATGAAGGTAGTTCCGCAACCAGGCTACCATTGATGTGTCGGTTGGGTGGGTCGATATTTATATCCCCACATGATGTGACGGGGGACGAAGCTAGTGTGTAGCGGATGGATTATTGTGATGGGATTACATTGCATGTTTGATATTTGATGATTTTTGAATGCTTGTTTTTCGTTGAGGGTTGTACACACTGAGTTTGCAAAAACTCACCCCCTCTTTTATTTTATTTTCAGGTAATGCTCAGTAGGACGTTCGATGTTTGGAGAGACTCTGGGTGGCCAGCTAGGAAGACAATTTGGACTGCTTTTTTCATTTTAAAGCATATAAGTCTCTGATTATTAAGTGATTACAGACTGGATTGTAATAAGGCCTTCCATTTTGTTATTATTTGGATTATTATTTTTACGTGATGTAATTATAAGAAGTTGAACATAGTTTTTTAAACTATAGTATGTCTTTTCTACATTTTCGCAACTAAATTTCTAAAGTGACTTATTTTCATCAAATCATATGCTTTGAACAAGTGATTGAAAGGAGTTTTTTTTTTTTTGATAATTAAGATTTGCTTTTATTTTAAGAAGGGTTTTCAATGAAAACACAGTTTTAGCTAAAACACTTAAATGTGACACGCCGAATCCGGCCATAACGTCCGGGCCAAGATTGGGGTGTTAAATTTACGTCCTCGGTAGGATTATTAATATAGTGGAAGAGTGGTTTGTCTCCTCCATGTATAAACAGTGTAGAAGTAGATTCGATATGATTGGGTTTATCCATTATCTACTAATACTTGTCCTCCTCTAGATAGTTTTGATCGTAATGGGTTTCTATCCATGTGCGAATTGTTCAATCGGCCACTAAAAAGAGTTTAATGCCATGTTTTCAAAAATTATGTATACATCCTCATACATCCTGTTCATAAGGGCTCTTCCTACTGCTCTGTCTAATCTAGGTCGTGCGTTTTCATCCAACCCGTTATAAAAGACCTGTAGTCGCATCCAATTTGAAAACCCATGGTACGGTCATTTTTTAATAAACATTTTAGAACATTCCCACACTTCATAAAAACTTTCTCCTTTCATCTATCTAAAAATAGCAATCTCTCTTCTTAGTTGAACTGTTTTGCTAAACAGGAAGAACTTCTGTAAGAACTTTCCAGTGAGTTCATCCCATGTTGTGATAGACCCTAGTGCCTCTAAATCTAACCTAGAAAATGTGTTTTCAATCAAAGAGAAGGGGAACAACTGAAGATGAATAGCATCACCAGTTACCCCATTATACTTAAAAGTTTCGCAGAGTTGGAGAAACCATTTTAAATGTTGATTAGGGTCTTCTGTCATTGTGCCCCTAAATTATAGATTATTCTGGAGCAAATGAATCATCGCCAGTTTGATCTCGAAATTATTAGCTATAATCGTCGGCCTTGCTATACTTTCTTGAACCATGATTAGACTTGGTAAGGCATAATCCTTTAGGTTCTCTCGTTCGGAGCCATATGTACGTTTGCGAGCAGCTGTTGTGCTGGTAGGTTTCCTAAGGTGTTATCATCAGTGTCACCGAATAATGGATTTTCACATGCTACATTACCTGTAGCTGGTGGTGGTGAATCTTGCATCTGTTGTTACTGCTGCTATTACTGTTGGCGGTTTCTTTAGATTTGTGACATCCCTAAATTGACCCTAGTCGGAAAGTGGTTTCGGGACCACTAAACCGAGTCATAATAATAATTAACCATCATAATTGATGCTCATTATATGCATATATGCATGTGTGAAAATTTCATGTTTGGATTTTGTTAATTGTAAGTGAATTTTTATCAAATAGGACTTATGTGAGAAAATTTAGAAATGTGCTAGGCAAATGTAAGGTGGCCTATTAATACATGTGGGAAAGTGTTGTCCTTGCATGTCAAATTAGCCAAAATGAAGCATGATGGCGGCCATGCTATGAGTGGAAACATGTTGCCAACATGTTTAGTTAGTGGATTATGTAGGAAGAATAAAGAAATGAAAAAAAAAAAAGAGAATATGAAGAAAAACAAAGAAAAGAAAAAAAAGTGTTCATTCTCTCATTTTCTCCTTGCTTGGCCGAATGTACTAAGAAGAAAGGGGGAAAGCTTGAGAAAATCAGCCATGGGAGTTTGCTAGACTAAGGTATGTTGATGTTATCCATGAGATTCATGCATGTTTTAGTTGATAGTTTGAGTTCCACCTAACCCATGGTCTAAACCTTTACCATGAAATGGGGATGATATTCGGCCATGGGTGTTGTCTTCTTGGTATCATTGATGTTTGATGTTTGATGTTGTGGTGGTGAGGCATGAAGATGAGTTAAGTTTCGGCTAAGGTGGGTTTGTGTGGATGTCATTTGCATGCTAAGTGTCAAGCTTTGTAATGATATATGTGTATGGTGTCTTTGATGTTGTGAATGGAAGTAGAAGAAAAGTAAAAGAAATTTATGTAGAAATATGATGTATGTGGATTCATAGGATGTTACAAATAGATGTGAAGCTATGCTAGAAGAGAAAAGAAATTCGACCAAGTGTTCATGGGAGGAAAACTATGTGTTTGAAAGAATAAAAATGATGCCATAATTGATAGTATAGGTATTCGGCCATTTAATCAAGTGTGTAGGTGATGTTAGATCAATTTTAGCACATTCGGCTATAGATAGGCATGTTGATAATCTCATTTAGACAATTAGACATAAAAGGGTGGTAATGAGGTTGAAAATTGTTGAATGGCTAGTTGGGTAATGAATGAAGCATTGACCATATGGGGTAAAAATGGGTCATATGCTCATGAGATAAAATTTTGTGAATTGATGTATTAATGATGATAGTATAGTTGATGTCATGTATATATGTATAAATATTTGGCAAGACAGTTAAACTAGTTAATTTATTGACTAAGCTCAAGAAGCTCGAGGTGGAGAAACAAGCAAAGGCAAAGGAAAGAACATCGAGTAGCTGAGTTGGAACCATTTTGCCCAACACAAGGTAAGTCATTAAGCACATATGTTTGATATTGCTTAAATGATTGTAAAATCTATGCAATTGTATTTAATGGGATGCTATATATATATATATAAATGAAATTGTATGTGTATGGAGTGATGACAATTGTTGAATGTAAAAGAAATAGTGAAATGTGTAGAAAGTTTGCTTTCGGCACTAAGTGTCTTGGCAATACGTGTGTACTGGTGTGTTAGATTGGCACTAAGTGTGCATGCTGGAAATATATGGCACTAAGTGTGCATGCTGGAAAAATACTGACCTTTGGGTGTGCGAGCTCGAAGGGTATGGTGTGATGTGACCTTAAAAACGACCCTAGTCGAAATGTGGTTTCGGGACCACAAAACCAAGGCATAAAATAATTTAATATTTATTTTATTGCCTATAATGTGTGTTAACTCATGTGTGATATTTTTATGCTTTGATTTAGAATTATAGATGTGAATTTCACTAGAAAGGACCTAGTAATAAACTTTGAAAGTATGAGGGAAATGTGTGATGACTAATTAAAGGATGCATGCAAAACAATGGACTTGCATGTCAAATTTCCCCCATAGCTAGTGGCCGCCATGACAAGGATTTATGGGCAAAAATCATGTCATGAAACATGTTTGGTAAATGGGTTATGATGGAAAGAATAAAATAAGGGTTATGGAATAAACAATTAATGTTAGTAGATGAGAAACAAAAAAAAAAGTGTCCATCTTCCTCCATAGCTTGGCCGAATGTCCTAAAGGAAGAAAGAAAAATTTTGTTCATCTCTTTTCACTCTCTTGTTGGCCGAAAATACTAAGGTTAAGGAAGGAGTTTTGCTTCATACTTGGTTTGGAAGAGGATTAGGAAGAGGTTGGCTAAACTTGCATCAAGATTAAGGTATGTTTGAGGTTCATGCATGTTTTAGTTGCTAGCTTAATGTTCTTGTTAGCCCATGGTTCAAATCCTTGTTATGTCATGGGAATGAAATTCGCCAAAGTGAATGTGGTGTTAATGCCATTGCATGTTAAATAACAAGCTTGAAAGTGATACATGTGATGGAGGATTGAAGATTCTTAGATTTTCTTTTAGCATTTTTTTGAATGAGATACTAAGTTCTTTGTTTCACCATGACCAAATTGAAATGGTGTGGTGTTGTGGTATTCGCCATGATATATCCATAAGTATAATTCATGCATGTTGCATGGTAAGTAAGATTTAAGCTTTGGAAATGTGTATATATTTGGATATAAGCCACTTGAGAATTCGCCCTTGCACCTACATGAATATATGTTTGCACATGATGGATTGGTATGACATATATACTAATTCAAAGTGTATATTAAGCTTGTGATGATGTGTTGATTATGAAGTAAATAAGAGATGTGCAATGAATTACGATATGTAATGTGTTAGTAGTAAAATGTATGCTGTTTTTTTTGTGTGGTATTAAGTGTATATTCGCCACATGAGGGGTAATTAGTGTGCATGCATTCGGTTTGAGGCAAGCATATTGATGCCTATTCTTGGCTTAGAAAATTCGCTAAGAGGAATATTAACTAATGTGTTGAGTTCGATTTATGATTTCGTACATATACAACTTTGATGCCTAATGTATATAAGGGCCAAGTACTTTGAACTTCACGTTGATGTTTGAATGTATTGAATTGCTTGTTGTGATGTAAAATGTGCATGACCATTGTGTATTTGAGCTAAAGGATGGCCATATGACCATTTACACTCCTTGTCATATTCGCCATAAGCTATCATGATGAGATTTTAATAAGTTAAATTTGTGTAAATTAGCTCAAGAGCAAAGGGAGCTAAATCCGATAAAGGGAAGGAAAAAGTAGTTGAATAGTCGTCGAAATCGCTCGACAACATCCAAGGTAAGTCTTGAGTGATGACCCTACTTGAATTATATCAAAATTATGCTCCTTGTTTGTGTGGCCATTGAGCCGAAATAGTAAAGGTTGATAGATATTTTGTGTTAGAGCTTTAGTAACGAAAATGAACTATGGACGTGTCTTGAATATTGATATATATGTAAGTGAACATTGGAAATATATCCGGGCTAAGACCGAAGGCATTAAATGCGAGTTGATATATCCGGGCTAAGACCGAAGGCATTCGTATGCGAGTTGATATATCCGGGCTAAGACCAAGGCCTTTGTGCAAGTCACCAAATCCGGTTATGACCGAAGGCAATCGTATGAGTCGCTATATCCGGTTAAATCCGAAAGTATGTGATTCGGAAGTGAGCAATCTTGCTGTGAAAATTTCAGCTTATACACTTGTGAAAATTCCAGCAATGAGGTATGTTTGTATGTGCTTGTACTAATTGAATTCTTACAAGTAAGTATGCGCTAAGTTGATAAACGAGCTACCGGCCTTGGGCTAAGTTGTTCTTTTGTGTATGAACATAAGGGTCGGTGATGTGAAATAAGTATGAGTATGGGAATGTGAATTAGTAAAGTGGTTTAATTAGCCATGTGAATAAAATACCTTAGTCAAAGCTGATTTCATTGCTTGAGACTTACTAAGCATTAAAATGCTTACCCGTTGCTTTGGCTCTCTGTTTTATAGGTTTCGCTCGTTAGCTATCGGATTCGGGATCAAAGAAGTCGAAGTCATCCACACTATCGAAGCCCCATTTTGGTACAAATTTTGGTTGAACTTTGAAATGGCATGTATAGGACCATCCTTTGTTGAAGGTCATGTACCTTCCGGTTTGTGTAAACTTGAATAGCCATGCGAAAATGGCTTATATATCGTTTTAGCATAGAACTATAATCGTTTGTATGTTGACCCTTATGAGGTATGGAATTATTTTGAAACGATTAGCCATTGGAATGGTTAATCATGATCACGCTTTGTGCTATGTATGTAAGAAGGGCCAATTGAATCATGGAAAGTATGAAATAGGTAAAGCCTACTTAAGGCAGATGCTGACAGCAGCAGTGACGTGGATGTGAAAAATCACTAAAAATAGTAGGAATGGTGTTAAATAGCAAATAAATTATGTAAGTGTACCCTGATGAATCTACTTTCATATGGAAGAAACGAAATGGTCATATGAGTTATAAGTTAACAGATTTTAAAGTTCTTGTGAAATAGGGCCAGAACGGTTTCTGGATCCCCTGTTCCAACTTTGGAAAATCATTGTAAATTAACCAGAGATAATTAGGAGTCATTCCATATATGTGTAGATTCCTCTCTGAGTCTAGTTTCTATAGAAACAAACGGCATTAGTATTGAAGCCCTGTACAGGGAGATATCCAATTCGTAACGCACAAAGGTCAGTGTAGTCGATCCCTACAACAGGCGAGACTTTAACTAATAAACTGTACTAATTGGCTCGACCAAAATTCTAGAAAAAATATGTAGATGGACATATGAGTCTAGTTTCAGGAAAAATTTACGGAACTGATTTTCGAGTTGTAAAACTCAAGTTATGAATTTTAGAGCGACTAGTACTCAGATTGGCAGCTTGTCTGAAAATTGTCAATAAGTGGGTTGAAGTTCGTTAACACCTCGCGTTCGACTCGCTGACGGTCTCGGGTTCGGGTGTTACAATTTTATTGGTATCGAGCTACGGTTTAGTCGATTCTAGGACTACCGTAATGCGTTTGGGTCTAGCTATACATGCCATTTTATGTGATTATATGATAGTGTGGTGATTTCTGACGTTTGAACTTGTGTTTATTTATAGTAATGGATCCCGATCCCAACATCCCGATCCCAACCGAGCGATAGCTGATGATGTGGAGAGTGTGGCGCCTGCTCCCGCACAAGGGACAGCGCCGGCGGACTCTCAACCTGTTGCTAGCAATCCGAATGACGAGGCTAGACAAGCCTTTTATAGCGTGATGAATGATTGGTTCAACCAATACATTCGAACTAATACTACTGTTCCACAACCTCCATTCCCAACAAACACACCCCAAGACCTACAATGCCTCCGTAATTGACCAAATAAGGTCGAATAAGCCCCAGTTGATAGAATCCGAAAACATGGGGCTACTGAATTTAAAGCTACGGATAGTGATGATGCCGAGCAAGCGAATTTTGGTTGGACAACACGATCCCGCACTCGATGAGCTATCTTGTACACCGATGAATGCCTAAAGTGTACCATCTCCTTGCTACGTGATTACGCCTACTATTGGTGGAGTACTCGACTTGTTGTGCCCATGAACAAGTAACTTGGGAGTTCTTCAAACCGAGTTTGGAAAAAGTATATCATCGAGATTTATGGACCAAAAGCGAAAGGAATTTCTCGAACTTAAACAAGGTTCCATGTCGGTTACCGACTATGAGCGAAAATTCGTGAGGCTTAGCCGTCTGCGAGAATGCATTTCTTGAAGTCGTGATGTGTAAACGCTCAAGATGGACTGAATGATGAGATAAAGCCGTATGTTGGCATTTTGGAAATCAGAGTTTGTGACTCTCGTCGAGCGAGATGCAAAGCCGAGGAGTTTAGTATGGAGAAAAGGAAAGCGAAGCGGGAGCAAGGGAGTTTCGTAAGAGGTATTTGGGAAGCCCTTCCAACGATCATCAAAGAAACTTAGAGATGGCTTAGGCCGATCTAGAGACACTTCGGGCTTTTCTAGGCGAGATCGCGATCGACCCCTGTGACCCACGAATCACTTGATCGCCGATGAGTGGGAATGATCGACGAGAGAGGACGGAGTGCGATTGTGGCAAATGGCATTTTGAAGTGTAGATTCCGTGACCGCTCTGTTACAAGTGTGGATCGGTTGACCACTTCATTAAAGATTGCCCGAGGTTGTGCGAGCAGAATGTAGATCGGAGTGGGAAACCGGGTACTACCACCGCCTCGGTAGACCATCCGGAAATACGGGCAAGGCTAGTGGTGGTCGAGAGGATCTAGAATGTGCGACCAGATCCGAGGCTCGCGCTCCAGCTAGGACTTATGCTATCTGGCGCGCGAGGATGCCTCCTCGCCAGACGTTATTACTGGTACTTTCACTCTCTTTGATACTAATGTGATTGCTTTGATTGACCTGGTTCTACTCATTCTTATATATGCGAAACCTTAGCATCCAAAGAAGACTTTACCTATTGAGTCTCTTGAGTTCGTAATTCGGTGTCAAATCCTTTGGGTCGTTATGTGCTGGTCGACAAAGTGTGTAAGAAATGCCCCTAGTAATTGAGGTACTGCATTTTCGGCGGACTTGATGCTTTTGCCGTTCGATGAATTTGATGTTATTCTTGGGTTGGATTGGTTGACCGTGCATGATGCGGTTGTGAATTGCAAAAGCAAGACTATTGATTTGAGATGCATAAACAACGAGATGATCCGAGTTGAGTCTACGAACTTGAAGGGTTGCCGTTGTAATATCATCAATGTTGGCCCGAAATATGTAAGAAAAGGGTGTGAAGCATACCTTGCGTATATACTTGATGATAAGGAGTTAGGAATAGAACCCAAATCATGCGGTGGTTTGTGAATACCGGACGTTTTCCGAAGAATTGCGGGTTTGCCACCTGTTCGGGAGATAGAGTTTGGCATTGAGCTTGTACCTGGGACCACACCGATTTCGATAGCTCCATATCGTATGGCACCAACGGAATTAAAGGAGTTGAAAGCTCAGTTGCAAGAGTTGATGGATAGAGGTTTTGCTCGCCCGAGTTTTTCACCTTGGGGTGCACCAGTGTTGTTTGTGAAAAAGAAGGACGGAACCATGAGGTTGTGCATCGACTATCGTCAGCTTAATAAAGTGACAATAAAGAACAAGTATCCGTTACCACGTATCGATGATTTGTTCGATCAACTGAAGGGAGCCTCAGTGTTCTCAAAAATAGATTTGAGATCGGGCTATTATCAGTTGCGAATCCGAGATCGGACATACCCAAAACCGCCTTGAGCGAGATATGGTCACTCGAGTTCTTAGTGATGCCGTTTGGGCTCACTAATGCCCTACGGTATTTATGGATTTGATGAATCGGATCTTCAGATCATATTTGGATCGGTTCGTAGTTGTGTTCATCGGCGACATCTTGGTCTATTCAAGAGATGAGACCGAACATGCGGAGCACACGAGATTAGTGTTGCAAATTTTACGGGATAAGCGGTTATATGCTAAGTTTAGCAAGTGTGAGTTACGGTTAAGAGAGGTTAGCTTCTTGGGTCACGTGGTATCTCGACGGGTATTCGAGTCGACCCAAGCAAAATTTCAGCCATACTCAATCGGAAACCTCCAAGAAATATTCTTGAGGTTCGGAGCTTTTGGGACTTGCGGTTACTACCGACGGTTTGTAAAAGGATTCTCGATGATAGCCACACCCATGGCGCTTGTAAAGATGTCAAGTTTGAATGGACGGAAAAGTGTCGAAAAGTTTTGACCAATTGAAAACTCATTTGACGGAAGCTCCAAGACTAGTACTGCCGAATCGGCAAAGAGTTTGTCATCTATAGTGGCGCCTCCCTACTTGGGTTAGGTTGCGTATTGATGCAAGAAGGTCGAGTTGTGGCCTATCGTCGAGACAATTAAAGCCACATGAGAAAATTATCCGACCCATGATCTCGAATTGGTCGCCATCGTATTCGCCTTAAAGATATGGCGACATTACTTATTTGGTGAGAAGTGCCATGTGTATTCGGATCACAAAAGTCTCAAATATTTGATGACTCAAAGAGACTTAAATCTGCGACAAAGACGTTGGCTCGAATCGTTAAAGGATTATGAGCTGGTCATTGACTATCACCGGGAAAGGCTAATGTGGTTGCGGATGCCTTAAGCGAAAATCCTTTGTTTGCTTTCTGACGATGAATGTACACTTGTCTATCCTACCCGACAATGTGTTAGTAGCCGAATTAAAGGCCAAACCATTGTTGACTCATCAAATTCGTGAAGCTCGAAAGTTGATGAGGAGTTGCTTGCAAAACGGGTGAGTGTGTTACGAACAAGGAATCGGAGTTTCAAATTGATGATGACGATTGTTTGAGGTTCGAAGTCGTTTGTGTGTTCCAAAGAATTGAACTTATTTCGATAATTCGAGCGAAGCTCATTGTAGCCGAATGGCAATCCACCCGGGAGTACGAAGATGTACAATGAGTTGAAACGTCGGTTTGGTGGCATGGTATGAAACGAGACATCTCCGACTTTGTTGCAAGATGTTTAATATGTCAACAAGTGAAAGCGGAGCATCAAGTGCCTTGAGGTTACTTGACCGATCACGATACCCGAGTGGAAATGGGATCGAGTCACAATGGACTTTGTGTCCGGATGCCGTTGTCAACAAGTAAGAAGGATGCAATTTGGGTTATTATTGATAGACCGACTAAGTCGGCTCACTTTATCCACGTGCGTATGGATTTTTCATTGGATAAACTAGCTGAATTATGCGTTTCTCGGTTGTGAGATTACACGGGTACCGATTTACATTGTGTGGGATAGAGATCCGAGGTTCACCTCGCGATTTTGGAAGAAATTACAAGAAGCATTGGGCACCAAGTTGCATTTCAGACCGCCTTTCACCCCAAACCGATGGTCAATCCGAGCGATAATTCGAGATACTTGAGGATATGTTGAGATGTTGCATCCTCGAGTTCGATGGTTCGTGGGAAGCGGTACCTACCTTTGATTGAATTCGCTACAACAATAGTTTTCAATCAAGTATTAAGATGGCGCCTTATGAGGCTTTGTACGAGCGTAAATGCCGTACACCATTGTTTTGGACCGAGCTCGGTGAGAACAAAATTTTGGAGTGGATTTGATTAAAGATCTGAACGAGAAAGTAAAAGTAATCCGTGAAAATCAAGATAGCCTCCGATCGTCGTAAATCGTATGCGGATTTGAAACGAAAGGACATTGAGTATCGGTGGGAGATAAAGTGTTTCTTAAAGTTTCGCAGTGGAAAAGATACTCGATTCTACCGTAAGGGCAAGTTGAGCGAGATTCATTGGGCCGTCTGAAATCTCCGAACGAGTTGGCCCGATTGCGTATCGTTTGATCTTGCCCCTGAACTTGGAAAGATTCAACGTCTTCCATGTTTCAATGCTTCGACGCTATAGATCTGATCCGTCGCACGTAATTAGTCCATCGAGGTTGAAATTCAAGCCGATATGAGTTATGAAGAAGAACCGATTCGTATCCTAGCTCGTGAAATGAAAGAGTTGCGAAACAAAAGGGTTCCGCTAGTGAAAGTGTTATGGCTCAAACACGGATAGAAGAAGCTACTTGGGAACCCGAGAACTCTATGAAGGAGCAATATCCAAACCTATTTACGGTAAGATTTTCGGGACGAAAATTTCTAAAGTGGGGAGAGTTGTGATGACCTTAAAACGACCCTAGTCGAAATGTGGTTTCGGGACCACAAAACCAAGGCATAAAAATAATTTAATATTTATTTTATTGCCTATAATGTGTGTTAACTCATGTGTGATATTTTTATGCTTTGATTTAGAATTATAGATGTGAATTTCACTAGAAAGGACCTAGTAATAAACTTTGAAAGTATGAGGGAAATGTGTGATGACTAATTAAAGGATGCATGCAAAACAATGGACTTGCATGTCAAATTTCCCCCATAGCTAGTGGCCGCCATGACAAGGATTTATGGGCAAAAATCATGTCATGAAACATGTTTGGTAAATGGGTTATGATGGAAAGAATAAAATAAGGGTTATGGAATAAACAATTAATGTTAGTAGATGAGAAACAAAAAAAAAAAGTGTCCATCTTCCTCCATAGCTTGGCGAATGTCCTAAAGGAAGAAAGAAAAATTTTGTTCATCTCTTTTCACTCTCTTGTTGGCGAAAATACTAAGGTTAAGGAAGGAGTTTTGCTTCATACTTGGTTTGGAAGAGGATTAGGAAGAGGTTGGCTAAACTTGCATCAAGATTAAGGTATGTTTGAGGTTCATGCATGTTTTTAGTTGCTAGCTTAATGTTCTTGTTAGCCCATGGTTCAAATCCTTGTTATGTCATGGGAATGAAATTCGCCAAAGTGAATGTGGTGTTAATGCCATTGCATGTTAAATAACAAGCTTGAAAGTGATACATGTGATGGAGGATTGAAGATTCTTAGATTTTCTTTTAGCATTTTTTTGAATGAGATACTAAGTTCTTTGTTTCACCATGACCAAATTGAAATGGTGTGGTGTTGTGGTATTCGCCATGATATATCCATAAGTATAATTCATGCATGTTGCATGGTAAGTAAGATTTAAGCTTTGGAAATGTGTATATATTTGGATATAAGCCACTTGAGAATTCGCCCTTGCACCTACATGAATATATGTTTGCACATGATGGATTGGTATGACATATATACTAATTCAAAGTGTATATTCGCTTGTGATGATGTGTTGATTATGAAGTAAATAAGAGATGTGCAATGAATTACGATATGTAATGTGTTAGTAGTAAAATGTATGCTGTTTTTTTGTGTGGTATTAAGTGTATATTCGCCACATGAGGGGTAATTAGTGTGCATGCATTCGGTTTGAGGCAAGCATATTGATGCCTATTCTTGGCTTAGAAAATTCGCTAAGAGGAATATTAACTAATGTGTTGAGTTCGATTTATGATTTCGTACATATACAACTTTGATGCCTAATGTATATAAGGGCCAAGTACTTTGAACTTCACGTTGATGTTTGAATGTATTGAATTGCTTGTTGTGATGTAAAATGTGCATGACCATTGTGTATTTGAGCTAAAGGATGGCCATATGACCATTTACACTCCTTGTCATATTCGCCATAAGCTATCATGATGAGATTTTAATAAGTTAAATTTGTGTAAATTAGCTCAAGAGCAAAGGGAGCTAAATCCGATAAAGGGAAGGAAAAAGTAGTTGAATAGCCGTCGAAATCGCTCGACAACATCCAAGGTAAGTCTTGAGTGATGACCCTACTTGAATTATATCAAAATTATGCTCCTTGTTTGTGTGGCCATTGAGCCGAAATAGTAAAGGTTGATAGATATTTTGTGTTAGAGCTTTAGTAACGAAAATGAACTATGGACGTGTCTTGAATATTGATATATATGTAAGTGAACATTGGAAATATATCCGGGCTAAGACCGAAGGCATTAAATGCGAGTTGATATATCCGGGCTAAGACCGAAGGCATTCGTGCGAGTTGATATATCCGGCTAAGACCAAGGCCTTTGTGCAAGTCACCAAACCGGGTTATGACCAAGGCAATCGTCTTGAGTCGCTATATCCGGTTAAATCTCAAAGTATGTGATTCGAAGTGAGCAATCTTGCTGTGAAAATTTCAGCTTATACACTTGTGAAAATTCCAGCAATGAGGTATGTTTGTATGTGCTTGTACTAATTGAATTCTTACAAGTAAGTATCGCTAAGTTGATAAACGAGCTACCGGCCTTGGGCTAAGTTGTTCTTTTGTGTATGAACATAAGGGTCGGTGATGTGAAATAAGTATGAGTATGGGAATGTGAATTAGTAAAGTGGTTTAATTAGCCATGTGAATAAAATACCTTAGTCAAAGCTGATTTCATTGCTTGAGACTTACTAAGCATTAAAATGCTTACCCGTTGCTTTGGCTCTCTGTTTTATAGGTTTCGCTCGTTAGCTATCGGATTCGGGATCAAAGAAGTCAAGTCATCCACACTATCGAAGCCCCATTTTGGTACAAATTTTGGTTGAACTTTGAAATGGCATGTATAGGACCATCCTTTGTTGAAGGTCATGTACCTTCCGGTTTGTGTAAACTTGAATAGCCATGCGAAAATGGCTTATATCGTTTTAGCATAGAACTATAATCGTTTGTATGTTGACCCTTATGAGGTATGGAATTATTTTGAAACGATTAGCCATTGGAATGGTTAATCATGATCACGCTTTGTGCTATGTATGTAAGAAGGGCCAATTGAATCATGGAAAGTATGAAATAGGTAAAGCCTACTTAAGGCAGATGCTGACAGCAGCAGTGACGTGGATGTGAAAAATCACTAAAAATAGTAGGAATGGTGTTAAATAGCAAATAAATTATGTAAGTGTACCCTGATGAATCTACTTTCATATGGAAGAAACGAAATGGTCATATGAGTTATAAGTTAACAGATTTTAAAGTTCTTGTGAAATAGGGCCAGAACGGTTTCTGGATCCCTGTTCCAACTTTGGAAAATCATTGTAAATTAACCAGAGATAATTAGGAGTCATTCCATATATGTGTAGATTCCTCTCTGAGTCTAGTTTCTATAGAAACAAACGGCATTAGTATTGAAGCCCTGTACAGGGAGATATCCAATTCGTAACGCACAAAGGTCAGTGTAGTCGATCCCTACAACAGGCGAGACTTTAACTAATAAACTGTACTAATTGGCTCGACCAAAATTCTAGAAAAAATATGTAGATGGACATATGAGTCTAGTTTCAGGAAAAATTTACGGAACTGATTTTCGAGTTGTAAAACTCAAGTTATGAATTTTAGAGCGACTAGTACTCAGATTGGCAGCTTGTCTGAAAATTGTCAATAAGTGGGTTGAAGTCTGTTAACACCTCGCGTTCGACTCCGGCGACGGTCTCGGGTTCGGGGTGTTACAATGGCACTATGTGTGCGGGCTTAAACTGCGTGGCACTAAGTGTGCGAAATCGAGTATTAAGCACTATGTGTGCGTACTCTATATATATGGAGGGTGTGTCTCCATCGAGTTGAGTATGGACAGCGGATCGGGTAAGTACCTCGAGCTCATGACGAATAGAAAATACGTTCATGCTCGGGGTTGAATTTGGTAAGCCTTAAATCTATGTGATGATTGAAATTGTATGATTGTGGTGGAAATGAGTTAGTGTGTGAAAATGCTTCAAATATCTTGTTGTGTAGAATATGAAATGTGGATGTATGACTTGGTATGAGATTGGACCAAAAGGTCCGAGGAATTATGGTATAGATTCGATATGGATGAGTACCTAACCTCGTTTATTGTTCATGTTGTAGTAACTTTATCAGTGGATTGATGAATGCTTATGACTTACTGAGTTATAAACTCACTCGGTGTTTTCTTGTCACCCATTTTAGGTCTCTCGGACTCGTATTGTTTGCGTGATCGGAACCGTCGTTGAAGTCATCACACCGGCTGAAATATTTTGGTATTGTCTTCGTTGTTGAAGAACATTTGGCATGTATAGGCTATTATATTTTGTTGAACTGTGGGTTGTAAACTTTAAGCCATGTGAAAATGGCCTATGTGGTCGTCGAGTGGGATGCTAGAACCTATAGCCACGAGTCTTAGAAACTTTAATTTTGATAAGGTGGCCATAATTTGTGTCATGTATGATGGATGGTTAAGGCCAAGGAAAGATTCATGAAATTGGCATAGTCTACTGCAGTAACTGTTGCGGACAGCAGCAGTGAGGTGAGATTGAAAAATCACTAAAAATAGTAGAAGTAGAATTAAATAGTGAATATATTATTCAATTGAACCTTGATGAATCTAGTTTAATATGGATGGAACGAAACGACCATATGAGCAGTATACTGAGAGATATTAAAGTTCTTGTGAGACAGGGCCAGAACGGTTTCTGGGTCCCCTGTCGTGACTTTGAAAATTTACTATAAATTATCCAGAAATAATTAGAAGTCATGCCTTATATGTGCAGATTCCATTTTGAGTCTAGTTTCATTAGAAACAAACGGCACCAGTATTAAATCCCTGTACAGAGAGATATTCAAGTTTTAACGAGTGAAGGTCAGTGTAGTCGACTCCTGTAACATTGGTGACTTTAACTAATAAACTGTACCAATTGGCCCGACCAAAAATTCTAGAAATAAATCCATGGATAGATATATGAGTCTAAATTCAGGGAAAATTTACGGAATCAGTTTCTGAGTCTTGAAACTCGAGATATGATTTTTAAGGGGACAGTGATGCAGTTAGCTAGCCTGCCTAGAACAGCAATCAGATTTTACAAAGAGAGAAATAAGGGAAGTAAGCCCGGTAACACCACGTGTTCAAATCCGGTGACGGTCACGGGTTTGGGGTGTTACAATTTTATTGGTATCAGAGCTATGGTTTAGTCGGTTCTAGGACTACCATAGAGTGTGTGAGTCTAGCTATACATGCCAAATTGTTAGTGCTTAATAATGTGATGACTTCTGACGGTTGAAATTTTTGTTTTGATTAGCGATGGAACCCGGGATAGAGAGACCCTTGGCGGATGATGTTGAAAGTGTAGCGGCTGCTCCTGCGCAAGGGACACCGCCTGTTGAGCCTCAGTCATCCGCGAATAATCAAAATGAAGGGGCGAAACAAGCCTTCTTCACCATGATGAATGAGTGGGTCGCCAGAAGATGCCCGAACTAATCCGGCTGTCCAACCATTCCGAATTTAAATAATCCACCCCAAGAGCCCGTGATGCCATCGATTCATCGATCCTGTGAGGCTGAGTAAACCACCGTGGACTTGATTAGGAAGCGTAAATGAGGAGTTTAAGGCCATAGTTACCGATGATGCCGAAGGGCAGAATTCGCTTGATAACACCATTAGAGTGTTTGATGAACTGTCATGCACACCGATGAATGTCTTAAGTGTGCTATATCTTTGTTACGAGACTCGACCTACTATTGGTGGAGGACCTTGATTTCCATAGTCCCAAAGGAACAAGTTAGTTGGGATTTCTTTCAAACGGAATTTCGGAAGAAATATATTAGTCAACGGTTCATCGATCGTAAACGTAAGGAATTTTTGGAGCTCAAGCAAGGCCGTATGACAATGTCGAATCTGAACATGAGTTCGTAAGACTTAGTCGGTATGCTCGGGAGTGTGTGGCTGATGAGGTTGCTATGTGCAAAAGATTTGAAGAAGGATTGAATGAAGATTTAAAGCTACTAGTGGGTATTTTGGAGATAAAGGAGTTCGTAACACTAGTCGAACGAGCACGCAAGGCGGAAGAACTTGGAAAGGAGAAGAAGAAGGCTGAATTTGAAGCAAGAGATTATCGTAAAAGATCGTGAGTAAAGCTCCATTCTCGACCGTAAAGAAATTCGTGGAGGACACTAGTAAGTCGAGGCGATGCGGAATTTCCATCGAGCCGACCATTGCGGACTCCGAGCTACATCGGTAGCTAGTGTGGGCAATAATCGTCAAGAGCGACCTAAATGCCCCCAATGTGGAAGACGACACCTAGGTGAATGTTGGGGTAAGTCCGTTAACAAGCTCACATTACGGATGTGGTTCAAGGACCACTTCATTAGAGATTGCACGGAACTAGATGAGAAGAATAAGATGCAAGGTGCAAGATCTAGTGGGGCGACAGACTAGAGGTAGACCCCGAGGATTTCGGGAGGTAGGGGTGGTAATCGAGAGGAGCCACCGACACGGGTTGTTCGATCCGAGACCAGCGCTCTGCTAGAGCATATGCCATCCGCGCACGAGAGGAGGCATCCTCCCCGATGTTATCACTGGTACTTTTACTCTCTTTGATACTAGTGTGATTGCATTGATTGACCCCGCTCTACTCATTCATATGTATGTGAAACTTTAGCATCCAAAGAAGACTCTACCGTTGAGTCTCTGAGTTCATAATTCGAGTGTCAAACCCTTTGGGTCAATACGTACTCGTTGATAAAGTGTGCAAAAGATGCCCCTAATAATTCGAGAATCGCTTTTCCTACCGATCGATGCTTCTACCATTTGATGAATTTGATGTTATTCTTGGTATGGATTGGTGACCGTACATGATGCGGTGGTGGATCGCAAAGGAAAACCATTGATTTGAGGAGTGCAAATAATGAGGTAGTCCGAGTCGAGTCTCTCGATTTAAAAGGAGTGCCAACGATAATATCTTCTATGACCGCTCGGAGGTATGTGAAAAGGGTGTGAAACATACCTTCCGTATGTGTTTGAAAGTAAAGAGACGGAAAAGAAACTCGAATCGGTACAGTGGTTTGTGAGTATTCGATGTTTTTCCGGAGGAGTTACCGGATTGCCACGGTTCGAGAAGTGGAATTCGCATCGGTTGTACGGGTACTACGCCGATCTCAATAGCTCCGTGATCGTATGGCATTAACGGAGTTAAAGGAATTGAAGGTTCAATTGCAAGAATTGACGGATAGAGGTTTCGCTCGACCGAAGTTTTTCTCCATGGGGCGCACGGTATTGTTTGTGAAAAAGAAGGACGGAAGCATGAGGTTGTGCATCGACTATCGTCAACTCAATAAAGTGACGATAAAGAATAAATACCGTTGCCACGAATTGACGATTTGTTTGATCAATTAAAGGGAGCCTCGGTGTTTTCAAAGATAGATTTGAGGTCGGGTACTATCGGTTGAGGGTCCGAGAATCGGACATACCCAAAACCGTTTTAGAACGAGGTACGGTCACTCTGAATTCTTGGTGATGCCGTTTGGGCTCACTAATGCCCTACGGTGTTTATGGATTTAATGAATAGAATTTTCAGGCCATACTTGGATCGGTTCGTAGTTGTATTTATCGATGACATTTTGGTCTATTCGAGAGATGAACCGAACATCTTGAACACCGAGGCTAGTGTTGCAAATCTTACGAGATAAGCAGATTACGCATAAAGTTCAATAAATGTGAATTTTGGTTGAAAGAGGTTAGCTTTTTGGGGCACGTGGTGTCCGTGATCGGTGTCGTGGTGGACCGAACAAAATTTCGACCATAGTCGATTGGAAACCACCAAGGAATGTTACCAAAGTTAGGAGCTTTTGGGGCTTGCTGGTTATTACCGACGATTTGTAAAGGTTTCTCAATGATAGCCACGCCAATGACGGCTACTCCAAAAGGATGTTAAGTTCGAATGGACGGAGAAATGTCGAAAAGTTTCAATCAACTGAAAACTTATTTGATGAAGCCCCAATTCTAGTGCAACCCGAATCGGGCAAAGAGTTTGTCATTTATAGTGACGCATCCCTACTTGGGTTGGGTTGCGATTGATGCAAGAAGGGCGAGTTGTGGCATATGCGTCGAGACAATTAAAGCCACATGAGAAAAATTATCCGACCCATGATCTCGAATTGGTCGCCATCGTATTCGCCTTAAAGATATGGCGACATTACTTATTTGGTGAGAAGTGCCATGTGTATTCGGATCACAAAAGTCTCAAATATTTGATGACCCAAAGAGACTTAAATCTGCGACAAAGGCGATGGCTCGAGTTGTTAAAAGATTATGAGCTCGTCATTGATTATCACCCGGAAAGGCTAATGTGGTTGCGGATGCCTTAAGCGAAAATCACCGCTTGCTTTCTGAGCGATGAATGTACACTTGTCTATCCTACCCGACAATGTGTTAGTAGTCGAATTAAAGGCCAAACCATTGTTGGCTCATCAAATTTGGGAAGCTCGAAAGTTGATGAGGAGTTGCTTGCAAAACGAATTTGAGTGTGTTCGAACAAGGAATCGGAGTTTCAAATTGATGATGATGATTGTTTGAGGTTCAAAAGTCATCTGTGTGTTCCAAAGAATTGAACTTATTTCGATAATTCGAACGAAGCCCATTGTAGCCGAATGGCAATCCACCCGGAGTACGAAGATGTACAACGATTTGAAACGTCGGTTTTGGTGGCATGGTATGAAACGAGACATCTCGATTTTGTTTGAGATGTTTAATATGTCAACAAGTGAAAGCGGAACATCAAGTGCCTTCAGGATTACTTCAGCCGATCACGATACCCGAGTGGAAATGGGATCGAGTCACAATGGACTTTGTATCCGGACTGCCATTGTCAGCTAGTAAGAAGGATGCGATTTGGGTCGTTGTAGATAGATTGACTAAGTCGGCTCACTTTGTCCCCATACGTACGGATTTTTCAATGGACAAACTAGTCGAATTGTACGTTTCTCAGATTGTGAGACTACACGGGGTGCCTATTTCCATCGTGTCGGATAGAGATCTGAGATTTACCTCGCGATTTTGGAAGAAGTTGCAAGAAGCTTTGGGTACCAAGTTGCATTTCAGCACCGCCTTTCACCCCCAAACTGATGGTCAATCCGAACGGATAATTCAAATACTCGAGGATATGTTGAGATGTTGCATCCTTGAGTTTAGTGGTTCATGGGAAGCAGTATCGCCTTTGATTGAATTCGCTACAACAATAGCTTTCAATCAAGTATTAAGATGGCGCCTTACGAGGCTTTATACGGTCGTAAATGCCGTACCCCATTATTCGGACTGAACTTAGTGAAGGTAAATTCTTGAGGTTGATTTGGTTAAGGATGGCGAGCAAAAGTTCGAGTAATTCGTGAAAGTTTGAAAGTCGCCGGATCGCCAAAAGTCGTATGCGGATTTGAAAAGAAAAGATATTGAATATCAAGTTGGAGACAAGGTCTTTCTCAAAGTTTCACCTTGGAAGAAGGTGCTTAGATTTGGTCGTAAGGGCAAATTGAGTCCGAGGTTCATCGGGCCATATGAAGTATCCGAACGAGTTGGGCGATCGCATATCGATTAATTTTGCCCTCGAGCTCGAAAAGATTCACAACGTTTTTCATGTCTCGATGCTTGACGATATAGGTCTGATCCATCGCACGTAATTGCTCCATCCGAGATTGAGATTCACCTAATTTGAGCTATGAAGAGGAACCGGTTCGCATTATGAGGCGTGAAGTAAAAGAATTGCGCAATAGGAAAATCCCGTTAGTGAAGGTGTTGTGGCATAAACACGGAATGGAAGAAGCCACTTGGGAACTTGAAGACTCTATGAAAGAGTGATACCGAGCCTATTTACCAGTAAGATTTTTCGGGATGAAAATTTCTTAAGTGGGGAGAGTTGTGACATCCCTAAATTGACCCTAGTCGGAAAGTGGTTTCGGGACCACTAAACCGAGTCATAATAATAATTAACCATCATAATTGATGCTCATTATATGCATATATGCATGTGTGAAAATTTCATGTTTGGATTTTGTTAATTGTAAGTGAATTTTTATCAAATAGGACTTATGTGAGAAAATTTAGAAATGTGCTAGGCAAATGTAAGGTGGCCTATTAATACATGTGGGAAAGTGTTGTCCTTGCATGTCAAATCAGCCAAAATGAAGCATGATGGCCGGCCATGCTATGAGTGGAAACATGTTGCCAACATGTTTAGTTAGTGGATTATGTAGGAAGAATAAAGAAATGAAAAAAAAAAAGAGAATATGAAGAAAAACAAAGAAAAGAAAAAAAAAAGTGTTCATTCTCTCATTTTTCTCCTTGCTTGACCGAATGTACTAAGAAGAAAGGGGGGGAAAGCTTGAGAAAATCAGCCATGGGAGTTTGCTAGACTAAGGTATGTTGATGTTATCCATGAGATTCATGCATGTTTTAGTTGATAGTTTGAGTTCCACCTAACCCATGGTCTAAACCTTTACCATGAAATGGGGATGATATTCGCCATGGGTGTTGTCTTCTTGGTATCATTGATGTTTGATGTTTGATGTTGTGGTGGTGAGGCATGAAGATGAGTTAAGTTTCGCTAAGGTGGGTTTGTGTGGATGTCATTTGCATGCTAAGTGTCAAGCTTTGTAATGATATATGTGTATGGTGTCTTTGATGTTGTGAATGGAAGTAGAAGAAAAGTAAAAGAAATTTATGTAGAAATATGATGTATGTGGATTCATAGTGTAACACCCCTCGCCCTCATCCAACGCCGGGACGGGGTTCGAGGTGCTACCTGACTTTTACTAACACTTCCATACTAAACAGGGCCATGAAATCTCAAATAATTAAAAACTTTTCTTTTCACATGCAATCATCCCTTATGCGAGCTTACGAGGCCCAATACATGCATTCGGGGCGGTTCGGGACCCAATCGAGAACTCATGAAAAACTTAGAAAAATCTCTTGCGTTAAGGCTTCACACGCCCATGTGCTCAGGCCGTGTGGCCAGAAATAGTCTAATTATCAAGCCTTTTGTCACTCTCACACCACATGCATAGATACATACTTATCCAATAACATACAACGTGGCATAAATGAGCTCTTAAACATCTACAAACATGATATGCTCAAGTTATTTTCTTATGTAATAAATATTATAGAATTTGCCCATATCATTACCACATACTAGACATAACTATCATTACATCACAAACCATTCATGAAGCATTATTAACTATTTACCAATCACTTAATCCTGCATTAGTTACTAGCTCATCAATGAATCTCAATTCAATCTCTAGGCATACATGTTGTAAGCCACATCACAAGAAATAATAACATAAATGCATAAGAATAATCATATGGGCCCATAACGTCATTAGCCGACATAGGCCAATTTACATGACTAATACTACCTTAATAACAAGCCAATGCCTTTGGCTAAATCATAATATTACATACTCACATTAAAACCCTATACATGCCATAGACTCGAATCACTTGAGTTTACTTACTCCGATAACGTTAACTCGATAGGGTGATAATATCTCTGACGGCCTCCAACCCGAGCTAACCTGGAACTCTAGAAAACATGGGAAAGAAGGGGTAAGCTTTAGTAAGTTCATATGAAAACAATAAGCAACTCATTAACTTGTTTTATCAATGTTTACAACATATTTTCAAGTTCACTACAAGCTGTCTTTCTGAGCAACGGTCACTAAATTATTTATATCTGGAGCTACGAAACTCCGAATTAAGTTCCGTTAATTTTCCCTGAAACTAGACTTATTTTATTTTTTTCCATAAAATTTCCAGAATTTTTGGTTAAGCCAAATAGTACAGTTTATTAGTTAAAGTCTCCCCTGTTTCAGGGTATGACCACTTTGACCCCTGTACACTACAAACCGAATTTCTCCCTGTACAAAATTCCAACGACCATGCCGTTTATTCCCCATAAAAATAGACTCAGTAAGGAATCCATTCATGTAAGGTATAACTCTTAATAATTTTTGTACAATTTTTGGTGAATTTCTAAAGTTAGAACAGGGGATCTCGAATTCATTCAGACCCTGTTTCACAAGAATTCAAATATCAAACAATATGGAATTCTTTTTCTTCCTCTGTTTCTTTCATGTGAAAATAGACTCATTAAGATTTAATCCCATATTTTATTCTTCCTCTAACTCATTTTCCACTATTTTTAGTGTATTTTCAAAGTTACACTACTGCAGTAACTCAAATCTGTCAAGGCTAAATTACTCATTCATGATCATTGTTCATAATATTAATACAACACCATTTTATCCATCATGGTAAGAATACATATTATGCATCATAGATCATCACATATCAAGGCATTCTCATAGGATTAGTATACATACTTGCACAACTCGTAACATAACTCGAGTGCATACTCACCAATGACTTACCTCATTGAGACCATCATTAACTCTTTCCTTAGATTGCCCGTTGAACACTTGGAATACTAATTAGATACTCGGAAAAGCCTTTGCACATAAGTGCTTCAATTGTAGCTAAAGCTACCTCATATCTCATGACATTTCAATGCTCACTCTCGAGCTAGTCATCTAGACTCATAATTCCTAGTGACATGTCACTCGTATCCTATTCTATTCCTAAGGTTCAAACGGATTTTTCCTCGTCTATTAAGGCTTTGTCTTATCATATTTCTATTAATTACATACACATTAATATCTGTACAATTCATGTAATGATAACATTTAAATACATGTATAGCATGGTATTGTTTACATACGAACTTACCTCGATACCACAAATGTGAAAAGGACATACTCGTCCATAAATCGATTTCTTTCCGTTCTAGGTCCAAGTCTCAATTTTCATCATCTATAACATCACATTTAGCCTACCAATCAGTCACAATATTCATATGGGTCTAAAAATCATATTTTACAAATTTTCATTTTGACCCTAAACTTTTGCATATTTGCACTTTTGCCCCAATGCTCGTAAATTAATTTTATTCAATTTCTATAAGGTTTAAGACATGCTGAACATTTTCTCTTCTATGGCAACTCCAAATTTTCACTAATTCACACACTTATGACCAATTTGTAACTTTCACAATTTAACCCCTTTTTGACATTTTTACCGAAATTCATTGAATAAAACTCATATTTAACACATCAAACATTCATTATCCACTATAAATCATCAAAGCACAACCATATCATGAATGGGTAAATTTTTAAACTCTAATTTCTCTTCAATCAATTGGTAGAAATAGAAAATTTAAGCTTCGGGATCTCAAAATACGAAAATCATTAAAAACGGACAAAACCATACCTATATAAGCCATAAAAGCTTGGCCGAATGGAGCTCATCCATGGCTGCTATTTTCTGTTCTTTCCCACGGTTGAAGAAGAAAGAATGAAAAAAAATGATAGCTTTTATCATTTGTCTTATTAGATTATTTTAATTAATTTACAAAATTACCCTTTTTATTTCAACCAAATTTCAAAAATACCAAACAAATATCCATTCACTAACTTATTAAAGGAATAATTGTCACATAAGGACTTTCAATTTAAAACTCATAACAATTAGGCACCTCATATATAAAGAACTCAACTTTTGCACTTTTTACAATTTAGTCCTTTTGACTAAATTGAGTGCTCAAACGTCAAAATTTTCGAATAAAATTTTTAAAAAATATTTTCATAAATTTATAGACTATAAAAATATAATAAAAATAAATTTTTTTTTCTTCGTCGGGTTTGTGGTCCCGAAACCACTGTTCCGACTAGACCCAAAATCGGGCTATTACACATAGGATGTTACAAATAGATGTGAAGCTATGCTAGAAGAGAAAAGAAATTCGGCCAAGTGTTCATGGGAGGAAAACTATGTGTTTGAAAGAATAAAAATGATGCCATAATTGATAGTATAGGTATTCGCCATTTAATCAAGTGTGTAGGTGATGTTAGATCAATTTTAGCACATTCGGCTATAGATAGGCATGTTGATAATCTCATTTAGAGAATTAGACATAAAAGGGTGGTAATGAGGTTGAAAATTGTTGAATGGCTAGTTGGGTAATGAATGAAGCATTCGCCATATGGGGTAAAAATGGGTCATATGCTCATGAGATAAAATTTTGTGAATTGATGTATTAATGATGATAGTATAGTTGATGTCATGTATATATGTATAAATATTTGGCAAGACGGTTAAACTAGTTAATTTATTGACTAAGCTCAAGAAGCTCGAGGTGGAGAAACAAGCAAAGGCAAAGGAAAGAACATCGAGTAGCTGAGTTAGAACCATTTTGCCCAACACAAGGTAAGTCATTAGCACATATGTTTGATATTGCTTAAATGATTGTAAAATCTATGCAATTGTATTTAATGGGATGCTATATATATATATATAAATGAAATTGTATGTGTATGGAGTGATGACAATTGTTGAATGTAAAAGAAATAGTGAAATGTGTAGAAAGTTTGCTTTCGGCACTAAGTGTGCGGGCAACACGTGTGTACGGTGACTAGATTGGCACTAAGTGTGCATGCTGGAAAAAAATAAGACTTGGGTGTGCGAGCTCGAAGGGTATGGCACTATGTGTGCGGGCTTAAATTGCGTGGCACTAAGTGTGCGAAATCGAGTATTAAGCACTGTGTGTGCGTATTCTATATATATGGAGGTGTGTCTCCATCGAGTTGAGTATGGACAGCGGATCGGTAAGTACCTCGAGCTCATGACGAATAGAAAATACGCTCATGCTCGGGGTTGAATTTGGTAAGCCTTAAATCTATGTGATGATTGAAATTGTATGATTGTGGTGGAAATGAGTTAGTGTGTGAAAATGCTTCAAATATCTTGTTGTGTAGAATATGAAATGTGGATGTATGACTTGGTATGAGATTGGACCAAAAGGTCCGAGGAATTATGGTATAGATTCGATATGGATGAGTACCTAACCTCGCTTATTGTTCATGTTGTAGTAACTTTATCGATTGGATTGATGAATGCTTATGACTTACTGAGTTATAAACTCACTCGGTGTTTTCTTGTCACCCATTTTAGGTCTCTCGGACTCGTATTGTTTGCGTGATCGAACCGTCGTTGAAGTCATCACACCGGCTGAAATATTTTGGTATTGTCTTCGTTGTTGAAGAACATTTGGCATGTATAGGCTATTATATTTTGTTGAACTGTGGGTTGTAAACTTTAAGCCATGTGAAAATGGCCTATGTGGTCGTCGAGTGGGATGCTAGAACCTATAGCCACGAGTCTTAGAAACTTTAATTTTGATAAGGTGGCCATAATTTGTGTCATGTATGATGGATGATTAAGGCCAAGGAAAGATTCATGAAATTGGCATAGTCTACTGCAGTAACTGTTGCGGACAGCAGCAGTGAGGTGAGATTGAAAATTCACTAAAAATAGTATAAGTAGAATTAAATAGTGAATAAATTATGAAATTGAACCTTGATGAATCTAGTTTAATATGGATGGAACGAAACGACCATATGAGCAGTATACTGAGAGATATTAAAGTTCTCGTGAGACAGGGCCAGAACGGTTTCTGGGTCCCCTGTCGTGACTTTGAAAATTTACTATAAATTATCCAGAAAGAATTAGAAGTCATGCCTTATATGTGCAGATTCCATTTTGAGTCTAGTTTCATTAGAAACAAACGGCACCAGTATTAAATCCCTGTACAGAGAGATATTCAAGTTTTAACGCGCGAAGGTCAGTGTAGTCGACTCCTGTAACATTGGTGACTTTAACTAATAAACTGTACCAATTGGCCCGACCAAAAATTCTATAAATAAATCCATGGATAGATATATGAGTCTAAATTCAGGGAAAATTTACGGAATCAGTTTCCGAGTCTTGAAACTCGAGATATGATTTTTAAGGGGACAGTGACGCAGTTAGCTAGCCTGCCTAGAACAGCAATCAGATTTTACAAAGAGAGAAATAAGGGAAGTAAGCCCGGTAACACCACGTGTTCAAATCCGGTGACGGTCACGGGTTTGGGGTGTTACAAGATTATTCTCTCTAGATCTGTGATTGCTACAGTAGGTGTGCCCCTACTACGAGTCATACACTAAACCCAGAAAGAGAAGATTAGTAAGAATAAATAAAATAAAATGGAATCATATCTATAACTTAAAAAATTTTAATTATTCTTTCTACGCGAAAAATAAAATCAAACTGGTGGCGTTGCCTTCCTGACAATGGCACCAACAACTTGACCGCCTGTAACAGCCCGATTTAGACCCTATTCGGAACGGTGGTTTTGAGACCATGAATCCGAGTCAAAAAATATTTTAAAAATATTTTATATGTTTATTATGTGTGAATTTATATGTGTGAAATTTTCATGATTTAATTTTGTCGTTTGAGTACCCGATTTAATAAAAAGGGCTTAATCACGTAAAATAAAAATTGATGGTTAATTTTAAAAGGGCTAAATTGATGATGTCTTCATTACATGATGTATTTATGTTGCAAATTATGGACGGTCATGACCTTATTATATAATGGTTTTATATTAATTAATAAAGGTTATATATGTAAAATGATTAATTAATTAAAAACCATTGTCATATTTTGTTTCTATGACCGAAACATAAAAGAAAAGAAAAGAAATAAGGTTTTCTTAGGTTCGGTGCTAAGCTCAATCAAGGTATGTAACTAGCTCAGTTTTTTTTATAATTTTTACGTTTTTGAGATCGTTACAGTGTAATGTACAAATCCCATGCTTGAATTTTTTATTTTGATGAATATTTTGAGTTATGCTATTGATGGATATTTGAGCTTTGTTATGTTCGTTGATGAAATATGAAAGATATGTTTTGGATTAACATGTTTTGCGTTGGATTTTTTATTATTTTGAGTAATTAGGACTAACTTGCAAAAATAATAAATTGAGGGACTAAAATATGAAAAAAATGAAATGTGTGGACTTGTATGAGGAAGATGAATATTAGACCTAAGCATGATATATTGAAATTTTGCATATTTTGTGTTTTGTGGAATAAGGTCTAAATTGTAAAAAGTGTAAATGTTATGGGTAAAATAGTAATTTTCCCATTTTTGTGTTTTTGGACTAAAATGAGTGAAAATATGTTCGAATGAGTTTAATTTGAATGTGTTAAGATCAAGAACCAAAGAAATCGGATTTAGATCGAGGGAAAACTAAAGTTGTCGATTAGCCATCCCGTTCCGATTTTCATCGTCCGAGGTAAGTTTATAAGAAAATAGATATTGTTAATTTTAAATAAATATGAATTTTATATGCTAAAATGAACTATGTGGAAATATATATGTGCTAGCCGAATGTGAATAAGCTTGGGAGCTATGTTTACAAATTCATTTCGATTGAGTTATGACATCCGGAAGCCCCGTACGAACCTTAGGAATAGCTAGGAGACATATGTCATGACATAGGATTTTCGATATGTGTTTTCGTGTAAGACCATGTATGGAACATTGGAATCATTATATGTGGTTACATGTAAGTCTGGAACATCGGCATCATATTTGATTAGTGTAAGACCCTGTCTGGGACAATGGCATCGATATGAGATAGCATGTAAGACCACGTCTGGGACGTTGGCATTGTACGATATATGTGATTATCTAAGTATCCTATTCAATTTCGAATGGTTCAACAAGCAATGATAGTTGTGATTGAATATGTAAAATGAGCTAAAGTGATCAGGAATGTGATAGTTTATTTCTTATTTGAAATAAGGTAAGTAGGTTACTTGATATATGTTGTAAATCATGTAATGTAAATGAAAAATGTATGTGCATATGAAAAGTGTATTCAGCCTTTTGATTATATCATGTGAATATTTATGAAATGATTCATGGATATATGTATGTGGGTTTATATAGATTCGGTTATATAATGGTATTATGGTTTTGAAATTGAATATTACATTGATAATAAATACATGTATATTCGCCATGATTAAGTTTATTTGTGAAAGTATATGTTAGACATGAAATTATAAGTTTGATATTTAATGTGATTATGATATAATAATTTGGTTTGGTTTAAATGATTTGATTATGGCATTTAGTTGTTTATTTTCTTATGACTTACTAAGCTATGATAGCTTACTGTGTGTGTTTATGTTTGCCACTATTTTATAGATTTTGGAGATTAGTTACGAGCTCAGGAATCGTCAACAAAGTCCATCACACTATCGACTGTTGTTTTGGTACATTATAAGTTTAAACTTGATACTATGGCATGTATAAGATAGATTATGTTTAGTTAAGTTTGAAGTTGTGTATATATTAAGCCATGCGAAAATGGCTAATATGCTTTGAGAGTATATGAAACTTCAGTCAAGTTTTATATGTGTTATATGTATTAATAATGGTTGGTGAATTTGGATGTGGTTTGGTTGAATTGGCTTTGGTATATACATGAGTATGAATTATGTTTGTCATGTTACTTTTGGTTAAAATGATTCAATTATGTTTTATGTTTGATAGTAATGAATATATATTTGATTGATGATTCGGTACTTGCACATATATATATTTATGCACATGATGTGTTGGTATGATATATATATTTATGCCCATGATGTGTTGGTATGATATATATATTATCTCAAGGTGTATATATATATATATATCTGTGGTGGTGTTTGGTCATGTGTTTGGTTATGCATTAAATGATGGATGTTTATTGAGTTATAATATGTAATGCATTAGTTAGTAAAATGCATGTCATATATATGTGGTGTATTTGGTATATGCTTATGGTATAAAATAATGATATGTATGACTTATGATTATTCATTATAGTAAGCTTGCCATATTGATATGTTCTACATTAGTCTAATTTTATAATTTAGATTAAATAAGGCAAACATGGTTGATATATAGGTATATATATATGTAATTCGGTTGTGACTTAATATTAGTTTATTTGGAATGCATGATTTATGATATGAATTAGTTCAAGTTAGTAAGCTTAATATAAAGTATATATGTTTGCTATATTTGTTATATAATTCGTAAAGGGATAATAATAAGTATAATGTATATTCAGCCATATTATTAAATTATTAAATAAATGTATATATCAATGGTATAATCATGTGAACTTGGTTATGTAAGTTCTATTTATGTATGATTTTAGTGTGCGAATGGGGTGTAATATAATTCATATATTTTGCTCATTTAATGGTTCATAATGATATGCTATAATGTGCATTATATATATGTTGCATTAAAGTTATGTTTGGCTATATGGTAATGATATTAAAGTTGCATATGTGTTTGGACAATAATTAATGTAATAGTTTGTTAGATTTTAACATGCACAAATGTAGAATTAAGAAAATGATATGTTTGATATTTGCCAAGTTAAATAGATATTTTGGCATGTATTCAATTTATGTGTTTGAATGTCTTAATGTTTGTACCTGGAATTTTTCATGTAAATATCTATGTTATAATTTAATTATTTGAATGTTATAAATGAGATGTACACATGATTCATATAATTGAGTTTATATTACCTTAAACATAAATAGTAATGAATGACTCCCTTAAGCTGTGAATTGTTTGGTAATCTCTCGTAACCCTAATTCGGCGACTGATACGGGTTAGGGGTGTTACACTGCCTCCAAATGTGATAGCCCTAAAGTGACCCTAGTCGGAAAGCGGTTTCAGGACCGCTAAACCGAGTCACCAAATTATTTGAATGTGATATTTATTGTCTAAAATATGTGAATATGAATGTGCAAAAAATTTTAAGCTTCGATTTAGTTAATTGCATGTGAATGGAGTACATAGGACTTATGTGAGAAAATTTAGAAATGTGCTAGGCAAATGTAAATTGACCTAATAATGCATGTTATAGAAATGGTGGGTTTGCATGTCAAATTGCCCAATATTTGAGCTAGTGGCTGGCCATGCTAGGAGTGGAAACATGTCACAAATATGTTATGTTAGTGATGTATGTTAGGAACAATAAAATAATGAGTATGGGTAATAAAGAAATGGAAAAAGGAAAAGAATGGTGAGATTGTTTCTCCCCCTCCCCATTGCCGTGAAGGTAAGAAAGAAAACAAAAAAAAAGTGTCCATCTTTTTCTCATTTCTCTTGGCCGAATGTTCTAAGGAAGAAAGAAAAACAAGTTGTGTTCTTTGGTTCTTCTTGGCCGAATTTAAAGGAAGAAGAAGGGAGGGAAGCAATCGGTCATCTTAGGTCACTATTAAGGTAAGGAAGTTTGTACTAGCTCTTGAAATTTTGGTTGATATTGAGTGAGATATCAAGTGATTTTTGTAACCCATGACGAAATTTTGATTTTAAATTGAGTAAGGTTTTTGACTATGGTAGTTAATAATGGTGAGTTTTGTTGTTTCATGTTAAAGTTAGGTGAATGATGATGATGGATGAGTGTTTAAACCATAAAAAGAATTCGGCTACCTTGTTATGAACTAGGGCCGAATGTGAGTTGGTTGTGGTTGAATATTGCATGCTTGGTAGAATGGTGGATGAAAGTGCCGAATGTGGTCTTTGGTTGGCATGAAGTGATAGATAAAGGTTTAAAAGATAGCTTAAGTTAATTGATACTCACTAATGAGTTCGAATGGAAGCTTTGTTAAGTGTGAAATGAGTGGCCGAGAGAGAGAATTATGGACTATTGCCGAATGTATGTTGGATTGATAGAGTCTCCAAATTGATTTTATGTGTGTATGCATGACCGAATATAATCGACCACATGAATGAGTACATAGGTTGATGTGCATGTTCGGCCATAGGTAAACATATTGATGGCTTTATCTTGACTTAGAAAATTCGGCAAAGGTGAATATTGGCTAATGTGTTGAGTTGATTCATGATTTCATATGTATGTGACTTTAGTGTCTAATGTATATATGGGCTAAGTACCTTGAGCTTCTCTTTTGATGTTTGAATGAATTGTATTAAATTGCTTAAGGTGATTAAAAATGCGTATGACCATTGTGTATTTGAGCTAGAAGGTGGCTATATGACCTATTAAATTTCTTGTCATATTCGACCATAAGCTAGCATAATGAGACTTTAATAAGTAAAACTTGTGTGAACTAGCTCAAGAGCCTAGAGGAACAAAGTTGGATAAAGGGAAGGAAAAAGTGATTGAATAGCCGTTGAAGCCATTCGACAACATCCGAGGTAAGTTTTCGAGTAATTGAACTTAGATTATGATTTGATTAGATCATGTTTTAAGCAAATCAAAATCATGCTCTTTGTGTGTGGCTATTGAGCCGAAATTGCAAGTGTGATAAGTGTCTTGTGTTTGAGTTTTGCTAATGAAAATGAAATACGAATGTGTCATGATTTATTGATAAATGTGCATGGTTATTCGAATGATGTCCGGGCTAAGTCCCGAAGGATTTGTGCTAATTGACTATATCTGGACTAAGATCCGAAGGCATTTGTGCGAGGTACTAAATACGGACTAAGATCCGAAGGTATTTGTGCGAGTTACTAATTCCGGGCTAAGCCCGAAGGCATTGGTGCGAGTTACTAAATCCGGGTTAAGTCCCGAAGGCATTTGTGCGAGTTACTATAACCGGGCTATGTCCCAAGGCATTTGAACGAGTAGCTATATCCGTTAAATTCAAGGTACGTGATTCGGGAATGAATGATCTTGCTGTAAAAATTTCAGTTAATACGCTTGTAAAATTCCAACAATGAGGTATGTTTCAGATGTGCTTTGAATTAGTTGAGCCCTTACAAATAAGTATTCGCCGCTTGATAAATGAGCTACCGCCTTTGGCTAAGTTGATCTTTGTGTATGAATATAAAGGTTGGTAATGTGAAGTAAGTATGATATTGAGAATTTGTGCATATGAAATTATCTGCTTAGCTACATGAATGCTATACTTTGGTTGTGTCTAAATTCATGACTCAAACTTACTAAGCATTAAATGCTTACTCCGTTTCTTTGATTCTCTGCTTTATAGATTTTGGTTTGTCACTATCGAGCTCTGGATTGTTGAAGTCAAGTCGCCCACACTATCAAAGCCCTTTTGGTATACTTTTGGTTGAACTTTGAAATGGCATGTATAGGACTACCCTTTTGTTGTAGGTCATGTACCTTTCAGCTTTTGTGTAAATTTGGATAGCCATGAAAATTGCTTAAGTATACTTTGATCATAGCATTATAATCATTTTGTATGTTGTCCGTCGAGGGTATGGAAATGTTGGTAACGGTTAGTCATGGGAATGGTTATTCATGATCACTTTTGGTATATGTATGACAAACTCTAGTTGATCCATGGAGGATCATGAAATAGGTAAAGTTTGCCTTAAAATAGATGTTGGCAGCAAAGTGATGTGGATGTGAAAAATCTCTAAAAATAGTAGGAATGGAATTAAATAGCGAATAAATTATGTAATCGAACCTTGGATGAATCTATTTTCATAGGAAAGTAACGTAAACGCTCATATGAACAGATATTATGAAATGTTAAAGTTTTCGTGAGACAGTACGAACGGTTTCTGGATTCCCTGATCTGACTTTGGAAATTCATTATAAATTAACCAGAGACAGTTAGAAGTCATTCCATATATGTATAGATTCCTTTTTGAGTCTAGTTTCTATAGAAACAAACGGCATCAGTATTGAAGCCCTGGACAGGGAGATATGCAAATCGTAATGCATGAAGGTCAGTGTAGTCGCACCCTGTAACAGGGGAGACTTTAACTAATAAACTGTACTAATTGGCCCCACAAAAAATTCTAGAAAAATTATGTAGATGGACATACGAGTCTAGTTTCAGGGAAAAATTGCAAAACTGATTTTAGAGTTTTGAAACTCAAGATATGATTTTTAAGGCGACAGTGACGCAGTAACCAGCTTGTCTGGAAAATTTTCAAATGGACTGTGAAAGCAAGTGATTTAAGTCTGCAAACCCCTCGTGTCTGACTCCGGCAACGGTCTCGGGTACAGGGTGTTACATCTAAATTGGTATCAGAGCTACGGTTTAGTCGATTCTAGGACTATCGTAATGCGTTGGGTTTAGCTATACATGCCATTTTATGTGATTATTTGATAGTGTGGTGATTTCGACATTTGCAAATGTGTTTATTTATAGTAATGGATCCCGATCCCGACCGAAGCGGTAGTGATGATCTTGAGAGTGTAGCGCCTGCCTCAAGACAAGGGACAGGCCGGCGGACTCTCCACCTAATGCTAGTAATCCGAATGATGAAGCTAGACAAGCTTTCTATAGCGTGATGAATGATTGGTTCAACCAATGCATTCGAACTAATACGGCTGTCCCACAACCTCCATTCCCGGAAAATACCACCCTCAAGACCTACAATACCTCCAGAATCGACCAAATAAGGTCAAATAAGCCCCCAGTTGACAGAATCCGAAAACATGGGGCTACCGAATTTAAGTCTACGGACAGCGATGATGCCGAGCAAGCTGAATTTTGGTTGGACAACACTATCCGAGTACTCGATGAGCTATCTTGCACACCCGATGAGTGCCTAAAGTGTACTATCTCCTTGCTACGTTATTCTGCCTACTATTGGTGGAACACGTTGACTTCTGTCGTGCCCAGAGAGCAAGTAACTTGGGAGTTCTTCCAAACCGAGTTTCAAAAGAAGTATATCTGTCAGAGATTCATTGACCAAAAACGGAAGGAATTTCTTGAACTCAAACAAGGTTCCATGTCGGTTACCGACTATGAATGAAAATTTGTAAGGCTTAGCCGGTACGCGCGAGAATGCATTTCTTCAGAAGCCGTGATGTGTAAACGTTTCGAGGATGGGCTGAATGATGATATAAAGCTGTATGTAGGCATTTTGGAAATCCGAGAATTTGTGGCACTTGTCGAACGAGCTTGCAAGGCCGAGGAGCTCAGTATGGAGAAAAGAAAAGCTGAGGAGGGAGTAAGGGAGTTTCGTAAGAGGTCTTCGGGGAAGCCCTTCCCACAGTCATCGAAGAAATTTAGAGATGGCTTAGGCCGGTCTAAAGACACTTCGGGCTTTTCTAGACGAGATCGCGAACGACCCCCTGTGAGCACACAAGTCACTTCGATCGCTAGTGTTGGAAATGATTGTCGAGACAGAACGGAGTGCCAATATTGTGGCAAATGGCATTCTGGGAGTTGTAGATTCCATGACCGCTCCTGTTACAAGTGCGGGTCAGCCGACCACTTTATCAAAGATTGCCCGAGGTTGTCCGAATGAATGCAAATCGAGTGGGAAACCGGTGCTACCATCGCTCGGGTAGACCATCTAGAAATACGGTAATGCTAGTGGTGGTCGAGAGGATCTAGAGATGTCTGCGACCAGATCCGAGGGTCGTGCTCTGCTAGGGCTTATGCTATTCGCAAGACGCGAGGATGCTTCCTCGCCGATGTTATTACCGTACTTTTACTCTCTTTGATACTAATGTGATTGCTTTTATTGACCCGGTTCTACTCATTCTTATATATGTGAAACCTTAGCATCCAAGAAGACTTTACCTATTGAGTCTCATCGAGGTCGTAATTTGGGTGTCAAATCCCTTGGGTCGTTACGTGCTTGTCGACAAAGTGTGTAAGAAATGCCCCTAGTAATTCGAGGTTCCTATTTTCTACGGACTTGATGCTTTTGCCGCTTGATGAATTTGATGTTATTCTTGGTTTGGATTGGTGACCGTGCATGATGCGGTTGTGAATTGCAAAAGCAAGACTATTGATTTGAGGTGCAAAATAACGAGATAATCCGAGTTGAATCTACGGACTTAAAGGGGTTGCCACCGTAATATCGCAATGTTGGCCCAGAAATATGTAAGAAAGGGGTGCGAAGCATACCTTGCGTATGTACTTGATGACTAAGAGTTAGAAAAGAAACCCAAATCTGTGCTGGTGGTTTGTGAATACCCGGATGTTTTTCCTGAAGAATTACCGGTTTACCACTGCTCGGAGGTAGAGTTTGGTATTGAGCTTGTACGGACTATGCCAATTTCGATAGCTCCGATCGTATGGCACCAACCGAGTTAAAAGAATTGAAAGCTCGCTTGCAAGAGTTGACGGATAGAGGTTTCACTCGACCAAGTTTCTCACCTTGGGGTGCACCAGATTGTTTATGAAAAGAAGGACGGAACCATGAGGTTGTGCATTGACTATCGTCACCGAATAAAGTGACAATAAAGAATAAATATCTCATTATCGCAGTATTGATGATTTGTTTGATCAACTAAAGGGAGCCTCGGTGTTTTCAAAGATAGATTTGAGATCGGGTATTACCGCCATTTAATTCGAGATTCGGATATACCCAAAGTCGCTTTAATCGAGATACGGCCATCTACGAGTTCTTAGTGATGCCGTTTGGGCTCACTAATGCCCTACGGTATTTATGGATTTGATGAATCGGATCTTGAGACGATGATTTGGACCGTTTCAGAAGTTGTGTACATTGACGACATCTTAGTCTATTCAAGAGATGAGACCGAACATGCCGAGCACGAGATTAGTGTTGCAAATTTTACGGATAAGCAGTTATATGCTAAGTTCAAGAAGTGCGAGTTCGGTTAAGAGAGGTTAGCTTCTTGGGCCATGTGGTATCTGCATCGGGTATTCGAGTTGATCCGAGCAAAATTTCAGCCATACTTAACTGGAAGCCTCCGAGAAATATTACTAAGGTTCGGAGCTTTTTGGGACTTGTCGGTTACTACCGACGGGTTGTGAAAGGTTTCTCGATGATAGCCACACCGATGACGAAACTACTTCAAAAGGATGTTAAGTTTGAATGGACAGAAAAGTGTCAAAAAAGTTTCGAACAATTGAAAACGCACTTAACGGAAGCTCCAGTACTAGTGCAGCCCGAATCAGGCAAGGAGTTCGTTATTTATAGTGATGCATCCCTACTTGGGTTGGGTTGCGTATTGATGCAAGAAGGTCGAGTTGTGGCCTATGCTTCGAGACAATTAAAGCCACATGAGAAAAATTATCCGACCCATGATCTCGAATTAGCTGCCGTCGTATTCGCCTTGAAAATATGGCGACATTACTTATTTGGTGAGAAGTGCCATGTATTTTCGGATCACAAAAGTCTCAAATATTTGATGACTCAAAGAGACTTGAATCTGCGACAAAGGTGTTGGCTTGAGTTGTTGAAAGATTATGAGCTGGTCATTGATTATCACCCGGGAAAGGCTAATGTGGTTGCGGACGCCTTAAGCCGAAAATCACTGTTTGCTTTATGAGCGATGAATGTACACTTTTCTGTTCTACCCGACAATGTGTTAGTAGCTGAATTAAAGGCCAAGCCATTATTTATTCATCAAATTCGTGAAGCTCAGAAAGTCGACGGTGAATTGGTTGCAAAACGGGCTGAATGTGTTCCGAATATGGAATCCGAATTTCAAATAGATGATGACGATTGTTTGAGGTTCAGAAGTCGGTTGTGTGTTCCAAGAAATTCAGAACTCATTTCGATGATTCTGAACGAAGCTTATTGTAGCCAAATGTCGATTCACCCGGGGAGTACGAAAATGTACAACGATCTGAGACGTCAGTTTTGGTGGCATGGTATGAAACGAGACATTTCCGATTTTGTCTCAAAGTGCTTAGTATGTCAGCAAGTGAAGGCGGAACATCAAGTGCCTACGGGTTTACTTTAGCCGATCATGATACCTGAATGGAAATGGGATCGAGTCACGATGGATTTTGTATCTGGGTTGCTAGTGTCGGCAAGTAAGAAAGATACGATTTGGGTTGTTGTCGATAGACTGACTAAGTTGGCTCATTTTATCCCCGTACGTACGGATTTTTCATTGGATAAACTAGCTGAATTGTATGTTTCTCAGATTGTGAGATTACACGGGGTACCGATTTCTATTGTGTCGGATAGAGATCCGAGATTCACCTCATGATTTTGGAAGAAATTGCAAGAAGCTTTGGGCACCAAGTTGCATTTTAGCACCGCTTTTCACCCCCAAACCTATGGTCAATCCGAGCGGATAATTCAGATACTTGAGGATATGTTGAGATGTTGCATCCTCGAGTTTAGTGGTTCGTGGGATCGGTATTTACCTTTGATTGAATTTGCTTACAACAATAGTTTTCAATCAAGTATTGAGATGGCACCTTACGAGGCCTTGTACGGGCGTAAATGCCGTACACCATTGTTTTGGATCAAGCTCGGTGAAAGTAAAATTTTCGGAGTGGATTTGATTAAAGATGCTGAACAGAAAGTAAGAATAATTTGTGAAAGTCTGAAGGCAAGATCGATCTTCGTAAGTCGATGCGGATTTAAAACGAAGAGATATTGAGTATCAGGTGGGAGACAAAGTGTTTCTTAAGGTCTCACCTTGGAAAAAGATACTCAGATTTGGCCATAAGGGCAAGTTGAGTCCGAGATTCATTGGGCCATACGAAATCTCCGAACGAGTTGGCCCAGTTGCGTATAGATTGATTTTGCCCCCTGAACTTGAAAAGATTCACGACGTCTTTCATGTTTCGATGCTTCGACGTTATAGATCTGATTCGTCACACGTTATTAATCCATCAGAAGTTGAAATTCAATCTGACTTGAGTTATGAAGAAGAACCGATTTGTATCCTAGCTCGTGAAGTGAAAGAGTTGCGAAACAAAAGGGTTCCGTTAGTAAAAGTGTTATGGCTCAAACACGGAATCGAAGAAACTACTTGGGAAACCGAGAACTCTATGAAAGAACGATACCCAAACCTATTTACCGGTAAGATTTTCGAGGACGAAAATTTCTTAAGTGGGGGAGAGTTGTGACAACCCTAAAGTGACCCTAGTCGGAAAGCGGTTTCGGGACCGCTAAACCGAGTCACCAAATTATTTGAATGTGATATTTATTGTCTAAAATATGTGAATATGAATGTGCGAAAATTTTTAAGCTTCGATTTAGTTAATTGCATGTGAATGGAGTACATAGGACTTATGTGAGAAAATTTAGAAATGTGCTAGGCAAATGTAAATTGACCTAATAATGCATGTTATAGAAATGGTGGGTTTGCATGTCAAATTGCCCAATATTTGAGCTAGTGGCCGGCCATGCTAGGAGTGGAAACATGTCACAAACATGTTATGTTAGTGATGTATGTTAGGAACAATAAAATAATGAGTATGGGTAATAAAGAAATGGAAAAAGGAAAAGAATGGTGAGATTGTTTCTCCCCCTCCCCATTGCCGTGAAGGTAAGAAAGAAAACAAAAAAAAAGTGTCCATCTTTTTCTCATTTCTCTTGGCCGAATGTTCTAAGGAAGAAAGAAAAACAAGTTGTGTTCTTTGGTTCTTCTTGGCCGAATTGAAAGGAAGAAGAAGGGAGGGAAACAATCGGTCATCTTAGGTCACTATTAAGGTAAGGAAGTTTGTACTAGCTCTTGAAATTTTGGTTGATATTGAGTGAGATATCAAGTGATTTTTGTAACCCATGACGAAATTTTGATTTTAGATTGAGTAAGGTTTTTGACTATGGTAGTTAATAATGGTGAGTTTTGTTGTTTCATGCTAAAGTTAGGTGAATGATGATGATGGATGAGTGTTTAAACCATAAAAAGAATTCGGCTACCTTGTTATGAACTAGGGCCGAATGTGAGTTGGTTGTGGTTGAATATTGCATGCTTGGTAGAATGGTGGATGAAAGTGCCGAATGTGGTCTTTGGTTTGGCATGAAGTGATAGATAAAGGTTTAAAAGATAGCTTAAGTTAATTGATACTCACTAATGAGTTCGAATGGAAGCTTTGTTAAGTGTGAAATGAGTGGCTGAGAGAGAGAATTATGGACTATTGCCGAATGTATGTTGGATTGATAGAGTCTCAAAATTGATTTTATGTGTGTATGCATGACCGAATATAATCGACCACATGAATGAGTACATAGGTTGATGTGTATGTTCGGCCATAGGTAAACATATTGATGGCTTTATCTTGACTTAGAAAATTCGGCTAAGGTGAATATTGGCTAATGTGTTGAGTTGATTCATGATTTCATATGTATGTGACTTTAGTGTCTAATGTATATATGGGCTAAGTACCTTGAGCTTCTCTTTTGATGTTTGAATGAATTGTATTAAATTGCTTAAGGTGATTAAAAATGCGTATGACCATTGTGTATTTGAGCTAGAAGGTGGCTATATGACCTATTAAATTTCTTGTCATATTCGACCATAAGCTAGCATAATGAGACTTTAATAAGTTAAACTTGTGTGAACTAGCTCAAGAGCCTAGAGGAACAAAGTTGGATAAAGGGAAGGAAAAGTGATTGAATAGCCGTTGAAGCCGCTCGACAACATCCGAGGTAAGTTTTGAGTAATGGAACTTAGATTATGATTTGATTAGATCATGTTTTAAGCAAATCAAAATCATGCTCTTTGTGTGTGGCTATTGAGCTGAAATTGCAAGTGTGATAAGTGTCTTGTGTTTGAGTTTTGCTAATGAAAATGAAATACGAATGTGTCATGATTTATTGATAAATGTGCATGGTTATTCGAATGATGTCTGGGCTAAGTCCCGAAGGCTTTGTGCTAATTGACTATATCCGGACTAAGATCCGAAGGCATTTGTGCTAGTTACTAAATCCGGACTAAGATCCGAAGGTATTTGTGCGAGTTACTAATTCCGGGCTAAGCCCGAAGGCATTAGTGCGAGTTACTAAATTCGGGTTAAGTCCCGAAGGCATTTGTGCGAGTTACTATAACCGGGCTATGTCCCGAAGGCATTTGAACGAGTAGCTATATCCGGTTAAATTCCGAAGGTACGTGATTCGGGAATGAATGATCTTGCTGTAAAAATTTCAGTTAATATGCTTGTAAAATCCCAGCAATGAGGAATGTTTCGTATGTGCTTTGAATTAGTTGAGCCCTTACAAATAAGTATTCGCTCAGTTGATAAATGAGCTACCGGCCTTTGGCTAAGTTGATCTTTGTGTATGAATATAAGGATTGGTAATGTGAAGTAAGTATGATATTGAGAATTTGTGCATATGAAATTATCTGTTTAGCTACATGAATGCTATACTTTGGTTGTGTCTAAATTCAGGACTCAAACTTACTAAGCATTAAATGCTTACTCCGTTTCTTTGATTCTCTGTTTTATAGATTTTGGTTTGTCAGCTATCGGGCTCGGGATTGTTGAAGTCGAAGTCGTCCACACTATCAAAGCCCCTTTTGGTATACTTTTGGTTGAACTTTGAAATGGCATGTATAGGACTACCCTTTTGTTGTAGGTCATGTACCTTTCGGTTTTGTGTAAATTTGGATAGCCATGCGAAAATGGCTTAAGTATACTTTGATCATAGCATTATAATCGTTTTGTATGTTGTCCGTCGAGAGGTATGGAAATGTTGGTAACGGTTAGTCATGGGAATCGTTATTCATGATCACTTTTGGTATATGTATGACAAACTCTAGTTGATCCATGGAGGATCATGAAATAGGTAAAGTTTGCCTTAAAAATAGATGCTGGCAGCAGCAGTGATGTGGATGTGAAAAAATCTCTAAAAATAGTAGGAATGGAATTGTAACACCCCGGACCCGAGACCATCGCCGGTGTCGGACACGAGGGGTTAACAAGCCAAGTTCACATATTTTGCCCACCAATTTGACATTTCCAGTCAGGCTGGAAAACTGCGTCACCGTCGCCTTAAAAATCATATCTCGAGTTTCAAAACTCGGAAACTGGTTTCGTAAATTTTCCCTGAATTTAGACTCATATATCCATCCATGGATTTATTTCTAGAATTTTTGGTTAGGCCAATTGGTACAGTTTATTAGTTAAAGTCACCCATGTTACAGGGATCGACTGCTCTGACCTTCGTGCGTTATAACTTGAATATATCTCTGTACAGGGATTTAATACTGGTGCCGTTTGTTTCTAATTAAACTAGACTCAAAATGGAATCTGTACATATAAGTCATGACTCCTAATTATTTCTGTATAATTTATAGTAAATTTTTAAAGTTTCGACAGGGGATCCAGAAACTGTTCTGGCCCTGTCTCACCATAGCTTTAATATCTCTTAACATGTAACTCCTATGACCATTTCGTTTCTTCCATATGAAAATAGACTCATCAAGGTTCATTTACATAGCTTGTTCACTAATTAATTCCATTCCTACAAATTTTTGTGATTTTTCACATTCACGTCACTGCAGCTGGCAGCATCTGTTTTTAAGGTAGGTCTTACCTATTTTGTAGTCTCCATGAACCAACTAGTCTTGCCATACATAGGTTCATATATGATCATTTTAACCATACCAATGGCTGATCATGTGACCAACACTCCCATTTCCAATCCATAATCACATCATGACACTATATATATACATACAAACCACAAATAGGCTAAGTTCATGCTTCCTTTTACGAGCCATTTTCGCATGGCCGTATACATATACATCACCACATTTTTAAACCAACAAGGGGTAGTCCTATACATGCCATTTCAAAATTCAACCAAAAATTTATACCAAAATAGAGGCGTTGATAGTGTGGATGACTTCGACTTTATTGATCCCGAATCCGATTGCTATCGAGCGAAATCTATAAAACAGAGAGCCAAAGTAATGGGGTAAGCATTTTTTATGCTTAGTAAATCTCAAGGAATATAATCAACTCTAATTACAGCAATACATTCACATAGCCAAATGCATCATTTCATTAATACACATTCTTACTTCACACTTCATCATTATATACTTTCACAAAGTATCAATCAATTCAATAGCTGAAATTCATTAGTCGATTGAGCGAATGTTGCTCAAACATGTCGACTTCCCAATGCACATATAAACGCACCTTATTCTTTGGGCTTTTCGAGTGTACTAATTGAATTTATTACAGCAACCAACACTCACCTCCAGCCCAAGATTCTTCGAATATAACCGGATATAACCATGTGCACAAATGCCTTGGTCTTAGCCCGGATAGAATGACTTCGCACGAATGCCTTGGTCTTAGCGGATGTAGCCACTAGCACAATTGCCTTCGGTCTTAACCCGGATATAATTTCCAGCATGATTGTCTTGGGCTTAGCCCGGATATCATTCAATTTCTCATGCACACATACATCAATAATCATTGGACATACATATTTCATTTTCGTTACCAAGGCTCAAACACAATTATAATCGCTAGCATAATCGCCTTCGGACTTAGCCCGGTATCATTCAATACTCATACACACATAAATCAATAATCAACACATCCATATTTCATTCCACATAATTCAAGTAAGGTCACTTCTTGAGGACTTACCTCGGATGTTGTCGAACGGCTTTTACGGCTATTCGATCACTTTTTCCTTCCCCTTGTCCAATTGTGGCCCTCTTAGCTCTTGAGCTAATTCAAACAAATTCAATTTATCAAAACCTCATTGTGCTAGCTTATGGCCGAATATGACAAGGAGTTTAAATGGTCATATGGCCACTCTTTAGCTTGAATACACAATGGTCATGCACATTTTATACTACATCAAGCAATTCAATACAATTCATTCGAGCATCAAGGAAAAGCTAAGGCCATCAATAGGTTACCTAAGGCCGAATATACATGTCCATGTTGAGGCCAATTATGCACTTAATACCACACAAAAACAGCATGCATTTTACTAGTTAATGCTTTGCATATTGTAGCTCAAAACTTATAATATAGCATCAAGCACTCATATGGGTGCTAGGCCAAATGTGCTTGCAATTTCACAAGCATTCTTCAACATCTTCTTCTTTAAACAAACATATTCATCACTTACTTCATAGCCAAAACATCATGTGCAAACATATATATACATATATGAGCATGGTCAATTTCAAGGTGTCCATAGCCATCCAAAACACAAATTTTAACTAACATGCAAGAAGCATGAACCATGCTCATGAATGCATCATGGCCGAATATGACAATCATGCCCCTTTTCAACTTCAATCATGGTTAAACAAAAAAGAAAACTCAAAATCTTACTCAAGAGTAGACAATCCATCATTGCATGCATCATCATCAAGCTTCACACTTAGCATGCAATGGCTTTATCACCATAACAACTTTGGCCAAATACCATTTCCATGGCATAACAAAGATTTGAGCCATGGCTAACATGCACATCAAGTTAGCAACCAAAACATGCATGAAACTCCTAACACAACCTCATACATACCTTAATCTTGATGCCAATTTAGCCAAATCTCCTTCTAGATCTCTTCTAAACCAAGCATGAAGCAAAAATCCTCCCCCTTTTTCCTTAGTATTTTCGGCCAAGAAGTGAAAATGGATGAACACAACAAAATTTTTTCTTCCTTCTTTCTCAACTCACGGCAAGGGGGCATCCAAGCTCATCTTTCTTTTTTTTTTTTCATTTTTTTATGCTTATTTTTATTATAATACTTCCTACATGACTCACTAGCCAAACATGTTGGAAACATGTTTTCCCTTGCCCATCATGCCCACCTTGGCCGGCCATTATAGTCAAATTTGGGGAATTTGACATGCAAGGACAACATTTTCCTAGTGTGCATCAATAGGCCACTTCAACATTTGCCTATCTCATTTCTAAGTTTTCTCACACAAGTCCTTTCTAGTGAAATTCACCTTTATAACACTAAATCAATCATCATAAAATGTCATACAAGAGCACACACATATTATAGGTATCAAAATAAATTTTAATTATTTTTATGCTTTGGTTTTGTGGTCCCGAAACCACATTCCGACTAGGGTCAATTTTGGGTGTCACAACTCTCCCCACTTAAGAAATTTTCGTCCCGAAAATCTTACCGGTAAATAGGTTTGGATATCGCTCTTTCATAGAGTTCTCGGTCTCCCAAGTAGCTTCTTCTATCCCGTGCTTGAGCCATAACACTTTCACTAGCGAAACCCGCTTGTTTCGCAACTCTTTCACTTCTCGTGATAGGATACGAATCGGTTCTTCCTCATAACTCATATTAACTTGAATTTCAATTTCTGATGGACTAATCACGTGCGATGGATCGGATCTATAGCGTCGAAGCATCGAAACATGAAAGACATCGTGAACCTTTTTGAGTTCAGGGGGCAAAATCAAACGATATGCCACTGGACCGACTCGCTCGGATATCTCATATGGCCCAATGAACCTCGGGCTCAACTTGCCCTTACGGCCGAACCTGAGTATCTTTTTCCAAGGCGATACCTTGAGAAAAACTTTATCACCCACCTGATACTCGATATCCTTACGCTTCAGATCCGCGTACGACTTCGATGATCGGAGGCTATCTTCGACTTTCACGGATTACTTTCACTTCTCATTCAGCATCTCTAATCAAATCCACCGAAAATCTTGCTTTCACCAAGCTCGGTCAAAACAATGGTGTACGGCATTTACGAATCGCACAAAGCCTCGTAGGGTGCCATCTTAATACTTGATTGAAAGTCGTTGTTGTAAGCAAATTCAATCAACGGCAAATACCGCTCCCATGAACCACTAAACTCGAGGACGCAACATCTTAACATATCCTCAAGTATCTCGAATTATCCGCTCGGATTGACCATCGGTTTGGGGTGAAAGGCGGTTTGAAATGCAACTTGGTACCCAAAGCTTCTTGCAACTTTTTCCAAAATTGCGAGGTAAATCTCGGATCTCTATCCGACACGATGGAAATAGGCACCCGTGTAATCTCACAATCGAGAAACGCATAATTCGCTAATTTGTCCATTGAAAAATCCGACGACGGGGACAAAGTGGGCCGACTTAGTCAATCGATCTACCACGACCCAAACCGCATCCTTCTTACTTGTCGACAATGGCGGTCCGGATACAAAGTCCATTGTGACTCGATCCCATTTCCACTCGGGTATCGTGATTGGCTAAAGTAATCTCAAGGCACCGATGTTTCGCTTTCACTTGTTGACATATTAAACATCTCAAACAAAGTCGGAGATGTCTCGCTTCATACCATGCCACCAAAACCGACGTTTCAAATCATTGTACATCTTCGTACTCCCGGGTGGATTGCCATTCGGCTACAATGGGCTTCATTCGAATTATCGAAATGAGTTCAATTCTTTGGACACACAGACGACTTTTGAACTTCAAACAATCGTCATCATTGATTTGAAATTCGAGTCCTTGTTCGGCACACACTCGGCCGCTTTGCGTACCAACTCGTCGTCGACTTTCTCGAGCTTCTCGAATTTGATGTATCAACAGTGGTTTGGCTTTCAATTCAGCTACTAATACACTATCGGATCGAAGCAGACAAGTGCACGCTCATCGCTCGAAGCGAATAATGATTTATGACTCAAGGCATCGCAACCACATTCGCCTTTCCCGGTGATAATCAATGATCACTCATAATCCTTTAACACTCGAGCCAACGATTTGTCGCAGATTTAAGTCTCTTTGGGTCATCAAATATTTGAGACTTTTGTGATCCGAGTACACATGGCACCTTTCACCAAATAAGTAATGTTGCCATATCTTTAAGGCGAACACGATGGCGGCCAATTCGAGATCATGAGTCGGATAATTTTTCTCATGTGGCTTTAATTGCCTCGACGATAGGCCACAACTCGACCTTCTTGCATCAATACACAACCTAACCCAAGTAGGAGGCGTCGCTATAGATGACAAACTCTTTCGGACTCGGGTTGCACTAGAATTGGGGCTTCACAAATAAGTTTTCAGTTGATCGAAACTTTTTGGCATTTCTCCGTCCATTCGAACTTAACATCCTTTTGGAGTAGCCGTCATCGGCGTGGCTATCATTGAGAAGCCTTTACAAATCGTCGGTAATAACTAAGAAGCCCCAAAAGCTCGAACCTCAAGAATATTTCTGAGGCTTCCAATTAAGTATGGCTGAAATTTTATTCGGTCGACTCGAATACCCGATGCAGATACCACATGACCCAAGAAGCTAACCTCTCTTAACCGTAACTCACACTTGCTGAACTTAGCATATAATTGCTTATCCCGTAAAATTTGCAAAGACTAACCGCAGTGTTCAAGATGTTCGGTCTCATTTCTTGAATAGACCAAGATGTCATCAATGAACACGACTACGAATCGATCCAAATATGGTCTCAAGATCCGATTCATTAAATCCATAAATACTACAGGGCATTAGTGAGCCCAAACGGCATCACTAGGAACTCATAGTGACCATATCTTGTTCAAGGCGTCTTGGGTACGTCCGAATCTCGGATTCGCAATTGATAATAGCCCGATCTCAAATCTATTTTCGAGAACACCGAGGCTCCCTTCAGTTGATCGAACAAGTCATCGATACGTGGTAACGGATATTTTTCTTTATCGTCGCTTTATTGTCGACGATAGTCGATGCACAACCGCATGGTTCCATCCTTCTTTTCACGAACAACACCGGCGCACCCAAAGGCGAGAAACTCAAGGCGAGCAAAACCTCTATCCACCAATTCCTGAATCGAGCTTTCAACTCCTTTAATTCCATTGGTGCCATACGACACGGAGCTATCAAAATTGGAGTGGTACCGGTACCAATTCGATGCCAAATTCTATTTCCGAACAGTGGTAAACCCGCAATTCTTCGTGGAAAACATCCGGTATTCACAAACCATCGACACGATTCGGGTTTCTTTTCCGATTCCTTGTCATCGAAAGCACGCACGCAAGGTACGTTTCGCCCTTTTCTTACATATTTTCGGCCAACATTGCGATATTATAGCCGGCAACCCTTTAAGTCCGTAGACTCAACCCGAATTATTTCATTATTCACGCACCTCAAATCGATAGTCTTGCTCTTGCAATTTACAACCGCATCGTGCATGGTCAACCAATCCAAACCAAGAATAACGTCGAACTCATCGAACGGCAAAAGCATCAAGTCCGCGGAAAACAAGAACCTCGGAACACTAGGGACTTTTCTTGCACACTTTGTTGACAAGCACGTAATGACCCAAGGGTTTGACACCGAATTACAAACTCAAGAGACTCAATAGGCAAAGTCTTATGGATGCTAAGGTTTCACATATATATGAATGAGTAGAACCAGGTCAATCAAAGCAATCACATTTGTATTGAAAAGAGTGAAAGTACCAGTAATGACATCCGGAGAGGCAAGATCCTCGCGTGCGCGATGGCATAAGTCCTAGCAGAGCACGAGCCTCGAGATCTGATGGTAGCATCTCTAGATCCTCTCGACCGCCAATCGACATTGCCTATATTTCTAGGTGGCCTACCTCGAGCAAGTGGTAGCACCGGGTTTCCACTCGACTTACATTCTGCTCATGCATCCTCGGGCAATCCTTCATAAAGTGGTCGGCCGATCCACATTTATAGCGAGAGCGATCACGAAACCAACAGCTCCCGAATGCCATTTGCCACAATGTAGACACTCCGCCTCTCTCGGCGATCATTTCCACCATGGCGATCAAGTGACTCGTGTGGTCACAGGGGTCGATCGCGTCCTCGTCTAGAAAAGCCCAAACGCCTCTAGACCGGCTCACATCATCTCGAAATCTCTTCAATGCTTGTTGAAGAGACTTTCCCGAGGACCTCTTTCGGAATTCTCCAGTTCCCACATCAGCTTTTTGTTTCTCCTTTCTAAGCTCTTCGGCTTTACAAGCTCGCTCAACAAGTACTACGAACTCTCGTATCTCGAGAATGCCAACGAACATCCTTATATCATCATTCAGCCCATCCTCAAAGCGTTTACACATAATGGCTTCGGACGAAATGCATTCTCACGCGTACCGGCTAAGCCTCACAAATTTTCGTTCGTAGTCGGTAACTGACATAGAACCTTGCTTAAGATCAAGGAATTCCCTTCGCTTTTGGTCGATGAATCTCGACTAATATACTTTTTTGAACTTGGTTTGAAAGAATTCCCAAGTCACTTGCTCTCTAGGCACCACAGAAGTCAGAGTACTCCACCAATAGTAGGCGGACTCGCGTAGCAAGGAGATGGTACACTTTAAGCACTCATCGGGTGTACAGGATAGCTCATCGAGCACCGGATAGTGTTATCCAACCAAAATTCAGCTCGCTTCGGCATCATCATCATCCGTAGCCTTAAATTCAGTGGCCCCATGTTTTGAATCCTATTGACTGGGGCTTACTTGACCTTATTTGGTCAGTCACCGGAGGTATTGTAGGTGCGGGGTTGCATTTGTCGGGAATGGAGGTTGTGGAACAGCCGTGTTAGTTCGAATGTATTGATTAAACCATTCGCTCATCACACTATAAAAGGCTTGCCTAGCCTCATCATTCGGATTGCTGGCCATAGGTTGAGAGTCCGCCGGCGCTGTCCCTTGCGCGGAGCAGCGCCACACTCTCCACATCATCAGCTATCGCTCGGTTGGGATCGGATCCATTCCTATAAACAAACACAAAGTCAAATTGTCAGAAATCACCACACTATCGATTCATCATTTAATGGCATGTATAGCTAGACCCCAAACACATCACGGTAGTCCTAGAATCGACTAAACCTGGCTCTGATACCAATAAAATTGTAACACCCCGGACCCGAGACCATCGCCGGTGTCGGACACGAGGGGTTAACAAGCCAAGTTCACATATTTTGCCCACCAATTTGACATTTCCAGTCAGGCTGGAAAACTGCGTCACCGTCGCCTTAAAAATCATATCTCGAGTTTCAAAACTCGGAAACTGGTTTCGTAAATTGTCCCTGAATTTATACTCATATATACATCCATGGATTTATTTCTAGAATTTTTGGTCGGGCCAATTGGTACAGTTTATTAGTTAAAGTCACCCATGTTACAGGGATCGACTGCTCTGACCTTCGCGCGTTATAACTTGAATATCTCTCTGTACAGGGCTTTAATACTGGTTCCGTTTGTTTCTAATGAAACTAGACTCAAAATGGAATCTGTAAATATAAGGAATGACTCCTAATTCTTTCGGGATAATTTATAGTAAATTTTTAAAGTTGCGACAGGGGATCCAGAAACCGTTCTGGCCCTGTCTCACCATAGCTTTAATATCTCTTAACATGTAACTCCTATGACCATTTCGTTTCTTCCATATGAAAATAGACTCATCAAGGTTCATTTACATAGCTTATTCACTAATTAATACCATTCCTACAAATTTTGGTGATTTTTCACATTCACGTCACTGCAGCTGGCAGCATCTGTTTTTAAGGCAGGTCTTACCTATTTTGTAGTCTCCATGAACCAACTAGTCTTGCCATACATAGGTTCATATATGATCATTTTAACCATACCAATGGCTGATCATGTGACCAACACTCCCATTTCCAATCCATAATCACATCATGACACTATATATATACATACAAACCACAAATAGGCTAAGTTCATGCTTCCTTTTACGAGCCATTTTCGCATGGCCGTATACATATACATCACCACATTTTTAAACCAACAAGGGGTAGTCCTATACATGCCATTTCAATGTTCAACCAAAAGTTTATACCAAAATAGAGGCGTTGATAGTGTGGATGACTTCGACTTTATTGATCCCGAATCCGATTGCTATCGAGCGAAATCTATAAAACAGAGAGCCAAAGTAACGGGGTAAGCATTTTTTATGCTTAGTAAATCTCAAGGAATATAATCAACTCTAATTACAGCAATACATTCACATAGCCAAATGCATCATTTCATTAATACACATTCTTACTTCACACTTCATCATTATATACTTTCACAAAGTATCAATCAATTCAATAGCTGAAATTCATTAGTTGATTGAGCGAATGTTGCTCAAACATGTCGACTTCCCAATGCACATATAAACGTACCTTATTCTTTGGCCTTTTCGAGTGTACTAATTGAATTTATTACAGCAACCAACACTCACCTCCAGCCCAAGATTCTTCGGAATATAACCGGATATAACCATGTGCACAAATGCCTTCGGGTCTTAGCCCGGATAGAATGACTCGCACGAATGCCTTCGGGTCTTAGCCCGGATGTAGCCACTAGCACAATTGCCTTCGGGTCTTAACCCGGATATAATTTCCAGCATGATTGTCTTCGGGGCTTAGCCCGGATATCATTCAATTTCTCATGCACACATACATCAATAATCATTGGACATACATATTTCATTTTCGTTACCAAGGCTCAAACACAATTATAATCGCTAGCATAATCGCCTTCGGGACTTAGCCCGGGTATCATTCGAATACTCATACACACATAAATCAATAATCAACACATCCATATTTCATTCCACATAATTCAAGTAAGGTCACTTCTTGAGGACTTACCTCGGATGTTGTCGAACGGCTTTTACGGCTATTCGATCACTTTTTCCTTCCCCTTGTCCAATTGTGGCCCTCTTAGCTCTTGAGCTAATTCAAACAAATTCAATTTATCAAAACCTCATTGTGCTAGCTTATGGCCGAATATGACAAGGAGTTTAAATGGTCATATGGCCACTCTTTAGCTTGAATACACAATGGTCATGCACATTTTATACTACATCAAGCAATTCAATACAATTCATTCGAGCATCAAGGAAAAGCTAAGGCCATCAATAGGTTACCTAAGGCCGAATATACCTGTCCATGTTGAGGCCAATTATGCACTTAATACCACACAAAAACAGCATGCATTTTACTAGTTAATGCTTTGCATATTGTAGCTCAAAACTTATAATATAGCATCAAGCACTCATATGGGTGCTAGGCCGAATGTGCTTGCAATTTCACAAGCATTCTTCAACATCTTCTTCTTTAAACAAACATATCCATCACTTACTTCATAGCCAAAACATCATGTGCAAACATATATATACATATATGAGCATGGCCGAATTTCAAGGTGTCCATAGCCATCCAAAACACAAATTTTAACTAACATGCAAGAAGCATGAACCATGCTCATGAATGCATCATGGCCGAATATGACAACCATGCCCCTTTTCAACTTCAATCATGGTTAAACAAAAAAGAAAACTCAAAATCTTACTCAAGAGTAGACAATCCATCATTGCATGCATCATCATCAAGCTTCACACTTAGCATGCAATGGCTTTATCACCATAACAACTTTGGCCAAATACCATTTCCATGGCATAACAAAGATTTGAGCCATGGCTAACATGCACATCAAGTTAGCAACCAAAACATGCATGAAACTCCTAACACAACCTCATACATACCTTAATCTTGATGCCAATTTAGCCAAATCTCCTTCTAGATCTCTTCTAAACCAAGCATGAAGCAAAAATCCTCCCCTTTTCCTTAGTATTTTCGGCCAAGAAGTGAAAATGGATGAACACAACAAAATTTTTCTTCCTTCTTTCTCAACTCACGGCAAGGGGCATCCAAGCTCATCTTTCTTTTTTTTTTCATTTTTTATGCTTATTTTTATTATAATACTTCCTACATGACTCACTAGCCAAACATGTTGAAACATGTTTTCCTTGCCCATCATGCCCACCTTGGCTGGCCATTATAGTCAAATTTGGGGAATTTGACATGCAAGGACAACATTTTCCTAGTGTGCATCAATAGGCCACTTCAACATTTGCCTATCTCATTTCTAAGTTTTCTCACACAAGTCCTTTCTAGTGAAATTCACCTTTATAACACTAAATCAATCATCATAAAATGTCATACAAGAGCACACACATATTATAGGTATCAAAATAAATTTTTAATTATTTTTATGCTTCGGTTTTGTGGTCCCGAAACCACATTCCGACTAGGGTCAATTTTGGGCTGTCACAGGAATTAAATAGCGAATAAATTATGTAATCGAACCTTGATGAATCTATTTTCATAGGAAAGTAACGAAACGTTCATATGAATAGTATATTATGAGATGTTAAAGTTTTCGTGAGACAGGGCTAGAACAGTTTTTGGATTCCCTGATCTGACTTTGGAAATTCATTATAAATTAACTAGAGACATTTAGAAGTCATGAAATATATGTATAGATTCCTTTTTGAGTCTAGTTTCTGTAGAAACAAACGGCATCAGTATTGAAGCTCTGGACAGGGAGATATCCAAATCGTAATGCATGAAGGTCAGTGTAGTCGCACCCTGTAACAGGGGAGACTTTAACTAATAAACTGTACTAATTGGCCTGACCAAAAATTCTAGAAAAAATTCTGTAGATGGACATACGAGTCTAGTTTCATGGAAAAATTGTGAAACTGATTTTAGAGTTTTGAAACTCAAGATATTATTTTTAAGGCGAAAGTGACACAGTAACCAGCTTGTCTGGAAAATTTTCAAATGGACTGTGAAAGCAAGTGATTTTAAGTCTGCAAACCCCTCGTGTCCGACTCCGGCAACGGTCTCGGGTACGGGGTGTTACACCAAACGTACTAAAGTCCAGAGTGTGAATACTATAATAAAATATAGAAATACAAGGCGGTATCCGCAAGTATACGGGTTGAGTTGTAATATAGTTTTACAACAAAGTAGGTGAGTACTCCGAGGATCGTACCCAAGGGAGGTTAGTGATAAATCAATTCTAACCTAAACACTAAAAGATCTAATTAGTACTCTAAATTAATTATAGTACAAGAAAATAATAAAAAAATGTCTTTAAGGTTTTTGTAATGATAAAACAAAATAACATAAAAGAAATAAAATTCAAAAGATAAAAGAGTAGAATGAATCAAATCTTGATTATAGGTGATTAGCTCACTTCAGTAATCCCTATCAACTGTCATTTCTGGTTCTTGGTCAATCAACTAGTCATTACCTTAGTAGGATCTTTCGATCTTTCACTAACATAATGAGTCAACAAGGACTACTTATCTTCCTATCTCATAGTCCAAACTGGCTTGTGGTGAAGGTTCATGGATGGGCAATACCAATTTTGGGTTAAGTCCCACCTTGATGACTTCTAGGGGTTGTCAAACCTAGAATTTGTTTCACGTTCACCCTTTCCTGAACAGCTAATCCATTGAGTAACCCTACAAAATAGATAATAAATCATACCTCCACTCGCTAATCCCCCATAAGAGGATTAGTTCTTCATGGCTTTCATAAATAATATAGAGTTGGTGTAAAGAGAGGACATGATAAACGAATTAAAGTATAGAGTTTAAGAAAATGTCTGATTTGTATTAAAGACAGAAATGAATCCACAGAGTTTGACGATCTCCACAAATTATATCTCTTGAAAACGAATAACAACTAAAAAATAAATTCTAAAAACCTAAGAAAGAAAGAAAACTAAATTGAATTTAAAAGAGAGAATCTAGCTAATTGAATTATGTCCATAACATGTGCCAAAGGAGCCTATTTATAGATTCTAAGTGGTTGTCGTCCTTAACCCTACGTTAGCTGACATTCTCGAGTTTAAGTTTGATTGTGCAGACCAAAAGCACCCCTGTTTCATGTTTATCTCCCGTCCAGAGTCGATGTTGCGACACACCAGGACTTGTTTCACGACAAAGCAATTAGTGTACTCCTCTTAGGATATCTTTAGGGGTATGTCGCGACACCTTTGGTCTGTGTCACAACATTGAAGGTAGTCTTGAGCTTTCTCTATTCTACTCCCTATGTTGTGACATCAGACATCCCATGTTGAGACGTAGCAACCAGTATCAGTTTATTATGCCTTCTAAAGTCTCCGGCACACTCATAAAGTGAGTTAGCTCACCTTTAGGTCTTATTCAGCTCCTAAGGTCAATAAAACACTCATTTTGCACATTTTATTCACTTATTAAAAACTTAAGAAAACATAATTCAAACTTACTAAAAATGCTTGTCTTCAAGCTCTTAAAGTGCAATAATTAGTTTAATCTACTACACCAAATTATGACAGATCAACAAGCAAGACAATAAAAAACTGTAAGATTAGAATAATTGGGAGGATTACCTGACCATTTCTCTTCTAGAACTTTTGTAACACCCCTAACTCGTATCCGTCGCCGGAATAGGGTTACAGAGCATTACTGTAAAAACGTAACTTAAATAATTCATTTCCAACAACTTCATAAATCATAACATAATCCATTCAAACACATGCATATCATCCCTTATTCGACTCATCGAGGCCTGAGAAACACTTTAGAAACTATTCAAGACTAGATCAAAACATTTAAAAATTTGAAGAAAATGTTAGAAAAATTCACACTGCATGGGTCACACAGCCGTGTGGTCAAGCTATATGATGTGTGTCTTAGGCCATGTAACAATCGAAATAGAGACACATGACCATGTCCCAGTCCGTGTCGGTGCTCGTGTAGCTCACTAACTTAGGTCACACGGCCAAGCCGCATGCTGGTGTGCCAGGCTATGTAACCTTTGAAATGGCCTCACATGCCTGTGTGCTAGGCTGTGTATCTTTTGAAAAGCAACCATTAAAACCTATAAGGGACACACGGTCGTGTCACACAGTTGTGTGTCACACACGGCTGAAACACACGCTCGTGTCTTAGGCTATGTGGATAAAAAATAGGCCAAATTTAAGCCATTTCTTTCACCAAATTCAAGCACACCCTTACAAATTTACACATACAATCAAGTCTTAAAACATACCTAAATCATGCATATTAAGACCAATTCAATAGGTAATTTATCCATACAACCAATATGCCACAAGGCACCTCAATCACATACATCAAACATACCTAACAAGTGCATATTTAACCATTTATCAATTAACTTTTTTCCATACCACAACATATCAAAATTGACATACATCAACCATACCATATTAGGTTCATGCCATATCAAAATAACCTTACCATATGGACCACTTACACATGCATCAAAACCATCAAAGTGACACCAAACTAGCCATTTCCAAATAGTTCCAACAACCAACATATATACATACCAAATTTGACTCATGCACATCTATTCAAAACCTTTCCAAAGCATACCATAACTTGACCATGTTGTGCTTAATCCATCATCTACCATTTTAGTCATTCAAACATACATTAATGCATTGTCAAAATGACACACATCAATAAGGCATCAAAGGTACCAAGGTTACACCAACCACAATGACATATACATGCCTAACTCATCAACTAACATGAACCACAAGTTCATCTATACATGCCATTATAACCTTGATTAAGACATCAAAATCTACCAATATAATCATTGGATAATGTGATACATCTCCAACGAGTTTCCAAATTGATCGAGCTTCCAATAATCTATAAAGTAAAGGAAAAATAACTACGTAAGAATGAATGCTCAGTAAGCTCATATAAACTTTAAACATAACATTTGATTTTAAATATGAACTTTATAGGTTAATTATAGACCTATACCAACTTCACAAATTTTATCAAACTTATAACCATCAACTCATAAATGAGTAAGTTCATCAATATCACATATATTTTTCATTCTTAACATAATAGGATTTTATAAGACTTTGAACCCTTCCATTTACTTACTTTCCATTGCATTTACTTACTTTTCATTGCATTTACTTACTTTAGCTTAAATAACAACATCAATTCACTAATTAGTATAGTTGTTCATGAACTAGGTATATTCATCCATAGCATACGTAAATTTCTCACATATAAGTACATCATTCAGCTCATCATTCCTTTTTTATCATATTATTCAACTATGAACTTACCATTTCATTTCCTTTCCCCACCTGTTTCATATGCAAAACAAACAAAAAATAAGCATAACATCAACCATGGCCACGAGTTAGTGCATTTAAACATAACTCTTTTGGAATCAACTACATAATAAACCATTTCATAAGAAATTACATACTTTGATCCTTTCTACCCTTTCATGAACATAGGCACATTTCCATTTGAACACCTACCATTTCAATGCATAACTTTAAAACTAACAAACTACAATCCAACCAGTAGCTTGGCACAAGCCCAAGCATCATCAAAAACATATGTTAGTGCATCAATTCATAATTCACCTAATTTAACATAAGATAAGTCATTAAACATGAATAACCTCACTTGAAATCATCAATTTTAAGAACATAGACATACTTTCATTTAACACACCCTTTTCATTCCTTTTCATAGTTTTCATGATATAAGTTATTTGAATACTTATTGTTCCTTTCCTTTCCATGCCCGTTAATCAAATTAAATAACATAAAATATTATACAAATGCTCAAGTAACCATTTAATTCTCTAAACACACTCCAACATCATGATTTAATGTATTTATAAACATAATAAAAATATATAATTATACCAAGACATTAACATACATTATCAGACTATACTAGTCAAACATTCAACTCGTATTCATACTTATGATACATACCTCACTTGAAACGTGTTCCCTGAATATCAAATGATCAGAGTGTTCCATGGTATCTTTTAACCATGGTCTTATTTATTCTCATCTTGATGTCGTAGTGTCTCTCAACCTTGGTCTTATTCATTTTCTATCATGTTGCCATAGTGTTTTTCAACCATGGCCTTATTTGTTTAATTCATGATTCCATAGCATCTTTCAGCTATAGTGTTACTCGATAGAATCGTGATGCCATAATGTCTTTTAGTTATTGTCTTACTCGATAAAATCGTGATGCCATTACGTCTTTCAATCAGGATCTTGATCGTTTCTAGTATAGTGCCAAGTGTCTTTCAACTATGGCCTTATTTATTCTCTGGTATAATGCCATATTGTCTTTCAACTATGGTCTTGATCATTCCTCCAAGCCAATAAACTCAATTCATATATAAACAATTAGATATTATGTAACGACCCAAAAATATAGGGTTTGTAATTTTGCGTGATTTGACATAAATTCCATGTTTACTTTAATGGCTAGGTGATTTGGGTGTGTTTGGAAGTGTCTAGGAAGTCCTGGGTTCAAGCTCCGACTTTTGCAGAATTTTTAATTTTGCTCTTAAAAAAATCTGGATACTGGCACATGGGCTTTATAAATAATTGTGTTTGTTTTATGTCACAAAAAGCCTTATGGCTTAGTGGCAAGAAGCGTATGGAGCATCTGAGAGGGCATGGGTTCAAATCCTAGGTATTACAAAAGGGATTTTATTTTGTCTCTGTGGCATGAGAGGTGGAGTTTGATTCAAACTCTGCAGAGGTGGTTTGAGACTTGGTCAAAAGAGATTTGGATGAAGGTTGGTAGGGATTTGGAGGAGGAAAATGTGGAGAGACAATGGAGAGAAAATCGTGGAGTTTGGGTGGAAAGGTGTTGGTCGAATTTGAGACTATTTGGGGTGTGTATTCGGTATTTTGGGGGAACACTTTGGGGGAATTTCTCTTTTCCTTTGGTGGTGTCGAATAGGTATAGGAACAATAGGGCTTTTCATTTTTGTTTTCTATAACTTTCCTCTTGAGTTTTTGTTGTTTCCTCTTTTTTGTTTTTGGTATGTTTCTGACCATTCGGGTTTTTCTTCTCTCAACTTTACTTCCCAATTGTTTTTCCAAATACAAGTTAGAGTGTGCCAAACTTTCTTTTGAACCTTTTTCCCTTTCTTCTTCACATTTCCTCTCTGCCAAATTTTCATTCTTCTTCTCCTCTTTTCTAAATTGAATACCTTAGACCTTCAACCCCACTCTTGGTCCTTGACCGAATATACTATCTCAGGATCAACTCTGCTTCCGTCTCTCCCTCTCTTCCTAGGTAATAGCTGAATACCTTGTGTCTCTTCAAATATTCTAAAACTCTGACAAGCCGACCACAGCATTGGCCATCCCATACTCTCATTTTGTCACTCCATTTCTATTGCGAATCTACCATTACCTTTCTTGTGGATACCATGCTAAATATTGGTGATTGAACGCTATACCCCGCTCACATGTTCCGCCCTTTAAGTCAATATTCGGTTCTAGGGGATACGGTAAGTTGTCCTCTGTCTTGCTCAATTCGTTGTTGATGGGTGTAAACTATATCCTTAATCAACCCTCTAACGAGATCTATTGTTATGCAGTTAGGGATCAATCAACAATTGTGGGAGTCTAGCCAAGTGATTTAAGGGTTTAAGGCTACACTTCTGTTTATCAAGTTTAGTGGTATGGACAGTACAGAGATTCAGGGTTGTGAATCTTATTATTAACGATTTAAGGGCTGATTGAATAATTGGATTGAATCTAGGTTGGTAGTCTTAAGATTTTTGCAAGAGGCCACTTGAAGGTGTGTAATCGTACACCCAATTTGGCTACTGACAAAACGTTGAATAAAGGTGTGTATTCACACCACTTTGTTACAGTGAATCAGCAAAAGCAGAAAAGCAGAAAAGTCAAAACTTTGACATTTGAGGCCTCACGAGCATGCGAATACTCATGTGGTAAACTGAGCCCACAAATCACAGGCGACGGACTATAAAGGCTACAATGAGCGTTCTTGTGGGCTTGGGCTATTATGGGCCTCGTTGGGTCGAGATGGGCAGTGTGGGCCCCACACGAATAAAATTTATGGTAAGTGACAAATAATGGAGTGGGCTATGGAGATCGCATAGTCGCGACTCAATTTGGGCTAAATGGGCCACACGAGCGTGTGGACCCATTGGGGCCTATTTACACAGTTTTGGCCATATAGGTTTTCTGAGTCGTTAAGGACGACTGGAGACCTTTTGAAGGGTTATTATCTGTACCAAGACCTCAAAATCAATTAAATAACTAAAATACCCCTGAGGGGGAAATTACTGTTTTACCCTTAACCGACGAAATGACCATTATACCCCTAGAGGTAGGTTAATTGATGTGTGTATGACATTTATATATGACTAGTTTTGAGTATGACATACTGTATACACGTAATATTTATGACACGACATACTGCATGGGGTTGGGTTTTTTATTTGGAGGAAGTACTGTATTAGAGGCTTTGCCACGTAATTACTGCTCTGGTGGCTTTACTATGTTTACTGTTATTAGCAGCTTTGCTACGTTACTGTTAGCAACTTCGCTATGATATTGGTGTGTTGGCTGAGTGGGTTGATTTAATCCCCACATGGTGTGTTGGTTGGTACAGGTGGTGTGTTAGTTTGATTGGGGTGGGTTACATGACTGAACTGTTCTAACATTGAATTGGGCTTAGACCCACGCTGTTACTATATAGGGCTAAGGCCCAAACTGTACTGATACTGAATAGGGCTCAAGTCCAGACTATTACTGCATGCATGGTTTACTGTTTGGCTGATAGGGGGTTACACACTGAGTTTCCGTAAACTCATCCTTTCTTACTGTCTGTACAGGTAATCCCTAGCCTTAGACGTTTTGGTGCTATGATGGACTTGGAGGTGGCCACATGACTGCTGTGTCTTGCACTTAACTTCATTTAATTTACATTTCACTTTTGGGTTTTTCATTTTGTATAAGGTCGTTTGTGGGTTTTAAGTTTTAATTGGGTTTTTGATTTTTTTTATTTTAAACTGCTAGTCTAGGATAACACGAGTTTTCAAAATCGTGACGATTTTGTAAAGAATATGAGCTTTCAACAACAAAGTTTTCAAAATGCTCCTGTGGTATAAGTTGAATAAATGTACCAATGTCAAATAAATTGGTAAACGGTTTGATGAGAACTATAGTTAAATAATAATAAAAGGATTTAAATTCAGTAACGAATTTTTACCGAATAGATCAATTTTAGAAAGACACTTTGATGTGACATGCCAGATTCGGCCATAACATCTAGGTCGGGTTTTGGGTGTTACATATTAAACAATCAAAACCACAATTAACTGATTTAATCAAGTTACGAGCTTACCTGGCTAAATTGTAGAAATGACAAAGTACAGCGGCTATTTGGTAATTTTCCCTTCTTCTCAATTTTTCATTCAATCTTGATCTAAATTAATAATTTCATACAATTTATTAATTTAGATAGTAAAAAAAAATTATTTTATACAATTTAGTCATTTTTATATTTTTACAAAATTACCCCTACCGTTTTACTTTTGTTCAATTTAGTCCCTGAGCCTAAAACATGCAAATTAACCATTTTAAAGTAAACTCGTGGCATCCAATACAGCCTACATTTGTAATAATTTCAAATCAAATCCTTTTTTTTACTATTTCAACAATTTAGTCCCTAATTGGTAAATTCATCAAAATTACTTAATAAAATACTTATAAATAGCAACTAATACTTCAATTTCATCATTTAATATCTAAAATCACATAAATTTACCAATAGCAACATTCAATATCTTTAACAGTTTCAAAATCAAAGGATGGGCTAGCTAAACCTAGTTGTAACGATCTCAAAAACATAAAAATTAAATGAAACGGGTGAAAAATGGACTCACATGTATCCATTGAAGTTTGGCCGAAGCTTGAAGCTTCTTCCCCTTTTTGTTTCAACTAAAATGGTGAAGAAGATGAATGAATCATCTTTTATTTTCTTTTTCTTATAATATAAACATTATAACATAATATAATGTTTTCATAAATTAATACACATCATTTTTTTAACTAAATAACCCCACTAACTGTCCACCAACCTAAGAATGGGTAATTTACCCATTAAGGCCATCCAATTATAATTCCTTAATCAATTTAACACCTTTAAACTAATAGTGATTGAATTTTTTCAAATTTTATGATTTAGTCCTTTTTCTTAATTAACTATCGAAACATTAAATTTTCTTACCGAAACTTTAATACAATCTTAATAACATTCCATAAATATTTATAAAAATATTTACGACTCGGTTTATAGAAACGAGGTCTCGATACCTCATTTTCTAAAACCACTTGACTTTAGAGTCTTACCATTTAAACTTAATTAATCATTCGTATAACATAAATTATCATATCAAAACCTTTTTAAAACCATATTTGACTTGTAAATATTAAATAATAATATTTATGCACTTACTCGTTGGATTTGTGGCCCCGAAATCACTGTTTCTGACACCACTGAAAAATAGGTTGTTACAACTTTACCATTCAATGCTTAATATGGAGATCGGTTTACCAAATAGCTTGCCAAATTTACGGCTTCAGCCCAAAACTCCTGTCCTTCTTGCATTTGAAAGCATGCATTGGACTTTTTCTAGTAAGTTTCTGTTCATTCTTTCAGCAACTCAATTCTGTTACAAAGTACCTACAATGGTGTGATGTCTCTCTATCCCTTCCCGTTATCAGTAGTCATTAAACTTAAATGAACAGAACTCAAGTCCATTTTCTATTCTCAACCACTTCACAAATTTTTTGGTCTATTTTTCTAATAGTATTTCCACTACTTGAAGATTTTGAAGATTTCATTTTTCTGTTTCAGAAAATAAACTCAAACTTTCCTAAAATGGTCATCAATAAAAGTTAGGAAATATTTATTTCACTCTTTTGAGATGTTAGGAGTTCGACCCCATAAATCAGAATGGACGTAGGTAAAAGCCTTTTTAGTTCTATGTATTGCTAAATCGAAACTTACCAATTCTAGTGTCTTCCAAAAGACCTTGTTTGCACAATGTTGTCATACCGTTCTCGCTTATATGATTGATTCACATGTGCTAGAGTTTGTTTGAATTAAAATCTATAGAGAAATAACCCAATTGCGTTCGCGACATCAAGTTAGTTTTCATTGATACGTATGATGATTTCTACTCCTCTTCAGTAATTGTAGTCGCACCAGTAACCACTGACCCTTTTTATGTCCTTTGATTAAAGCAAGAGCTCCACGAGAAAATTTTAATCCATTTGACTCAATGACTAACCTGCAACCGTTGGAATAAAAAATTCCAAATGAGATGAGATTTTTCTTTAAGTCGGGTACATACTTGACATCTAACATTGTTTGAATAATTTTGTCTTGCATCCTGATTTGTGCGGTTCCTATTCCAATTATCTTACATAGAGAATTATTCTCGATCTACACAATTCCACCTTCAACTAAACTGTACGTGGAGAACCAGTCCCTATTTGGACACATGTGATAGGAGCACCTTGAATCTAGAATCCATTTGGAAATAAGTTTCGAGCTTTCGCTCATTGACACTAATAAAAATTCATCACCTTTATCTTCTGCTACACTAGTATTAACAATTTCAACTTTGTGCTTATTTTTCTTGTCGTTTTTGGCAGCCCTTTTTAATCTTGTTCTGAAGTTTGTAGCTTTCTGACTTGATGTGACCCTTTTTGCAGTAACCACATTCTTTGTCTCAATTTTTGGATTTAGATCTCACCCTAGACCTATTTCAATTTATTTTTTGCATCTTTGTTTGCTTCTTGCAATTAGAACTGAGGCTTGCCCGCCTGATCTTTTCTTTTTGGGCCTATCCCATTATCGAGTTTATCCTTACTCAGTAGATACCCCTTCACATCCTCAAATGAAAGATGATTTCTCCCATAAATCAAAGTTTCCCTGAAAGTTTTATAAGAAGAGGGCAAAGAAAATAATAACAACATAGTATGATTCTAGTAGCTAATCTCTGCGTTGAAATTCTTTAGGTCATTTAGAAGGGTAACAAACTCACTAATATGAGCTCTAATAGACTCACCTTTAGCCATTTTGAACATGTAGTGTAACACCCTGAATTTTGGGTCTAGAAGTAATGGGCCTTGAGTTTGGGATCGGTTAGAAGGCGGCTTAAATAAATGAAATGTGTTTAAATATTTTATAATTACATGTTTAGTCTAATTGTTAAGTGATTTAGGAAGGGTTGGTAATGTGGAAAAAGTCCTGGGTTTGATCCAGGGCTTTAGCAAAATTTTGCATTTTTTTTTTAAAAATGACCCTGAGCATTAGGTGGAAGGCTTATTAATAAGGCCTGGTGAAATCTGACACAAGAAAATGCTTGGCCTAGTGGCAAAAGGCGTTGGTAGCAAGCAAAAAGTCCAGGGTTCGAGCCCTAGCCTTGGTGAAAATTTTTATTGCGCATATGATTAGTACGGAAGCAAGCGTTTAGGCCTTATAAATATGTTTGGTGAAAATTTGTAACACCCCGAACCTGAGACCGTCGCCAGAGTCGAACACGAGGTGTTAACAGACTTCAAACCACGTATTAGAAATTTCCCAGACAAGCTGCCAATCTGCGTACGAGTCGTATTAAAAATCATATCTTGAGTTCTGAAGCTCGAAATCCAGTTCCGTAAATTTTCCCTAGAACTAGACTCATATATCTATATGGTAGAATTTTTGTATAATTTTTGGCTGTGCCAATTGGTACAGTTTATTGGTTAAAGTCGTCCCTGTTCCTGGGTTCGACTACCCTGACCCTTGTGCATTACGACTTAGATATCTCCCTTTTCAGAGCTCCAATACTTATGTCGTTGGTTTCTAATGAAACTATACTCAAAATGGAATATATACATATAAAGCATGACTTCTAATTGTCTCTGATTAATTTAGGGTGAATTTCTAAAGTCAGGACAGGTGATCCAGAAATAGCTCTGGCCCTGTTTCACAAGAGTTTAATTATCTCCTAACATACAGCTCATATGGACGTTTCGTTTCTTCTATATGAAAATAGACTCATCGAGCTTCGATTACATAATTTATTCATTGTTTAATTCTATTCCTAATATTTTTAATGATTTTTCAATCTCACGTCACTGCTGCTGCCAGCATCTGTTACTAAAGCAACTATGCCTATTTCGTGATTTCTCCTTGATCTAACTAGTAATTCATCATACATATCACAAATTATGATCATGACTAGCCATGCCAAAGGCTAATCATTGTCAAACATCTCCCTACTACACTATTGCCATATCATGAATTTTAACACCAAAATAATCAACCATGACATATGGCATAAAAATCAATTACCAAGACTTGCGACCTAACATTATAGAACCAAATCCAACCGAACATTTATGCCATTTTCGCATGGCTAAAAGTTTACATACCAAATTTCAACAAAACATATTAGCCTATACATGCCGAAATGTTCTCCTAGACCGACTAAAAAGATGATACCAAAAGTTGCTAGCCGGTGTGATGACTTCGATGACAGTCCCGAGCACGCAAAAAGATGAGTCCAAGAAACCTAAAGTAGGTGACAAGCAAACACCGAGTGAGTATATAACTCAGTAAGTCATAAGCACTACTCTACCGCCCAACAATAATAATCATGAGTGAAAAACAAATAATACAAAATCAATTTTTCCAACCATAACAAACTATGTTACAATTTCTTAAATTTTTGGTTCGATCTCATGCCAAGTCCTTCAATCAAATCAAATGCCAAGTCAGCCCAATCGATTTAGATCCATTTCCTCAAGTTTGGAACAACGATGCACTAGATAAATTTATGCATACACCGCACAACCTCAATTTCGATATTTAGTTAGTAGCTCAATCACTTACCTCGTTCATGCACAATTTATATCAACAACCGAATGTTGCACACATAGTGCTTATTATGTTCGCACACATAGTGCCATAGTAAATCGCACACATAGTGCCATAGTAAATCGCACACATAGTGCCATAGTAAATCGCACACATAGTGCATTTGAGATTCCCTCATGCTTCGACCTCCCAATCGGCACACACAATTGCCACATAATTTTGCACACATAGTGCCCTATGTTGTTTCATCATGGTAAAGCAATTTACTTAACTCAAATTGTACATATGGTCATATTAATAAGTAGGAGAATCACTCTGAAAATATCTATCCAAGGAGTTCTCACAAAAGTGCTTAAGGACTTACCTTGTGTTGGGTATGACAGTTCCGACCGGCTACTCGATGTCCTTGGCTTTGCCCTTGCTTGATTCCCTTCTTTAACTTCTCGGCTCAACCTAGGTACAAGTATGGCGAACTTCTCCAAAGCTTTCTCTCTTTCTTTTACTTGGTTTTTCGGCTAAAGGATAGCAAGGATGAACACACCCTTTTTTTTTGTTCATTTTCTTATTATTAATCTTTATTTCTCCTCTATTTTAATTACTTACCAATATTAAATAATAAACAACATAATCTTGGAAGAATGAAGCCATGCTTGGCGGCCACTCAACATAATTTGGGCATTTTACATGCAAACCCAAATTTTCATACTTCAATACTATTTGGTCCTTACTTATTTACCTATCAAAATTTTCTAAGTCTCTCAACTAAATCCTTTCAAGCAAGATTCACATTCCTAAGATAAAAATTAAAACATCAAATTTTTATACAAGTACTACCACACATATAAGGTATGCAAATAAAATTTTAACTAAATTTTATGACTCGGTTTTGTGGTCCCGAAACCACATTCCGACTAGGGTTAAATTAGGGCTGTCACAACTCTCCCCCACATAAGGAATTTTCGTCCCCGAAAATCTTACCAGTGAATAAGTTCGGATAACGATCCTTCATAGAGTCCTCAAGTTCCCAAGTGGCTTCTTCGATTTCGTGTTTATGCCACAACACCTTCACTAATGGGATTTTCTTATTTCGCAACTCTTTTACTTCACGCATCAAAATGCGAACCGGCTCTTCTTCATAACTCAAATTAGGCTGAATCTCGATCTCAGATGGAGTGATTACGTGCGATGGATCGGACCTATATCGTCGAAGCATCGACACATGGAAAACGTTGTGAATCTTTTCGAGCTCAGGGGGCAAAATTAATCGGTATGCGACTGGTCCAACTCGTTCGGATACTTCATACGGACCGATGAACCTCGGACTCAATTTGCCTTTACGACCGAATCTAAGCAGCTTCTTCCAGGGTGAAACTTTGAGAAATACTTTGTCTCCAACCTGATATTCAATGTCTTTTCTTTTCAAATCCGATACGACTTTCGGCGATCCGGCGACTTTCAAACTTTCACGAATTACTCGAACTTTCGCTCAAAGATCCTTAATCAAATCAACCCCAAAGATTTTACTTTCACTAAGTTCAGTCCAAAATAATGGGGTACGGCATTTACGACCGTATAAGGCCTCGTAAGGTGCCATCTTAATGCTTGATTGAAAGCTATTGTTGTAAGCGAATTCAATCAAAGGCAAATATCTTTCCCATGAACCACAAAACTCTAAGACGCAACATCTCAACATATCCTCGAGTATCCGAATTATTCGCTCAGATTGGCCATCGATCTGGGATGAAATGCGGTGCTAAATGCATCTTAGTACCCAACGCTTCTTGTAACTTTTTCCAAAATCGCGATGTAAATCTTGGGTCTCTATCCGACACGATAGAAATAGGTACCCATGCAATCGAACAATTTGGGAGATGTATAATTCGCCAATTTATCGAGCGAAAAATCTGCAGATTGTGGATAAAATGAGCGACTTGGTCAATCTATCAACAATAACCAGATTGCATCTTTCTTGCTTGATGACAATGGCAATCCGGATACAAAATCCATCGTTACTCGATCCCACTTCCATTCGGGTATCATGATCGGCTGAAGTAATCCCGACGGCACTTGATGTTCCGCTTTTACTTGTTGGCATATCAAACACCTTGAAACAAATTCAGAAATGTCTCGTTTCATACCGGGCCACCAAAATTGACGTTTGGTCATTGTACATTTTAGTACTACACGGTGGATGACATTCGACTATCGTGAGCCTCGTCCAAAATCATCGAAATAAGTTCCGAATTTCTTGGAACACATAATCGACCTCTGAACGTCAAGCAATCATTGTCGTCAATCCGAAACTCCGATTCCTCATTCGAAGCACATTCAGCTCGTTTAGTGACCAATTCAGCGTCAACTTTCTGGGATTCAAGTATTTGACGAATCAATAATGGTTTGGCCTCTAATTCAGCTACTAGCACCCCATCGGGTGAGACGGACAAGTGAGCATTCACCGCTCTCAAAGCAAACGGTGCTTTCTGACTTAAAGCATCGGCAACCACGTGATAATCAATAACAAGTTCATAGTCTTTCGACAACTCAAGCCAACGTCTTTGTCGCAGATTTAGATCTCTTTGAGTCATCAAATATTTAAGACTTTTGTGGTCCGAATAAATATGACACCTTTCCCCAAACAAGTAATGCCGCCATATTTTCGTATGAACACTATGGTCGCCAATTCAAGATCATGGGTCGGATAGTTTCTCTCATGAGGCTTTAATTGTCTCGACGCGTAAGCCACAACTCGACCTTCTTGCATCAACACACAACCTAGCCCAAGTAAGGATGCATCACTATAAATGACAAACTCTTTGCGGACTCGGTTGTACTAGCATGGAGCTTCGGTTAAGCAGTCTTTAGTCGATCGAAACTCTTCGGCGATTTTCATTCATTCAAACTCAACATCTTTTGGAGTAGTTTCATCAACGATGCACTATCATCGAGAAACCCCTTACAAACCGTCGGTAGTATCCGCAAGTCCCAAAAGCTCCTAACTTCAAGAACATTCCTCGGAGGTTTCCAATCGAGTATGGCGAAATTTTATTCGGATCCACTCTAACACCGTCGCGGACACCACGTGCCCCAAAAGCTAACCTCTTTCAACCAAAATTCACATTCTTGAATTTTATGCGATAATCGCTTGTCTCACAAAATCGTAATACTAACCTCAAATGCTCGGCGTGTTCGGCTTCACCTTGTGAGTAAACTAAAATATCATCAATAAACACAACCACAAATCGATCCAAGTATGGCCTGAATACTCGATTCATTAAATCCATAAATACCGTAGGGCATTAGTGAGCCCAAACGGCATCACTAAGAATTCGTGAGTGACCGTACCTCGTTCTAAAAGCGATTTTGGGTATGTCCGAGTCTCGAACCCTCAACCGATAATAACCGATCTCAAATCTATCTTGGAAATATCGAGGCTCCCTTTAATTGATCAAACAAATCATCAATATGTGGCAACGGTATTTATTCTTTATGGTCACTTTATTCAACTAACGATAGTCGATGCACAATCTCATGGTTCCATCCTTCTTTTCACAAACAATACGGTGCGCCCATGGAGAAGAACTCGGTCGAGCGAAACCTCTATCCATCAATTCTTGCAATTGAACTTTCAATTCCTTTAATTTCATTAATGCCATACGACACGGGCTATTGAGATTGGCGTGGTACCGGTACAATCTCGATGCGTAATTCCACCTCTCGAACCGTGGCAACCCGGTAACTCCTCGGAAAAACATCTCGAATACTCACAAACCACTGTATCGATTCAAGTTTCCTTTCCATCTCTTTGCTATCAAATACATACGCAAGGTATGTCTCTCACCCCTTTTCACATATCTCGGCGGTCATTGAAGATATTATCGCTGGCACCCCCTTCAAATCGGTAGACTCAACTCGGACTACCTCATCATGTGCACTCCTCAAATCGATGGTTTTTCTTTTGCAGTTCACCACTGCATCATGTACGGTCAACCAATCCATACCAAGAATGACATCAAATTCGTCAAACGGTAAAAGCATCAAATCGGTCGGAAAACAGGATTCTCGGATTATTAGAGGGCATCTCTTACACACTTTATCAACAAGTACGTATTGACCCAAAGGGTTTGACAATCGAATTACGAACTCAGTAGACTCAACAGGTAGAGTCTTACTGGATGCTAAGGTTTCAGATACATATGAATGAGTAGAGCCAGGGTCAATCAATGCAATCACATTAGTATCAAAGAGAGTGAAAGTACCAGTGATAACATCAGGGGAGGATGCCTCCTCTCGTGCGCGAATGGCATATGCTCTAGCAGGAGTACGGGTCTCGGATCGAACAGCCGTATCAGAGGCCCCTCTCTGATTACCACCCCTACCTCCTAAAATTCTCGGTGGTCTACCTCTAGCTGTCACTCCACTAGGTCTTGCACCTTGCATCTTATTCTTCTCATCAAGCTCCGTGCAATCTCTAATGAAGTGGTCCTTCGAACCGCATCCGTAACAGGCCCTGTTAGTAGACTTACCCCAACATTCACCTAAGTGTCGTCTTCTACATTGGGGGCATTCAGGTTTCTCTTGACGATTATTGCCCACACTAGCTACCAAAGTAGCTCGGGAGTCCGTCGATGGTCGTGCTCTGATGGAAATTCCCGCAGTCGTCCTCGACTTACTAGTGTCCTCCCTGAACTTCTTTACCGCCGAGAACGGAGCTTTACCCGTTGATCTTTTACGATAGTCTCTACCTTCAAATTCAGCCTTCTTCTTCTCCTTTCCAAGTTCTTCCGCCTTGCAGGCTCGTTCGACTAGTGTTACAAACTCCTTTATCTCCAAAATACCCACTAGTAGCTTTAAATCTTCATTCAGTCCTTCTTCAAATCTTTTGCACATGGCAACCTCATCGGCCACACACTCCCGGGCATACCGACTGAGTCTTACGAACTCATGTTCGTATTCAGATACTGTCATACGGCCTTGCTTGAGTTCCAAGAATTCCTTACGTTTTTGATCGATGAACCGTTGACTAATATACTTCTTTCGAAATTCCGTTTGAAAGAAATCCCAAGTAACTCGTTCGTTTGGGACTATGGAAATCAAGGTCCTCCACCAATAGTAGGCTGAGTCCCGCAACAAGGATATAGCACACTTTAGACATTCATCGGGTGTGCATGACAGTTCATCAAACACCCGAATGGTGTTATCAAGCCAGAACTCGGCCCTTTCGGCATCATCAGTAACTATGGCCCTGAACTCCTCAGCCCCACGCTTCCTAATCAAGTCTACAGGTGGCTTACTCAGCCTCACAGGATCAGTAACTGATGGCATTACGGGCTCTTGGGGTGGATTATTCAAATTCGGGAATTGTTGGACAGCCGGATTGGTTCGGGCATATTGCGCGACCCACTCATTCATCATGGTAAAGAAGGCTTGTTTAGCCCCCTCACCTTGATTATTCGCAGATGACTGAGGTTCAACAGGCGGCGTCCCTTGTGCAGGAGCAGCCGCTACACTTTCAACGTCATCCGCCAAGGTTCTCTCTACACCGGGATCCATTTACTAATCAAAACAAAAATTTTAACCGTCAGAAGTCATCACACGTTTAAACATTAACATTAAGGCATGTATAGCTAGACTCATACGTGCTATGGTAGTCCTAGAACCGACTAAACCATAGCTCTGATACCAATTAAATTGTAACACCCCGAACCCGAGACCGTCGCCGGAGTCGAACACGAGGTGTTAACAGACTTCAAACCACGTATTAGAAATTTCCCAGACAAGCTGCCAATCTGCGTATGAGTCGCATTAAAAATCATATCTTGAGTTATGAAACTCGAAATCCAGTTCTGTAAATTTTCCCCGGAACTAGACTCATATATCTATATGGTAGAATTTTTGTAGAATTTTTGGCCGGGCCAATTGGTACAGTTTATTGGTTAAAGTCGTCCCTGTTTCTGGGTTTGACTACCCTGACCCTTGTGCATTACGACTTAGATATATCCCTTTTCAGAGCTCCAATACTTATTCCGTTCATTTCTAATGAAACTAGACTCAAAATGGAATCTATACATATAAAGCATGACTTCTAATTGTCTCTGATTAATTTAGGGTGAATTTCTAAAGTCGGGACAGGGGATCCAGAAATTGCTCTGGCCCTGTTTCACAAGAGTTTAATTATCTCCTAACATACACCTCATATGGTCGTTTTTTTTCTTCTATATGAAAATAGACTCATCGAGCTTCGATTACATAATTTATTCATTATTTAATTTCATTCCTACTATTTTTAATGATTTTTCAATCTCATGTCACTGCTGCTGCCAGCATCTGTTACTAAAGCAACTATGCCTATTTCGTGATTTCTCCTTGATCTAACTAGTAATTCATCATACATATCACAAATTATGATCATGACTAGCCATGCCAAAGGCTAATCATTGTCAAACATCTCCCTACTAAACTATTGCCATATCATGAATTTTAACACCAAAAATAATCAACCATGACATATGGCATAAAAATCGAATTACCAAGACTTGCGACCTAACATTATAGAACCAAATCCAACCGAACATTTATGCCATTTTCGCATGGCTAAAAGTTTACATACCAAATTTCAACAAAACATATTAGCCTATACATGCCGAAATGTTCTCCTAGACCGACTAAAAAGATGATACCAAAAGTTGCTAGCCGGTGTGATGACTTCGATGACAGTCCCGAGCACGCAAAAAGACGAGTCCAAGAAACCTAAAGTAGGTGACAAGCAAACACCGAGTGAGTATTTAACTCAGTAAGCCATAAGCACTACTCTACCACCCAACAATAATAATCGTGAGTGAAAAACAAATAATACAAAATCAATTTTTCCAACCATAACAAACTATGTTACAATTTCTTAAATTTTTGGTTCGATCTCATGCCAAGTCCTTCAATCAAATCAAATGCCAAGTCAGCCCAATCGATTTAGATCCATTTCCTCAAGTTTGGAACAACGATGCACTAGATAAATTTATGCATACACCGCACAACCTCAATTTCGATATTTAGTTAGTAGCTCAATCACTTACCTCGTTCATGCACAATTTATATCAACAACCGAATGTTACACACATAGTGCTTATTATGTTCGCACACATAGTGCCATAGTAAATCGCACACATAGTGCCATAGTAAATCGCACACATAGTGCATTTGAGATTCCCTCATGCTTCAACCTCCCAATCGGCACACATAGTGCCCCATAATTTTGCACACATAGTGCCCTATGTTGTTTCATCATGGTAAAGCAATTTACTTAACTCAAATTGTACATATGGTCATATTAATAAGTAGGAGAATCACTCTGAAAATATCTATCCAAGGAGTTCTCACAAAAAGTGCTTAAGGACTTACCTTGTGTTGGGTATGACGGTTCCGACCCGGCTACTCGATGTCCTTGGCTTTACCCTTGCTTGATTCCCCTTCTTTAACTTCTCGGGCTCAACCTCGGTTCAAGTATGGCCGAACTTCTCCAAAGCTTTTCTCTCTTTCTTTTACTTGGTTTTTCGGCTAAAGGATAGCAAGGATGAACACACCCTCTTTTTTTTTGTTCATTTTCTTATTATTAATCTTTATTTCTCCTCTATTTTAATTACTTACCAATATTAAATAATAAACAACATAATCTTGGAAGAATGAAGCCATGCTTGGCCGGCCACTCAACATAATTTGGGCATTTTGACATGCAAACCCAAATTTTCATACTTCAATACTATTTGGTCCTTACTTATTTACCTATCAAAATTTTCTAAGTCTCTCAACTAAATCCTTTCAAGCAAGATTCACATTCCTAAGATAAAAATTAAAACATCAAATTTTTATACAAGTACTACCACACATATAAGGTATGCAAATAAAATTTTAACTAAATTTTATGACTCGGTTTTGTGGTCCCGAAACCACATTCCGACTAGGGTCAAATTAGGGCTGTCACAAAATTCGACACAAGGGATGTGCTTGGTCTAGTGGTATGATGCCGTTAGGAGTAAGGACAGGTGCTGGGTTCAAGTCGCGGCATGAGCAAAGTTGTGGGTTTTTTTTTAGACAACCTGGAGGTCGGCAGAAAGACTTTATAATTAATTGGGGAGGAAGAACGACACAAATAAGGTAGGTGTCGTATGGGCAAGGGATGTATAGTGCAACCAAGAGATTAGGGGTTCGAATCTAAATGGTAGCAAATATTTTTAGGATAACCTGGTTGCAAGTTAATAGGCCTTAAAAATAGTTAGGGATGAAATATGGCCCAAGAGCGCCTACGGTGCAATGGCGAGAAGCATGATATAGATATGAGAGGTTGCAGATTCGTATCCCAGGCCTGGCTAAGTTTAAATTTTTATTCTTTAAGAAAATTGAGGCTTAGGCATATAAGCCTTATAGTTAATTGTGACTGAATGGTAGCACAAGATAGGATGTGGTGTTGTGGCCAGCAGCGTGTTAGGAAGTTTGAGGGCTAGAGTTCGAGTAGTGGCATGTGCAAAAGGAAATTTAATTTTGCTACTCAACGAAGGGAAGGATTGCTATTCGGTGCAAGCAATTTGAATGCAATTTAAATTGGAATTGTTGGCTAAAATCAAGGGGATTAGGATGAGGATTAAGTGTGGATATGATGATGATAAATATTGGAGAAATTGAAGGGAATTTAACTAGACGAGTTTAAGTCGATTGGGGAGTGTAGGTTTGCATTTTTATTTATTTATTTATTTATTTTAGTATATATATGTGTGTTGTATGGGCAAGTAAGGGCATTTGTTGTTTTTTTGTGCTTTAGTCGCATATCATCTCTTCTTTTCTTCAAGCCAAACTCTTGATCTTTTCTTTCCTATTTTAATCGAATCAACCTCTTCCCTCTTCAACTTAGCCGACCATTTATTTTTCATTTAAAAGTTGAGTCATACACTTTGGGGGTTTGATTTCTTGTTGGTAAGCGATCTTGCAATCAGTAAGTGAATTAGATCTTCTTCGGGTTTTGTTAAATATTTCTAAGTTCTTTCATTTCTACACTCTTAAAAGTCAATTTTCTTTATCCTTTCCAATACTTTCGTTAACCCATGGTTTCTCCATTTATTTCTTTTTTCCCCTCTCATTCAAGAGTGTGATCGATGGCTAAGTATTAGTTGATGGAAAAAGGGGGTTCTAGCAGAGAGGTTGGGAGAGAGGCTCCCAAGTTTAAGCGGCGTAAGGTGTCAGCCATTCGAGACTTTTTGCCTAGATGTGGAAGGGGGACTACGTCAGATTTTGAGTTACATAGGCAGATCACAACCGGTCAATCTAGTCAAGCAAGTATAGGTTGTTCTTCGGTAAGTAGTGGATTTATGTTGAATTAATGGGATGCGACTGATGAAGTATAATGTTGAATATAGGTTCGGGCAATTATGAATACTTAGTACTCCAGGTGATAAGGCGTGTACTTCTACCCTATGATAGCTTGATATAAAGCCGAATGTGTGTACATACACTGCACAGACACAATTAGATCAGCAAATCCCGAAATACCGAAAAGCTGAAATGCTGAAAAGCCAAAAGTTTGGCTACGGTAGTCTTGCAAGTGCGCAAAAACTCATAAGGGGGAAACCGATAGGTTATCTGAGGCCCCATGTGCGATTCCATGGACTTAGGTTGTGAAATGGCCAACTGGGCCAGCATAGGCTAAATGGGCCCAATGGGCCGTTGGGCCCATAATAGGCAAAATTTGATAATTGATGCTATGTGATGGAAAATCGTATGTGAGCATGATTGTAAAAGTGATTGGGCCGAGTGGGCCATATAGATGTGATTTGGGCCTAATGGGCCATATGAATGAGATTGGGCCAAATGGGCCATAAGCATGTATGTGGACTTGTTTAGGTTTGTAAGGAGTTTTGGGACTAGTATGTGATGACTGCATAAAACTTAAGTAATTTATTGAGACCGTGGACAAGTCATAAGGTTATGGTATGGCAACGGGTATTTGTATGTCTAGGATTGGATCTAGGGAGAGCTTGGTACTTAAGCGGTCTTAATGACTCACCTCTTCTTCTCTGGAATCCTACCTGGCGCATAGTATCCATTCATCTTAGCTAATGGGGATTTTTTAATGGGCCAATGTAAGTAAAAACCCGTAATAAAAGAAAATTATCGAAATGCTCCTAAGGGCAAAAATGACTAAAATACCCCTATGTGTGGAATGTAAGATTTATGGATGTTACATGTATACCTACTGCACTCATATGCATTCACATGATATTCTGTTTAGGTTGCATATAGGTTGGGAATTATGGAACGGATGAAGTATATGAGTTTCGCATGGTTGCTTGATAACCGTGGGTCCACCGACGGCTATTAAGCCCAATATATGATTGGTAGCTTGCTGCAATGAAGGTAGAACCGCAACCGGGCTACCATTGATGTGTATCGGTTGGGTGGGTTGATATTTATATCCCCATATGATGTGTACCGGGGGATGGAGTTGGTGTGTAACGGTTGGATTTTTGGGGTGGGTTGCACAACATTGCACGTATGATATTATTGTGATATTATTGCGATGTGGGCTTCGGCCCAACTGAGGCTAACATGGGCTAAGGCCCAAAGGCCACAGTTATTGAATTGGGCTCAGGCCCAAAATGACTGATGATTGCTTTATACTCGTTAAGGGTTGTACACACTGATTTTTTGAAACTCACCCCCTCCTTTTAAATTTTCAGGTGATCCTCTGTAGGCGGTTCGACGGATGAAGGGACTCGGAGGTGGCCAACTAGTATAAAAAGTTTAGACTTAGTCTTTATGTAATTTTTAATGTTTTGATTTTAAATTATTTCTATTTGATTTGGGTTGTAACAAGGTCTTTCCTCTGGCTAATATTTCAAATTAGGATTACTATCATTTTTATGTTTTATATTTATTAGAAGTAGAAAGTTAAACCATAACTGTTTTTTTAAATACTACGTTTCCGCAACTAAATTTTTAAATGACAAGTTACATTTAAATTAAATGTTTTAAACAAAGCTTTCGCAACTGAAAAGAGATTTTACAAATCAATTGAGGTGTATCATTTTAAAGATGGGTTTTCAATGAAAACAAGGTTTTTGCTAAAACACTTCAATGTGACACGCCAGATTCGGCCATAACGTCCGGGCCGGGTTTGGGGTGTTACATGTAGAGACATTGTTTTAACACAAACCTATTGGCCAAGGATTTCATCATGTACAAGGTTTCCAATTTCTTCCATAATGTAAACATTGTTTTCTCCTTCAAAACCTCATGTAACACATTATTTATTAGATATAATTGAATTATGGATAGAACTTTTTATCTAACCTATCTCATTCTAACTATTTCATGTTTTTAGGCTTCTTCTTTATAAGGATCCTCTCAAGATCACTCTGAATCAGTATGGCTAACATACGAACTTGCCACAGACTAAAATTTGTAAGGTCGTCAAACTTAACGATATCAAACCTTGATGTTTTCATTTCAAAAAGGGTTGAATGCGGAACTCGAACTAGCTCTGATACTAGATTGTTGGGAAATAACTCATGTATGCAATGAACAAGTAAATAAAGTAAAATAAAAAAATTAAACACGCAAATTTTACATGGAAAAACTCCTAAAAAGAGGGTAAAAAATCACAACCAAAAGGATATTTCATTATAATAAGAATAGAGTACAAAAGATGGAGAGAATCAAACGAAAACCCAAAGCCCCAAAATAAAAAACCTTCAAAACAAAGAACAAACTCCTTTCAATCTAAATATTTTTGTTATGTAAAACCTAGAATAACTAAGGTCTATTTATATGCTGAAATTCATAGCATATAAGACCAAAATAACCTTTGGTTGATCAGAGCTTAAGTGGGAATCTAAGACAAATTTTAATTAGGAGAAGAAAACCAATAAACTTGATAAACATGTCCCCGCATCATGATGTGGCATTCATGTTGTCAGGACGGAGGGGACGTTACGTTGTTGAGGCAAAAACTCTCCTCTCGTCATGATATCAATTGTTCATCGGGACGAAGAACACTTCCTCGTTACAACGTCACACATTGTTTAGTTTGAAAATGTAAGGCATAACTCTAAAATATATATATATACTTTCATTCTGCCTCAAAGTAAGCATAGTTGTAGCCTTATGGATGGAGCTTTCATCCACCGGGAGCAAATAGGCTCAACCCAAAAACTAGATTACCAATTCAAGCTTTGGTTTCCTGTACCAAAGCTAAAAGTTAGAAGCTTTTAGGTTCCAAAATTTTTTCAAAGCTTTTGCTACATAGTTATAGAGCCAAATGTGTGTTACTTAGAGAGATTAGATTATATTGGCATGATATATAACAACTCTTTTGGTTGTGATTCACTTGGTGTTATTGAAGAAAAAAGAGCTGAAATGGAGGGTTTGGTTGAGAAAAAAAGGTTTTGAAGAGAAAAGTGAAAGCTTTGGTGAAAATGGGGTTCAAAAGGGGACCTTTGCTGTTGTGCTTGAAGACAAGGGTCTTACAAGTAGTTCAAGTTCTTATCTTATCAAAAAAAAAGTTTTGAACTAATTACAAAGAGGTATCTAGTTTTAGTCAAAAGTTAAAAAAAATTATCACATGTTAGTTATTAGACCTGATCATGGGTCGGGTCACCCGGCTTGGTCGAAAAGTGGAAGGGTTTGATATAAAATATAGGCCAAAAAAATGGGCTTGGAAATAAAATAAGACCCATATAAATGAGTCGGGCCTTGGGTAAGCTTTTTTGGCCCAGGCCCATCCTGACCCGAATTTGCAAAAAAAAAAACTATTGTTATTTTGTTATTATTTTTTCACTATTTTGATGTCATTTCACTATTACATTGCTACTATTTTGTTATTGTTTGGATATTTTATAACTCTTATTTTATTTTAAATTTTGCTACTATTTTAGAGGTATTTACTTGTTAAATTGCACCTATTTTAGTATTATTTAAGTATAAAGACTTTTTAAATTTATTTTCAATTTATCAAAAATTATTTATTTTAATATTTTTAGTGTATTTGATGTATTATATGTAACGTCCCAAAAATAGAAGTAACTATTTTTGTATGTTGTGTGCATAAATTCATGTCTGCTTCAGTGGTTGGGTGTCCTGAGGGGTGTTAGAGAAGTCCTGAGTTCAAGCTGTGGCTGGTACAAAATCTTGTTTTGCTTGAATAAACCCTGGCCTCTTGAAAATAGGGTTCTTAAATAAATGTGGTTAGGATGTGTCATAAAAAGCTTGCTGGTTCAGGGGATAGTGGCGTGTTACTTCTGCTAGGAGACCTGAGTTCGAGTCCTTTTGCACGAGAAAGGTGTTCATTTTGCTGCTGTGCCATGTAAGAGATTGAATGGCAATCGAACTTTGAGGTTAGTGGGTGGTTGGAGTGTTTGAGGGGTAGTGGGTGTGTTGCCGAATCTTAGGAGGAGTTTGAGAGGGTTTGAATTGGTCGATTAAGGGATGAGAGGAGATATTTGGGGAGAGATTTGAGGAGTGGATCAAGGAGTGAGGAACAATGAGTAGTTGGCCGAAAGTGGGATTCTCCATGATGCCAATTCGGTCATAAGCTAGTGGGGTGCCGAAATTGTGTGTTTGTGTTGCTCTCCTTTTCATCGGTTTTTCTTTCTGGTCTTTCCTTGCGTTTTTGGGGTTGAGGCCGAATTGACCCTTTGGAATATTTCCTTTTTGTTCTTCAAACCCTAGCCGAATAACCTTTCTTTCCCCATCTCTTTTCCTTTGGTTTAAGCACCTTTCTCTCTTTGCTAAAACCGAACATTATTGACTTTTTCCCTCATCTTTTTCTGTCGGCTCTATAGCTATTGATTGCTTCTCTTTTCTCTATTAAACCAGTTTGTTTATCACCTCTCTTTAGTTAGTATTTTAGCTGACTACTTCATCCTCTACTCTCTTGTCTTTGATTTTGTGGTTGGGTTTGAGGAATTCACTAACAATCGGTAAGTGCCTTTGATTCTCTCTTTTTATTTCTCCTCCCCATTATGATCTTCTTTTAATATCTTCTCTTCTCTACTGTTTGCTGCTAGGGGTACGATTGTACCACTTTGTCCCTATCACTCGACGTTCTTTCGGCTTTCGTGGTGTGTGTAGGCCTACTGTCCCTTTCTCTGAAGTGATCCTAAATTTTTTGGTAGGTCTCTGTTTGGTTGCTGTTCTTCAACTTTTTCTTACTTTCCCTTTCTGCTGTGTTAATCCTATAGCTAACACCACCTTTTACTGTCGATTTATTAAAAGGGTTTGGTGATCAAATATATTCAGCAGTTTGAGTGTTTTAACCACTTGTGTTCATTCAAGGCAGGTACCTAATGTTTTTGGGATTAGGTATTAAAGAGGAGGGTGTTTTGCACAGTTGCCAATCGGCTAAAGGAATGTTTTGAATGAATGTAGGTTTATTGCTCATAGACTTTAACACCTTATGCTCAGTTTCGAAAACAAGTGTGTAATCACACTACAAAAACTGTTAATCAGCAAAAGCCGAAAAACTTGGCTATAGATGCTATATGAGCATACGCTCGCTCGTGTAGTGACCCGACGCATAAAACGTGGGCGCTCAGTAGAAGAGACCACCATAAGAGATATCATGGGCTTAGGTCATTCTGGGCCACGTTGGGCCGTGTGGGCCCCACGGGCTCATGGGCCCCATACGGGTAAACCACACGAACATGTGGAGATTATTGGGCCAGGCTGTGTAGCTCACATGGCCAAGGTCATTTTTGGGCCTTATGGGCCACACGAGTGTGTGGGCCCACACGGGCCTAATTATGGGCTTGGGCCATTTTCACTATTTGATTGTTAAGGTTGCACGGGTCACCCGAGACAACTATGGGCCTACTGTTGGGTCGGTAAATATACCCAGACCCTAATCTATTGAAATGAGTGTTATACCCCTATGAGGTAAATGACCGATTTACCCTTATGTGATGTATGATTGTTTGAGCATGTCATTATTATTGTAAATACATTTATATTATGTTGCATTGCATGGAGTGGGATATATGATATTGGAGCAAGTGTACTGAGAGGCTATAAGGCTATTACTAGCAGCTCTGCTGCAAATACTGTTTTAGTACCGCAACCAGTGCTATATTTTAAAATGTAGGGATAGGTGGTCGATTTTATCCCCACATGGAGTGTAGGGCTCAACAGAGTAGAGTGTAGAGGATGGATGGTTAGGTTTTTTTCTGATTGCATTTCTGATACTATTACTGTATTGGGCTAAGGCCCTAACTAAGATTGAACTGCTACTAAAACAGGCTTAGGCCCAGACTGTATCTGCTTATTATACGATTGTTTGTGATAGAGGATTACACACTGAGTTTTCATAAACTCACCCTTCTGCTTTCCTGTACAGGTAATGCTTAGGCGAGTCAGTGCTGCGAAGGACTCGGTGGGGGCCACATGACTGCTTTTGCTACTATTTTAAATTTTCATTCTTTAAGTTTTTAATTTGGGTTTCAGTTATATAATAAGGCCTCTTAAATTTTTTCCTTGGTGGGGAATTTAATTACTTTGAATCATACCTGTTAGCAATATGTAACATCCCTAACCCATAACCGTCGCAGGAATAGGTTAAGAGGCATTACCAAACTATAACTCAAATCAGAACCTCATACAACAAATATCATCTCATTATTAATAAAGTCATTCATTTACATTCAATATTCACATAAAATCAAGCATACAAAGCTGAAACATGCATTCGGAATTAAATTGATAAATATGAAATTTTCCAAACTTATAAAAAAAAATTCCACTTATAAAAAGGTCACACGCCCGTGTGAATAGGTTGTGTGCCTCACATAGCCTAGACACACCTGTGTGTCAAAGCCATGGCAAAACAGAGCATGCATACTGACTTTTTCCCATGGCCAACAGACACGCCCGTGTACTATAGCCGTGTGATACATAGCTAACTACTGACTTAAGCCCACGGCCACAAGGCATGCCCGTGTGCCCTGACCGTGTGGCACAATACAGGCTTGGTTTAAGCCAACTTGCCACCCCTTTTTTGGTCATTCCTACAAGTAATGCAAATACGCATAATTCTACCTTCAATTCAGCTAGTGTGACAACCCGAATTAGGGCCTAATCGGAATAATGGTTTCGTGACCACAACTCCGAGATAGAAATAATTGTTTTATAATTATTTTGGGGTTTATGATATGATTGCATGATTATGTGAAAATTTCGTGATGAAATTCTATGCCTAAAGCGCTTAAATTGAAAGTAGGGACTAAATCGAATAAGTTGCAAAATTTGCATCCCGGAAGTTTTTAGTATGAAATTGTTTTGGAATATTAATTAGGAGGTCTTAAATAGCAATTTGACCAATTTTAAGTTCATGGACAAAATTAGGACATGGAAGGAATTTTGAAAGTTTAGTAAGGAGGGCATTTTGGTCATTTGGATATTAAATGAAATAAAATGGGAAAAATAACACAAAATTGATCATCATCCTCCTTAGTTGCTGCCGAATTCTCCTCTCTCCATAACTAGGGTTTCTTCAATTTTCAAGCTCCATAGTAAGTGATTCTAAGCCCGTTTTAATGTTCTTTACGTTTTTGGAATCCGGAAGCTCGATTAAGCTTATCTTTGGTAATAATTTAACCTAGGGTTCATATTTGGAAAAATACCCATAGGTGAAATTTGTGTATTTTGATGTTTTATGATAGAATATGAGGTTTTAAATTATGTTAAATAACTTGTGCTACTCGGTTTTAAGTGAAAGCGAGTAAAAGCAGCATAATCGGTAAAAATACCTATTGTTCATAACTATATGATAGAGTGAGAATTTGATGTTGTTGTAGAAGAGAAAATGTTCAGCATATCATAAAATATAAGAATAAGGGCTGAAATTAAATTCCGAGCCTAGGGGCAAAATTGTGATTTTGTAAAGTTAGGGGCAAAATGTAATTTTTCCATGATGTGATTTTTGGATTGAAATAAATAGTATGAGTATTAAATGAGCTAAATGTGTTATTATAGATCAAGAAAGACGCGGAATTGACCTCGAACGGGGGAAGGAAAAAGTTTTGGACTAAATTGCAAAATTTCCACATTTTGCACCAAGGTAAGTTTGTATGTAAATATTACAATAATTTCATGTACATTCTTATATTTCAGCCTATTATATAAATATACTAGCTGATGTTAAAATATAAATCGACTATTGGAAGAATGGAAATAAATATAGAGAGAGAGATCCAGATTGAACATTGGAGAGATCGAATGAAATAGAGGGGCGTAGCTAGGTCACATGTATGATCTTTGAGTGCACATCATGTGTACAAGAAAGCTACGAGACACCCTGTAGTAGCTAGGTCACATGTGTGATACGAGATGTATCCCATGTAGGCAAGAGAGCTACGTGAAAGATAAATGTAGCTAGGTCGCATGCGTGATTCCAAGTGAAGGACACCATGTAGACAAGAGAGCTACGTGAAAGATAAATGTAGCTAGGTCGCATGCGTGATTCCAAGTGAAGGACACAATGTAGACAAGAGAGCTACGAGACAAATCGGTTAGGTCGCATGAGTGGTACTAAGTGTTCACCATGTGTACAAGAGAGCCGAACTAAACGAAGTATGATGGTGGGGCTGTGTGCTGAAACCATTAAATATCGAGGATTGATCTGAATTGTTCAACGGGATGGTTTTGTGGTGATATTGTGGTTTGGACCTACACTTATGGTGAATGAAATGTGGTGAAAATGATTTGTGGTATATACATATATAAGATAAAATGAGGTTAGCATAAAGAATGTGTGAAAGAGTGAAATTAGCATTAAAACTGTTTTTAGATGGTAGCAGTGACATGATTTTGAAAAATCACCAAAAATAGGAGGAATATAATTAGAGGTTGAATGAGATGTGAAATTAAATTTTAATGAGTCTACTTTCATATAAAAGAAACAGAGCAAGCAAAGGAATTCTATATTTTGAGATATTTACAATTGTATGTGACTTGCTCAGGATGAATACGTGATCCCCTGTTCCAACTTTGAAAAATCATTAAAAATTATAAAAAGAAAATTAAGAAATATAGTTTACATGCCTAAATTCCTTACTGAGACTAGTTTTAAATGAAACAGACTTCAGGGTTGTTTAAATTGTGTACTGAGAGAAATTCAATTCATAGTGAACAGAGGTCAGATCAGTCGAGCTGTGTAACAGGGGAAACTTTAACTAATAAACTGTACTAATCGGCTGAACCAAAAATTATAGAAAAAAATTAGCAAAAATATTTATGAGTCTAGATTCAGGGAAATTTTACGGATTTGAATTTTGAGTTTTGTAACTCGAGTTATGATTTATTTAGTGAATATGACGCAGCAGAGACAGCTTAATCAAAGTGGAATGAATAGTGAAGTTAAAGTAGATATACTTGAATTGTTGTGTAAACATGTTAGATTCTTTAATTAGTATTTACATACTTACTTACTAAGCTATAAGCTTACTTTTTTCTCTCTTTTGTCTTATAGTGTCCTTGACTTGCTCAGAGTTAAGGATCGTGAAGATCTACCCGCACTATCATACTTTAGGGTATTTGAACTAAACGTTTTGAATTATGGCATGTATAGTAGGCTTAATCATTTTGTTAAGTGTCATATTTGTCTAGGTTTAAAATATTAGTTACGAGACTCGACCACTACTTTGTACAAGCCATTAAAGTTGTCTAATATTGTTCAAGACATATATTATACGATGCACTATCAAATTGGATGACATATTTATATCTCGATTATGTTTAATGGTATGTGTTATGTTCGGTAATACCTTGTATCTGTTAAATGACGTAGAACGGGTAAGGGTGTTACATTTAGTGGTATCGAGCTATGGTTTAGTCGGTTCTCGAGACTAATAAAGTGTGTGTAAAAGTCTAGCTATACATGCCATAAAAATATTGTGATAGTGTGGTGACTCTGATTATTCTAAAGCGTGTTTTGTTTTAATATAGTAATGGATCTGAAGGAACTACGGTGATGATCTTTGCTAGTAATGTGGCTCCCGCACAAGGGACCGCTACTGTGGAAAGTAGACCTGAGACATTGAGACAAGGAGATGAGGCTCGGATGCCTTTCTCCAAATGATGAACAATTGGTATCTTGAATTTATTCGAGCAAATCCAAATGCTCAACCTCCTCCACCCCTCCTATACCTCGACGATTCCTTTAGTGCTCAAGGTATAGATTTGGTAAGAATGAACAAGCCTCTGGTTGACAAGATTCGAAAACAAGGGGTCAAGAGTTTAGAGAAAAGGTCGATGATGATCCCGAGAAAGCGGAATTACGGCTTGAAAATTCTACCCGTGTATTTGATGAGCTCTCATGTACACCGAGGAATGCTTAAAGTGTGCTGTATCACTTTTGAGAGATTCGGTTTACCACTGGTGGAAGACTTTGGTTGCAGTGGTGCCAAAAGAAAAAGTTACTTGGGATTTCTTCTAGGAAGAATTTAGAAAGAAATACATAAGTCAGCGATTTATTGATCAAAAACGGAAGGAGTTCCTTGAATTGAAGCAGGGGAAAATGTCTGTAGCAGAGTATGAACGCGAATTTGTAAGACTCACAAGTATGCCCGAGAATGTGTGTCCACCGAGGCCATTATGTGTAGAAGATTTGAAGATGGGCTGAATAAGGACATTAAAGTGCTTGTAGGAATTTTGGAGTTGAAAGAATTTGTAGTATTGGTTGATCGAGCTCTTAAAGTCAAGAATTGAACAAAGAAAGAAGAAAAGTCGCTATTGAGGCCGAGATGTCGAAAAAGACAGATAAGCAAGCCATTTCAATCTCAACCAAAGAGGTCCAAAGAGACAAACCCTCGAATGACAGTTTCAATTGGGGATTCACACAGAGATCGTGGTAGAGCATATTCGGGTCTAAAGCTCAAGCTACTTGGTGGCAATGTGGGTAATGTGCGACCTAGAAAGCCGAGTGTCAACAATGTGGCGAGCAACATTATGGTGAGTGTTGGGGATCGGCGAGCTTGTTTGGTCTGCGGTTCTCATGAGCATTTTATTAGAGATTGTCCGGAGAAAGTTAAAGAAGAAAGATTTGAGTGCTAGATGCAGAATACCACCGCTAGTAGAGGTAGACCACCGAGAAATCTTGGAGGTGGGACTAGTAGTAAAAGCGTGATGAAAGATTTAACGGCAAGATCGAAGCTAGAGCACTGCTAGAGCATATGCTATACGTGTCGAGAAGATGCATCATCTCCGATGTCATTATGGTACATTTTCTCTATGATACTATTGTTATTGCATTGATTGATCCGGGTCCACTCATTCCTATATTTGCATGAATTTAGTATCCAATAAAAAGTTGCTGTTGAATTTCTTGAGTTTACGATTAAAGTGTCGAACCCTTAGGCCAATATGTGCTAGTTGACAAGGTTTGCAAGAATTGCCCATTAATGATTCAAGGTCACCTTTTTTCCGCCAACTTGATCTTTGTTACCATTTGGTGAGTTTTACGTTATCTTGGGAATGGTGGTTAACATTGTATGATGCTAAGGTAGATTGTAAACAAAAGACACTAGAGTTGAAATGTGAAAATGGAGAAATTTCGTGGGTTGAAACAGATGAATCAAATAAATTGCCTATGGTGATTTCGCACATGTCTGCACAGAAATACATGAGAAAAGGGTGTGAAGCTTATCTGGCTTATGTAATGAATATTGAGTTGCCTCAACTGAAATTTGAATCAGTACCGATAGTCTATGAGTTTCCAAATGTATTTCCAGAGGAATTGCCTGGGCTGCCTCCGAACAGAGAGATAGATTTTTCCATTGATTTGTTGCTTGCATCTTGCACCGATCTCGATTGCTCCATATAGAATGGCTCGATGAATTAAAAGAATTGAAGGCTCGATTCTGAGGAGTTAACAGACAAGGGATTTGTAAGACCGAGTTTCTCTCCCTGGGTGCTCTGTATTATTAAGTAAAGTAGAAGGATGGTTCAATGAGACTTTGCATTGATTACCGTCGACTTAATAAGGTGACTATAAAGAACAAGTACCCATTGCCGAGGATTGATGATTTATTCGATCAGTTAAAGGGGGCCACAGTGTTTTCAAAGATTTATTTGAGGTCTGGTTACTACCAGCTGAGAGTTAAGGAGTCAGATGTGCCAAAAACTGCCTTTAGGACAAGGTATGGACATTATGAGTTTCTTGTGATGCCTTTTGGCTTAACAAATGCTCCAGCTATATTTATGGACTTAATGAATCGGATCTTCCGGCCATATTTGGGTAAGTTTGTAGTAGTGTTTATAGATGACATTTTAATTTATTCTCGAGATGAGTCGAACATGCCGAACACTTGAGAACTATATTGCAGATCTTGAGAGAAAAGAAACTGCTTGCCAAGTTTAGTAAAAGTGAGTTCGCTTCGTGAAGTCGGATTTTGGGGCATATAGTCTCGGTGATGGTATTCGGTGGATCCAAGCAAGATTTCTGCGATCGTTGATTGAAAGCGCCCAAGAATGTATCCGAGGTTAGAAGCTTTTTAGGCTTAGCCGGTATTATAGACGTTTTGTTGAAGGATTTTCGATGATTGCCTCTCCTATGACTAAGTTGTTGCAAAAGAATGTTAAGTTTGAATGGATGATAAATGTCAACAAAGTTTTGAAAAGTTGAAAGCACGATTGATCAAGCACCAATTTTAGTACAAATTTAGAGTCGGAAAGGAGTTCAGTAATTTATAGTGATGCATCATTGATGTGCCTTGGATGTGTGTTGATGCAAGAGGGTAAAGTGGTAGCTTATGCTTGAGGCAGTTAAAACCGCATGAGAAGAACTATCCTACACATGATTTGGGCGGCATTGTTGTTTTTGCCTTGAAGATTTGGCGACATTATTTGTACGGTGAAAATGTCAAATTTTACTGATCACAAAAGTTTGAAGTACTTGATGAATCAAAAGGATCTGAATCTGCGACAATGAAGATGGCTTGAATTATTAAAGGATTATGATCTAGTGATTGATTATCATCCGGAAAGGCAAATGTAATTCTTGGACGCCTTGAGCGAAAATTTCTTTTTACTTTGAGAGCCATGAACACGGGGTTAGCATTGTCGATGATGGGTCAATCTTAGCAGAGATGAGAGCTAAACCGTTATTTTTCCAGTTGATTTGTGATGCTCAAAAGAATGATAGTGAGTTGCGGATCAAGAGAACTCAATGCGAATCAAAGTTACGACTCGATTTTCGAGTTGGACCGGATGATGCTTGATGTTTCGAGAGCGAGGATATGTGTGAAAAACGATAAATTGATTCGTAAAATATTACATGAGGCGCACAATGGTTGTTTATCGTTCATCTGGTAGCACAAAAATGTATAATGATTTAAAGAAGTCAGTATTGGTGGCGGTATGAAAAGGGACATTTCGAATTTGTAACCAAGTGTTTGATTTGTCAACAAGTAAAAGTTGAACATCAAGTGCCTTGAGATTACTTCAACCCGTAATGGTGCACGAGTGGAAATGGGACAAGATTACCATGGATTTTGTAACCGGCTTGCCTTTAACTCCTAAAAAGAAGGATGTTGTTTGGGTAGTGGTTGATAGATTAACAAAGTCAGCCCACTTTATACCAAAGACGCACCGATTACTCACTTGATAAATTAGCGAATTATATATTGCTGAAATTGTGAAGTTGCACGAGTACCTATGTCTATAATATCGATAGAGATCCAAGATTTACCTCGAGATTTTGGAAAAAGTTACAAGAAGCTTTGGGTACAAAATTGAACTTTAGTACCGCATTTCATCCACAAACAGATGGTCAAACGGAAAGAGTAATCCGGTACTCAAGATATGCTTAGATCTTGTGTTTTAGAATTTGGAGGTAGTTGGGAGAAATATCTATCTTTGATTGAGTTTGCCTACAATAATGCTTATCAATCAAGTATACAAATGGCACCGTCTGAAGCCTTGTATGGTCGTAAGTGTCGGACTCCTTTATATTGGACCGAACTTAGTGAGAAAGCAGATTCATGAAGTTGATTTAGTTAAAGAAACCGAAGAGAAAATAAAAGTAATTCGGGATTGCTTGAAAGTCGCTTCAGATCGACAAAAGTCATATCTGATTTAAAAGAAAAGAGATTGAATTTCGGTGGGTGATAAAGTGTTCTTGAAGGTGTCACCATGGAAAAAGATTCGAGATTTAGTCGAAAAGGCAAGTTGAGTCCACATTTTATTGGGCGTCGAGATTCTTGAGAGAATTGGACCGATGGCATATCGGTTGGCCGTACCGACAGAGTTAGAAAGAATTCATAACGTGTTTCATGTATCAATGTTGCGACGTTATCATTCGATCCTTCACATGTGATTTCCCAACGAAATTGAGATTCGATCGGATATGACCTATGAGGAGGAACCAATAAAGATTTTGGCTCGAGAGGTTAAGCAGTTAAGAAATAAAAGTATAGCTTTAGTGAAAGTATTGTGGCACAAACATGGGATAGAAGAGGCTACGTGGGAACACGAGGAAACTATGAGGAAACAAGACCCAAACCTCTTCTGGGTAAGATTTTCGGGACGAAAATCTCAAAAGGAGGAGAATTGTGACAACCCGAATTAGGGCCTAATCGGAATAGTGGTTTCGTGACCACAAATCTGAGATAGAAATAATTGTTTTATAATTATTTTGGGGTTTATGATATGATTGCATGATTATGTGAAAATTTCGTGATGAAATTCTATGCCTAAAGTGCTTAAATTGAAAGTAGGGACTAAATCGAATAAGTTGCAAAATTTGCATCCCGGAAGTTTTTAGTGTGAAATTGTTTTGGAATATTAATTAGGAGGTCTTAAATAGAAATTTGACCAATTTTAAGTTCATGGACAAAATTAGGACATGGAAGGAATTTTTGAAAGTTTAGTAAGGAGGGCATTTTGGTCATTTGGATATTAAATGAAATAAAATGGGAAAAATAACACAAAATTGATCATCATCCTCCTTAGTTGCTGCCGAATTCTCCTCTCTCCATAGCTAGGGTTTCTTCAATTTTCAAGCTCCATAGTAAGTGATTCTAAGCCCGCTTTTAATGTTCTTTACGCTTTTGGAATCCCTAAGCTCGATTAAGCTTATGCTAGTAATAATTTAACCTAGGGTTCATATTTGGAAAAATACCCATAGGTGAAATTTGTGTATTTTGATGTTTTATGATAGAATATGAGGTTTTAAATTATGTTAAATAACTTGTGCTACTCGGTTTTAAGTGAAAGCGAGTAAAAGCAGCATAATCAGTAAAAATACCTATTGTTCATAACTATATGATAGAGTGAGAATTTGATGTTGTTGTAGAAGAGAAAATGTTCAGCATATCATAAAATATAAGAATAAGGGCTGAAATTAAATTCCCGAGCCTAGGGGCAAAATTGTAATTTTGTAAAAGTTAGGGGGCCAAAATGTAATTTTTCCATGATGTGTAACACCCCGAATTTGGGCCTAGAAGTAATGGGCCTTGAGTGTGGGTCCGTAAATAGGTTTTATATAGGTATTTAATTGTGCAATGAAATGAAACAATTAAATGTTTGCTATTAGTGGTTAATGGCTTTGAGAAGTGTTGGAGAAATCTTGGGTTCAAACTTGGGCTTTAGTAAAATTTTGGTATTAAGTGAAAAAAAACTTGGATGCTTGGATGAGGGTTTTAAATTATTGTGTTAAATAAATGACACAAGGAAGCTTGTAGTCTAGTGGTTGTGGTGTCATTAAGGTTGTATGGGAGCACAGGTTCAAGCCTTGGCTCTTGCAATTTATTTTGTTTTTAAAGGGAAGTGGACTTTGGCCTTTAGACCTTATAATTAATTGGGGATAAAATATGACACAAAAAGCCTTGTGGCTTAGTGGCAAGTAGCATGTGGAGCATTTAAGGGGAGGCATAGGTTGAATCCCATGGCAAGCAAAGAGCATTTATTTTGCTAACAGGGGCGGCAAGAGTTGGTGTTGAATTTAAACTCTAATGTTGGAGGATCCCACATCGAAGCTAATATAAGAGTGGTTGTGAAGTCGGCTTTAAATAGAGGAACCATGAAGAGAGTAAATGTACCTTTCTTGGTGATCCCTTTCATTTGTATGGCGTGCTCGTTTGGGTTGGGCATCGGCTAAGAGTGCTCGGAGCGTGGATTAACTCAGTCTCCTATCGGTGTGTATTTATCACTACTCTTGTTGTTGGATAGCTACTTGGGCGCGATGGGTGAAAAGGGCCATGTGGGCCCAATGGGCCTCTGAGCCCAATTGGATAAGTTGTTTGATTGTGTAGTAAATATTGGACTAGGCTAGGTGAATCGCATATCTGTGGCTAGGTTTGGGCTAAAAGGGCCACACGAGCGTGTGGGCCCATTTGGGCCGAGAATAGGCTTTAGGCCCATTCGTATTGTTATCCATGTTTAGAATACTTTAGTTTACCAATTACTGAAATGCCCTAGACTTGTAAAATTACCAAAGTACTCCCGATTTACAAAATTACCATTTTACCCTCAGTTTATAGAATTACTGTTTTACCCTCGATTTGTAAAATTACCGTTTTACCCCCGATTTATAGAATTACCGTTTTACCCCTAATTTACATAATTACTATTTTACCCCCGATTTACATAATTATCATTTTACCCTCAGTTTACAGAATTATTGTTTTACCCTTGATTTACAGAATTACTGTTTTACCCTCGATTTACAAAATTACTAAAATACCCTTGGTTTGTGAAATTACCGCAATACCCTCAATTTGTAAAACTACCAAAATACCCCTAGTTTGTAAAATTACTAAAATACCCTTTGTTTATAAAATTACCAAAATACCCATGGTTTGAAAAATTACTAAAATACCCCTGTAGGGTAAAATTACTGAAATACCCTTGTGGGGTAAAATTACCATTTTGCCCCTAGGGTGTTAAATGACTATTTTGCCCTTGTGGGCAAGTGATTGACTTGGACTGTGTGATATAGACAACTTTGGAGGAGCAATGAGGCTTGGAGTATCGACTTGGATAAGCTTGAATCGTATTATTGGACCCCGTGAAGGTAAGCAACTTATGGTCAATAAGGGTTCTTTGGTAGAATAAGGTAGGGTGGATTTTGAGTTTGTTAAGCATAACTTGTATGCTAAAAATGGTGATGAATAATTGTAGGACATCGTAAGGGATCTCAGTAGCAGTCGTCGCGAAACAGGTGTGTACCGAACACCCTTCTTTAGTTCAATTAAAAAGCCGAAATGCCAAATTAGGCATTTCACAAAGCTTGTGAGTATGCGAATGCTCTCAAGACATAGAGTAATTATTAGATCTAGCACCGCAAAGTGGTAAGTAAGTTTGTGTGACGTATCAACGTACTCAGGAAAAGGGCCTCGATGGGCTAAAATCGGGCCCAATGGGCTTACTACCAATATGGGCAAGAGGTGGGCAAAGTAGCTTTGTCGGTTAGATGGGAGAATCAAATTGCATAAAAGCGATAAAATTCTGAATTAGCTTGTGTAGTAGCGTAGATCACGAAATTACCCTAAAGAGCAAAATTATGAAATTACCCTAAACAAACAAAATTACCAAATTACCCTAAATAGCAAAATTACCAATATACCCCTAGGGTTTAAATTCATTGAACGCATGATTGATTACTCATGTATTTTGCATGATATGCATTTATTAATATCTCATTGCATGGGATTGGGGTATTAATGGAGGAAGTCTTGAAAGTGGTTCAACCACGTCTTGGAGGCTTTGCCTCAATCGATGAAATTTGAGTGCTGCTTTGCAACTGTGTGTGTGAAGGGTGGGTGGGTTGAGGTATTCCCACATGGTGTGTAGGGTTGGTGCAGGCGGTGTAGCGGTTGGTGGGTTGAGTAGTCTCCCGGATGGGCTTGGATTCATTATTCTTGTTGTTACTCATGCATTGAATCGGGCCTATGGGCCACCTTTGTTATGTAAAAGGGCTAAGGCCTTGCTATCAGATTCGAAAAGGGCTTGACCTCTTGTGTCTTGTTATCTGAATAGGGCTTAAGCCCAATGGGCTCGAGCTGATTTGGGCTTTGGATGGGTTTCAGATACACCGAGTTTTCCCAAACTCACCCCTTCCTCTTCCATCCTTGCGGTGAGCCCTAGAATTGGTGGACTTGGAGTGGCGGGATTGAGTGGCCATGAAGATTGATTGACGATTTTAAATAAGTTTAGCCTTCAATTTGGATTATTTTATTTTATTATGCTTAAGGTTGTAATAAGGCCGCTCTTTTTAATTACTTATATTTTGGGGATTATTAAACTGGCTAGCACTAGGGTTCGTTTTATAAAATCTACTTGTTTTTAAAAAGATCACGATGACGCGCAAAGTTTCATAAAGTAAATGTTTTCCCAAGAAAATAAATATTTTAAGCAAACGATTTGCAACCTTAATCATTTTCTTAAGTTGGTCATAATCAAACGATTTTCTCAAAATTATACGAGATGTTAGAGTGTGGCAATGGCGGTGTGCATGTCTAGGATTGGATCCGAAGAGAGCTTGGTACTTAGCAATCCGACGGACTCACCTCCTCTTCTTCCCGGTTTCCTACAGTGTGCAGACTTCCATTCACTTTAACTTACCTTTAAAAGTGTCTTTTACAACACCAACTCAACTTTTCCAAACTAAGTGTTTTGAACGCACCAATGTGGCGCATCAGATCCGGTCATAACATCCAGGCCGGGTTTGGGGTGTTACATTTAGTGGTATCAGAGCCTGGTTACAACAACTCGACTGTGGATCGGGTCCGAAAATCTTTAAAAAAAAAAGTTTTTTCCTATAGGTTTTTCAAAAATGTTCAAAGTTTTTCTATTGAACGAGGTTAAATCAATAGTTTTAAAAAAAAAAGTGTTTTCAAATGAAATCTTTTTATTTTGATGAAACAAAAACATGGGTTTTATGGATGATAAAGAAGTGGCACATGAATCCCGGCACCAAGTCTGTAAGTATTTCATTCCTCATATTACTTTGTATTAAGATATTACCGTAGATAGAACTGAGACCATATCATGACATTATAACTAGGGCAACCCTAAAACTCTAGAATACTGAGGCGTAGCTAGGCTATGATTACGTGAAAATAGAAACTTTAAAATACTATCTCTGCATAAGACATGTGAATAAATAGTAAAATTTTTGAGATCTTTGTAGTTAATTGATATGTGTACTGGTAATGTAGAGTATTAATATGGATTCGAGGGTAAGCAAAGTCTACCAACTTGGTTGCGGTAACTTCGGAGCTTGGTCTTTGAGGCAACCGCCGAGTTAGTAAGGAAAGTGGTAGAGGAAGTATTGGATACCAAAATTAAGGAAATTAGGGAAATGCTTCAAGTAGGGTGCTTGGAGTGTAAGAAAATGAAGGATTCTAGTTCTTAGAAAACCAAGCCTCGTTCTGTGAAACATGTTAAGGCACGACCAAACTATCCAATCTGCAAAGACTGCAACGGACGTCATCCGGGTGAATGCCATAGGAAGACAGGAGCATGTCTTAGATGTGGGTCAAAGGAGCATCGAGCTCGGGATCGCCAAGTTTATTTTATTTAAATATGTGTTATGAATTGTATGCGTGCTTGATAAATGTTTCTTTATTTTGGTAATTAGATGTTCTGGGTTGTACTAAGAATTATTTTTAATTAGAGTGCGTAGCGGAAGCATAGAGGTTTGACTTGAGTAATAGGGTTAGTTGATAGTTGGAAATTTCGAGGACGAAATTTCTTTAAGGGGAGTAGAATTGTAACACCCCGAATTTGGGCCTAGAAGTATTGGGCCTTGAGTGTGGGTCCGTAAAGAGGTTTTATATAGGTATTTAATTGTGCAATGAAATGAAACAATTAAATGTTTGCTATTAGTGGTTAATGGCTTTGAGAAGTGTTGGAGAAATCTTGGGTTCAAACTTGGGCTTTAGTAAAAATTTTGGTATTAAGTGAAAAAAAAAACTTGGATGCTTGGATGAGGGTTTTAAATTATTGTGTTAAATAAATGACACAAGGAAGCTTGTAGTCTAGTGGTTGTGGTGTCATTAAGGTTGTATGGGAGCTGGGTTCAAGCCTTGGCTCTTGCAATTTATTTTGTTTTTTAAAGGGAAGTGGACTTTGGCCTTTAGACCTTATAATTAATTGGGGATAAAATATGACACAAAAGCCTTGTGGCTTAGTGGCAAGTAGCATGTGGAGCATTTAAGGGGAGGCATAGGTTGAATCCCATGGCAAGCAAAGAGCATTTATTTTGCTAACGGTGGCAAGAGTTGGTGTTGAATTTAAACTCTAATGTTGGAGGATCCCACATCGGAAGCTAATATAAGAGTGGTTGTGAAGTGGCTTTAAATAGAGGAACCATGAAGAGAGTAAATGTACCTTTCTTGGTGATCCCTTTCATTGTATGGCGTGCTCGTTTGGGTTAGGCGTCGGCTAAGAGTGCTCGGAGCGTGGATTAACTCAGTCTCCTATCGGTGTGTATTTATCACTACTCTTATTGTTGGATGGCTACTTTGGGCGCGATGGTAGAAAGGGGCCATGGGCCCAATGGGCCTCTGGGCCCAATTGGATAAGTTGTTTGATTGTGTAGTAAATATTGGACTAGGCTAGGTGAATCGCATATCTGTGGCTAGGTTTGAGCTAAAAGGGCCACACGAGCGTGTGGGCCCATTTGGTAGAGAATAGGCTTTAGGCCCATTCGTATTGTTATCCATGTTTAGAATACTTTAGTTTACCAATTATTGAAATGCCTCGACTTGTAAAATTACTAAAGTACTCTGATTTACAAAATTACCATTTTACCCTCGGTTTATAGAATTCTTGTTTTACCTCGATTTGTAAAATTATCGTTTTACCCCGATTCTGTAATTACTGTTTTACACCTAATTTACATAATTACCATTTTACCCCGATTTACATAATTATCGTTTTACCCTCGGTTCTGTAATTATTGTTTTACCCTTGATTTCTGTAATTCTTGTTTTACCTCGATTTACAAAATTACTAAAATACCCTTGGTTTGTGAAATTACCATAATACCCTCAATTTGTAAAACTACCAAAATACCCCTAGTTTGTAAAATTACTAAAATACCCTTTGTTTATAAAATTACCAAAATACCCATGGTTTGAAAAATTACTAAAAACCCTGTAGGGTAAAATTCTTGAAATACCCTTGTGGGGTAAAATTACCATTTGCCCCTAGGGTGTTAAATGACTATTTTGCCCTTGTGGGCAAATGTTGACTTGGACTGTGTGATATAGACAACTTTGGAGGAGCAATGAGGCTTAGAGTATCGACTTGGGTAAGCTTGAATCGTATTATTGGACCCTGTGAAGGTAAGCAACTTATGGTCAATAAGGGTTCTTTGGCCAAATAAGGTAGGGTGGATTTTGAGTTTGTTAAGCATAACTTGTATGCTAAAATGGTGATGAATAATTGTAGGACATCGTAAGGGATCTCATTAGCGATCGTCATGAAGCAGTGTGTACTAGAACACCCTTCTTTAGTTCAATTCAAAAGTTTAAATGCCAAATTCCGGCATTTCATAGGATTGTGAGTATGCAAATGCTCTCAAGACATAGAGTAATTATTAGATCTGCCTGTCAGTTAGATGGGAGAATCAAATTGCATAAAAGTGATAAAAATTACTGAATTAGCTTGTGTAGTAGCGTAGATCACGAAATTACCCCTAAAGAGCAAAATTACTGAAATTACCCCTAAAGAGCAATATTACCAAATTACCCTAAATAGCAAAATTACCAATATACCCCTAGGGTTTAAATTGGTGAATCGCATGATTGATTACTACTGTATTTTGCATGATATGCATTTATTAATATCTGTTGCATGGGATTGGGGTATTAATGGAGGAAATCTTGAAAGTGGTTCAACCACGTCTTGGAGGCTTTGCCTCAATCGATCGAATTTGAGCGTTCTTTGCAACTGTGGTGTGTAGAAATTTGGATGGGTTGAGGTATTCCCACATAGTGTGTAGGGTTGGTGCAGGCGGTGTAGCGGTTGGTGGGTTGAGTAGTCTCCCGGATGGGCTTGCATTCATTATTCTGTTGTTACTCATGCTCTTGAAGCGGGCCTATGGGCCACTTTGTTATGTAAAAGGGCTAAGGCCTTGCTATCAGATTCGAAAAGGGCTTGACCTCTGTATCGTTATCTGAATAGGGCTTAGGCCCAATGGGCTCGAGTGATTTGGGCTTTGGATGGGTTTCAGATACACCGAGTTTTCCCAAACTCACCCCTTCCTCTTCCATCCTTGCGGTGAGCCCTAGAATTGGTGGACTTGGAGTGGCGGGATTTGAGTGGCCATGAAGATTGATTGACGATTTTAAATAAGTTTAGCCTTCAATTTGGATTATTTTATTTTTATTATGCTTAAGGTTGTAATAAGGCCGCTCTTTTTAATTACTTATATTTTGGGGATTATTAAACCGGCTAGCACTAGGGTTCGTTTAATAAAATCTACTTGTTTTAAAAAGATCACGATGACGCGCAAAGTTTCATAAAGTAAATGTTTTCCCAAGAAAATAAATATTTTAAGCAAACGATTTGCAACCTTAATCATTTTCTTAAGTGGTCATAATCAAACGGTTTTCTCAAAATTATACGAGATGTTAGAGTGTGGCAATGGCGGTGTGCATGTCAGGATTGGATCCAAGAGAGAGCTTGGTACTTAAGCGGTCGACGGACTCACCTCCTCTTCTTCCCGGTTTCCTACCAGTGCGCACTTCCATTCACTTTAACTTACCTTTAAAAGTGTCTTTACAACACCAACTCACTTTTCCAAACTAAGTGTTTTGAACTCACCAATGTGGCGCATCGATCCGGTCATAACATCCAGTAGGGTTTGGGGTGTTACATGATGTGATTTTGGATTGAAATAAATAGTATGAGTATTAAATGAGCTAAATGTGTTATTATAGATCAAGAAAGACACGAATTGATCTCGAGCAGGGAAGGAAAAAGTTTTGGACTAAATTGCAAAATTTCCACATTTTGCACCAAGGTAAGTTTGTATGTAAATATTACAATAATTTCATGTACATTCTTATATTTCAGCCTATTATATAAATATACTAGATGATGTTAAAATATAAATCGACTATTGGAAGAATGGAAATAAATATAGAGAGAGATCCGGTTGAACATTGAGAGATCGAATGAAATAGAGGGGCGTAGCTAGGTCACATGTATGATCTTGAGTGCACATCATGTGTACAAGAAAGCTACTGAGACACCTGTAGTAGCTAGGTCACATGTGTGATACGAGATGTATCCCATGTAGGCAAGAGAGATACTGAAAGATAAATGTAGCTAGGTCGCATGCATGATTCCAAGTGAAGGACACCATGTAGACAAGAGAGCTACGTGAAAGATAAATGTAGCTAGGTCACATGCGTGATTCCAAGTGAAGGACACCATGTAGACAAGAGAGTTCTGAGACAAATCGGTTAGGTCGCATGAGTGGTACTAAGTGTTCACCATGTGTACAAGAGAGCCGAACTAAACGAAGTATGATGGTGGGGTGTGTCTTTGAAACCATTAAATATCGAGGATTGATCCGAATTGTTCAACGGGATGGTTTTGTGGTGATATTGTGGTTTGGACCTACACTTATGGTGAATGAAATGTGGTGAAAATGATTTGTGGTATATACATATATAAGATAAAATGAGGTTAGCATAAAGAATGTGTGAAAGAGTGAAATTAGCATTAAAACTGTTTTTAGATGGTAGCAGTGACATGATTTTAAAAAATCACCAAAAATAGGAGGAATATAATTAGAGGTTGAATGAGTTGTGAAATTAAATTTTAATGAGTCTACTTTCATATAAAAGAAACAGAGCAAGCAAAGGAATTCTATATTTTGAGATATTTACAATTGTATGTGACTTGCTCAGGATGAATACGTGATCCCCTGTTCCAACTTTGAAAAATCATTAAAAATTATACAAAGAAAATTAAGAAATATAGTTTACATGCCTAAATTCCTTACTTAGACTAGTTTTAAATGAAACAGACTTCAGGGTTGTTTGAATTGTGTACTGAGAGAAATTCAATTCGTAGTGAACAAAGGTCAGATCAGTCGAGCTGTGTAACAGGGAAACTTTAACTAATAAACTGTACTAATCGGCTGAACCAAAATTATAGAAAAAATTAGCAAAAATCTTTATGAGTCTAGATTCAGGAAATTTTATGGATTTGAATTTTGAGTTTTGTAACTCGAGTTATGATTTATTTAGTGAATATGACGCAGCAGAGACAACTTAATCAAAGTGGAATGAATAGTGAAGTTAAAGTAGATATACTTGAATTGTTGTGTAAACATGTTAGATTCTTTAATTAGTATTTACATACTTACTTACTAAGCTATAAGCTTACTTTGTTTCTCTCTTTTGTCTTATAGTGTCCTTGGCTTGCTCGGGAGTTAAGGATCGTGAAGATCTACCCGCACTATCATACTTTAGGGTATTTGAACTAAACGTTTTGAATTATGGCATGTATAGTAGGCTTAATCATTTTGTTACGTGTCATATTTGTCTAGGTTTAAAATATTAGTTACAGTACTCGACCAGCTACTTTGTACAAGCCATTAAAGTTGGCTAATATTGTTCAAGACATATATTATACGATGCACTATCAAATTGGATGACATATTTATATCTCGATTATGTTTAATGGTATGTGTTATGTTCTGGTAATACCTTGTGTCCTGTTCCGGCGACGGTAACGGGTAAGGGGTGTTACAGCTAGTCTTTATGCTATGGCATTCATCATTTATAACATAACAATATTAACCATTTCTCTACTCATTAACCTTACCAATTCATGTTAAACACAAGGTATATTCATACCAAATCATTCCCTTCTATTCATCATCCAAACCCAAACTAAATCTACTAAATTTACCATTCCATTTGTCCAATTAAAACATACCACAATAGCATATTAACATCACATATCATAAACCATTTTCAACTTTGAATTCAAACACAAACTAGCCAAATCACTTGGCTAAATATATATATGTATATCACAAAACATACTTCCTTAACTACTAGCCTATACATATCATACTTCAAAATATACAGGCTTTAAAGTACCAAAATGAGGTTCGATAGTGTGGCAATGATCCTTGACGATCCCCGAGCTTGGTAGCTTTGATATATACAAAACAATTCAAACACACACACAAAGTAAGCTTTCAAAAGCTTAGTAAGCTCGTACTCAAATCATCAACAGTATATGAAACATAAAATGACAATATATGAGTATTTGCACAATTTCAATCCATAAGACCATATTAACTCAATGAAATTCACATACATAACATCATCTACCACTTAGGTATTATACATACCTAAATCTTCCCGTACTTATTCACTTTCGTACTTACCTCTTGTTGAATGTTGTAAGACTTTCCATAACTTATTCATATTTTAGACATCTGCTGTAACACCCCGAACCCGAGACCGTTTCCGGTGTCGGACACGAGGGGTTAACAAGCCAAAACCACTTATGGCACCGACCAATTTGACATTCCGTGCAAGCTGGAAAACTGCGTCATTGTCGCCTTAAAAAGCATATCTCAAGTTTCACAACTCGGAAACTGATTCCGTAAATTTTACCTGAATTTAGACTCATATATCCATCCATGGATTTATTTCTAGAATTTTTGTTGGGCCAATTGGTACAGTTTATTAGTTAAAGTCGCCCATGTTACAGGGGTTGACTACACTGACCTTCGCGCGTTACAACTTGAATATCTCTCTGTACAGGGTTTTAATACTGATACCGTTTGTTTCCAATGAAACTAGACTCAAAAAGGAATCTGCACATATAAGGCATGACTTCTAATTCATTCTGGATAATTTATGGAAAATTTTCAAAGCCGCGAAAGGGGACCCACAAACCGTTCCGGCCCTGTCTCACGAGAACTTTAATATCTCTCGGTATACTGATCATATGATCATTTCGTTACTTTCATATGAAAATAGACTCGTCAAGGTTCGATCACATAATTTATTCACTATTTAACACCATTCCTACAAATTTTGGTGATTTTTCACATCCACGTCACTGCAGCTGGCAGCCTCTGTTTTTAAGGTAGGCTTTACCTATATTGTAGTTCCCATGGACCAACTATAGTCTAGTCATCTTGAGGTCCACATGTGATCATATTTAGCCATTCCAATGGCTGATCATGTGACCAACTCTCTCATTCCAAACCATAATCACATCATGAAACCAAATATAATTACAAACCACATATGGTCAAATTCCATACTCCACTTTTACGAACCATTTTCGCATGGCCGTACACATATACATCACAAGTACTTAAAAACAACCGAGGGTGGTCCTATACATGCCATATCCGAACTCAACTAAAGGAGTACCAAAAAGGGCTTTGATAGTGTGGTTGACTTCAACTTCTATGATCCCGAATCCGATCGCTAACGAGCAAAATCTATAACAGAGAAACAAAGAAACGGAGTAAGCAATTTATGCTTAGTAAGTTTGAGCCATAATATACACACAACCAAAGCATAGCATTCAAGTAGCTAAACAATAATTCATATGCACAATTTCTCAAAGACATGCTTACTTCACAATCCCAACTCTTATTTTCATACACAAACAACGGCTTAGTTAAGGCCGATAGCTCGTTTATCATTGGAGCGAATATTCAACGACTTACTCATAGTGTGCAAAGCACACACAAAACATACCTTGTTGGGAATTTCACAAGTGCATTAACTGAAAATTTTCCAGCAGCTTATAAATTTCGAATCACATACCTTGGAGTTTATCCGGATATAGCTACTCGTTCAAAACACCTTGGGACATAGCAGGTTATGGTAACCCGCACAAATGCCTTGGGACTTAACCGGATATCACAACTCATAACATTGCCTTGGGCTTAGCCCGGATATCATAGCTCGCACAATTGCCTTGGGCTTAGCCCGGATATCTGGTCGCACAATTGCCTTGGGCTTAGCCGGATATCACTCGAACATTCATGCACATCTTTGTTTCATTTTCACAACAAAACTTTTATGCACAATTCACTTAACAAAATATCATTTCGGCTCAATGGCCATATACAAGAGCGAATTTTGATTGCTTATTACTTCATTCAATCGAATCAAAATCTAAGTTTCGATACTCGAAAACTTACCTCGGATGTTGTCGAACGATTAGATGGCTATTCGACTACTTTTTCCTTCCCTTTATCGGATTTGGTCCCCCTTTGCTCTTGAGCTTAATTTAACAAATAATTTGATTCAATCATTTGAGTATCGAAAAGAAGAACTCAAGGCACTTAGCCCACATATACTCACTAGACATTAAAGTCACATAAGTACGGAATTCATGAATCGACTTAACACACAAAGCCTTCAACATGCTTACTCATGGCGAACAACTCAACCTCTTAGGCACTCATTCATGGCCGATTATGCATGTTGATGTTGAGGCCAATTACATGTTTAACACCACACATGAATGGCACACATTTTACTAGCTAATGCTTTACATATTGTAGCTCAATACTTATAATATAGCATCAAGCACTCATATGGCCGATTATACTTAGTCATACTTGCACCAAATCAACAATAAATTCCAAGATTTTCACATCATATGTGTACTAGGCCGAATGTACTTGCAATTTCACAACCATTCTTCAACATTTTCTTCTAACATATTTATCACTTACTTCATAACCAAAACATCATGTGCAAACATATACACATATAGGTGCATGGCGAATCTCAAGGTGTTCATAACCATCTAAAACACAAATTTTTTACCATTCAAGTAACAAGCATAAATCATGCTCATGAATGCACCATGGCGAATACATCACAACCATACCCTTTCAACTTCGGTCATGGTTAAACAAAGATTTCAATGCCCTACTCAAGAATACTAAAAGAAATTTCAAGAGTAGTCAATCCATCATTACATGCATCATCAACAAGCTTCACATTTAGCATGCAATGGCTTTAACACAATATCAACCTTGGCCAAATACCATTTTCATGGCATAACAAGGATTTGAACCATGGCTAACATGCACATCAAGTTAGCAACCAAAACAATCATGAACTTCATGACACAACCTCAAACATACCTTAATCTTGATACAAGTATAGCCAAATCTCCTTCTTGTTCTCTTCCAAACCAAGCATGAAGCAAAACTCCTATCTCCTCCCTTAGTATTTTCGGCCAAAAGGAAAGAACAAGGATGAACAATTTTTTCTTGTTCTTCTTTCACTTGCACGGCAATGGGGGAAATGCCACACTCACACACATTTTTTATTTCTCATCCAACATCATTAATTTTTTATCATTTAATACATCATGCATTAACAAAACATGTTTCAACATGTTTTCTTTGCCCATAAACCATGTCATGGCCGGCCACTATGCCATCTTTGGGGAATTTGACATGCAAATCCCTTAATTTTGCATGCATTTTCAACTAGTCATCACACATTTCCCCATCATACTTTCAAAGTTTACTACTAGGTCCTTTCTAGTGAAATTCACCTTTATAACACTAAATCGAACCATCAAAAATGTCACACATGAATACACAGATATTATAGGCATCAAAATAAATTTTAAATTATTTTTACGCCTCGGTTTTGTGGTCCCGAAACCACATTCCGACTAGGGTCAATTTTGGGCTGTCACATCTGCACACTTAGTGCTATAAGATTAGTCGAAGATAAATATTTCCACACACTTACTGCCATCTCAAATAATTGAGAATAAGTCTGAATCACACACTTAGTGCCTTAAGTAGCCGAAGCTAGTTTAAATCGCACACTTAGTGCCAAAGCTAGTTTAAATCGCACACTTAGTGCCAAAGCTAGTTTAAATCGCACACTTAGTGCCAAAACTTCTGATTGATCATCATATTATCCAATTCAATTATATACAACCCATGTATAATAAAGGCATCAAAGCTTACTTAACATCATATTTTAAGTACGAACTTACCTCGTGCTCGAAGGTGTCGACTCGAACGTTTATTCTATAATCTTCGATTTTCCTCAATCTAAATCCGAACTCCTCTTTTCTTGATCTATAAGTATTCAAAATTAATCCTTTTATTCACCAAATAATTCAATTCAATCCATAAACACATATTTAGGGAAATTTGCAAACTAGCCCTCACATTTTCACATTTCGACACTTTAGTCCCTATTTCACAAAATCACAAAATACACATAATTTTCATATACACAAGCTTAGCTAAATTCTCCTAGTACTCATACTAGTTCACACATTTTATTTATTTCACATTTTAGCCCCTCAAAATAACATTTTTACAACTTAGCCCAATTTACTCAATTTCATCAAAAATTCAAAGACAACATATGCCAACCTAAAATATACCTTCTATAATTCACCATTTAAGAACACAAAACTCATGAATTCATCCATGGAATATTTCAAAATCATCACCAAAATCAGAAATTGAAGCATGGGCTTTGTAGTATACTAAACAACGATCACAAAAACGTAGAAATTATCAAAAACTAAGTCAAAACCATACCTTAATCACCAAAAATAGTAGCCGAACTCTAGCTTAGCTTTTCTCTTTTATTTTCTTTTCAATTTTGGTGAATGAGCATGAAAAATGAGCTTATTTTAAGCTTTGTTTTATTAATATTAACATAAAAATCTAAATGACCATTTTGCCCTTTCATTAAACGAATATAAGTTCACCTAACACATGCCTTTTTATGTCCATTCAAACTTTCCAATGGTAAAATAATCACATAAGGACCTTTATTTTAGAAAGCCAACTCAAATAGGCACTTTAACATCTGGCACACAACTTTTACCTTTTACGCGATTAGGTCCTTTTTACAAATTAGGCACACAAACAATTAAATTTTCACACGAGACTTTCACATATGTCAATTCACTTATAATAGGCACGAAAAGTAATATCAAAATATTTTATGACTCGGATATGTGGTCCCGAAACCACTATTCCTACTAGGGCCAAAACCGGACTGTTACACAATAGGCCGCAGTTTTACTAAAAAGAATGCATGCTTTCAAAACACATGCTATCATAACAAATTTAAACAAACTTTGTTTTAAGAGTACAATTATAAACTAATATGACTAACACTTTGTTATATCAACTTGGATTTTAACAATGGACAAAGAACAAAAAATTTTCATAAAGATCACAACGAGGTTTTTATATGGAACTGATTTTTTTACAACGGAACTACGTTTTTCGAAATTCACTTCAGTGTGACATGTTAGATTCGGCCGTAACGTCTAGCCCGGGTTTGGTGTGTTACATTATATTTTTTAAAATTATTTTTATATAAAAAGATAATATAAAAATTTTTAATATAGGCAGGTCGGGCCAACCTCAGGTTTTAGCTTTTTTATTCGGGTCGGGCTTGGGCTTATAAAATAGGTCTAAAATTTTGTCACGACCCGGGCCAGCTCATGATCACCTCTATTAGTCAGTCAATGTGCTCATATGCCACGTCAATAATTCATTAGTGGATTAGCTGAATTTTTAAAGACAGTAACTAATTGAGACAGTTACCTTAAATAGAATGACAAAATTAAAAAAAAATTAAAATAACCAAAATAGAACAAATCCTATTTTGGAGTGACCATAGATGTAATTTACTTTTTTTATTTAATATATAACTAGTTTATTATCAGTTTTGATTTGAGTAAATATATAATTATTTATATCAATTAAACTAAATTAAAAATAATTTTTTAAAATTGTTAATCCAATGATAAATGGCTTTATTAGGCATAAATTGACTTATACTAAATTATGGTTATGATGATTTTACTATGTTTAAATTTAGGATTTTGTATTTATATTTTATTTTGATGAAGTTTAGTTCATTTACATAATATTATTAATTATTCAAATAATTGATATCTTTAATTATTTGATTAAAATGTTGAGGTCAAATTTTTCTTAAAATATCCATTCTAATTTCATGCAAATATATATATTTTGTGTTTGAAAAATATTTTAAGAGAAATTAGCATAATCATATTAATTGGAATAGTAAAGGATATTGATTATTAGGAGCAACTAATGTCATTGTAAAAGTAGAATACCAAATTATGTCAAATTTTAATATAACGATTGAATCTCAAATGTCAACATAATAGAGAGATCGAAACTACAATTTAATCATTATCTTATAATGACAAAACAAAAGTAAAAAAAAAATAGTGTGAATAGTGAGTTTAAATATTTAGTGCCCTTAATAATTTCGATAGTTACCTGGATTTTCTAAAAACGTTTATTCCAACTCGTCATGTCATTTTTTTTGTCAAAACAATATTTTAAAAATTCATTAAAATTTAATCAAAGTAGCCAACAATATTAATCATTTGGACTAAATAATAACATTATAAATATAGGGACCAAATTATATTTAAAATTAAATTTTAAAGATTAAATCTTAATTTTGATACAGAGAGAGGCCAAAATGAGATTTGATCATTTCTTGTAGTATAAAAAAATATGGAACATGTGTGAGGAAAATTTTTATATATAGGTATATTTATATCAAATACTTATATTTTAGCACTTAAATTACAAAAAATACATATTTGTTTAAATTATAATTAAATATAATTAAATATTATTATGATAACATTTTTTTACACTTTTATATCATCTTTAAATAAAAGAATTATAAATTATAAATCCAAGATTGAACACATGTTCAATAGTATTGAAGTATGAGTTCATTATCATTCCACCTATATTTGTTATTAAATAAATTTCAAAAGAAAATATTTTTAACATAACATATTTTCTTTCACTCTCATAATGAACGTGTCAAAATCTAGTTGTTATTTACAAATTTTGATTTTATTGATGTCATCATCAATTGGGTCCAAACTACATTATGAAATTACAAAAAACCTAACATTTTTAGAAAGCAATAAATATAATTTTGAGTGTATTTTTTTTTGTCCTTTTACATTTAATTTACAGCAATACATGAAGGCCTTCAATCCCCCTACGACGCACAAAGGGTACTTTGTATGTCGGTTAGTATGTTTCCAATGAAGGATTGAGAAATTCAAAATTTTATGCCTAATGGTCTGTATCCTGTCAATTCGGCCTATAAGTTGTTTTGTCTAGTTTCACTAGTATTACTGAGTTTAATATGGAGGGTCCTTGGCATATTCTTTGGGGTTAGGATCTGCCTCCCAAAATTAAAGAATTTATTTGGTGATGCTTGAGGGGTTTTATTTTTTGTTGGGGCCAACTCATATGAAGAGGAATAGCGATCAATCCTTTTTGTTTTCACTATAATCAAGATTAGGAAAGCATTGATCATGTGTTATTACATTGCCCATCTGCTAAGGCTATTTTGCAACTAGTTGGCATTGACGGCCAAGCTGGTTTGATTAAGGAATTTATTGAATTAGTTTTGGTGTCAAACCAAATTGAGCAGGGAAGCCAAATGTTGTGTATTCTGTGGAGGATCTCGTATTTTTGTAATCTAGTTTTTGGAAATAGATTTCCCTGACCGCGGCTCAGATTTTGCATCATGCTCTTTCTTATTTACAGGGCTGGATGGCTACTCTATTGGTCTATAGCTTGTTGATGTTCCCAAACAATTGCCTTGGACCGATGCAAATTACTAGTGCAAGCCTCTATTTGAAATTATAGACTGCAAATTAATTATTCATGAGCACTATTCAAATTAAAAGCGATAATTTATCATCTTACAAATTTAATTATCCATAAGCACTATTCAAATTAAAAGTGATGATTTATCATCCAATGGATACATTTCCATGGTACATGTTTCTCCCAAGAAGTATGTCCAATATAAAGGGTTGTGGCTCTTCAAAACAGTGTTCATTTAGTGCATATAAATAGAGGCATTATGGTGCTCACAAATCGCATTTTTTTTACAATCAATCTTTTTTTCAGAAACTAGAGTAAGAGTTAGGTAATTCCTCGATTTTGCTAATCAAAGGAAATTCAAAACTTCATTGTATCCCGAGAGGACCTTTATCTTAACCCTCTAGCAATTTTGTGTGGGGGCAAATAGTTCTCTTTGGAAAGTATCACCCGCGCCTCAAAGTCGACTATTTATTTCCATATAGTCTTTGGTTATATCGTCTCCACTCAATATATCCAACAATCAAATATAACTATTCTAGAGATCGCGACAGAGGCTACCACCGCATTCAAAGTGATAAACCAAGAGTTTGTGAAACTTGACAGATTTGATGGTTCAAACTTCAATCATTGGAAGGATAAGATGTTGTTCCTTCTTCCTGTCTTAAATGTGGCGTTGTTCTGCATCCAAACTTACAACCCATGGAGAATCACGCCCCTAATGTAAACTCCGAGGAAATTGTGAAAGTGGCTACACTCAAGAAGAAGCGTGAAGAAGACAATTTCACATGTCGAAGACACATCCTCAACACCTTGTCTGATCGAATCTATGATCTCTATATGTCGATGCAATCCCCGATGGAAATATGGAAAGATCTTGAAGAGAAATACAACATCGAGCGGCAAGGTACTGATAACTTTTTAATGATGAAGTATTTCGATTTCAAAATGCTTGATAGTATCCCAATCATGGATCAAGTCCATGAATTACAAGTCCTTGTAAGCAGGCTTCATGACTTGAAAGTTGTTATTCAGGAATTGTTACAAGTCAGGGCTATCATCTCAAAGTTTCTCTCATCTTGGAACAATTATCAAAAGAAACTTTTGCATATGGCAGAGGACTTCACTTTGGAGAAAATACTTAGGCATTTGCATATTGAAGAGGAAAATCGAAAGCGTGATGCAGTGTATCATCCCCAAAGTTCTAAAGTGAACCATGTGAGCAAGTCAAAGAACTCTCAAATTGGAAAGTGAAAGGCCACATCTGATACCAAGGACGCGCAAGACAATAAGAAAAAATCTCACAATTGTTACAATTGCAATAAGAAAAGAAACTATCTTAAGGATTGTAAACTTCTCAAAAACAAGCCATGACTGATAAGTCCTGTAATTGATGGCTCGACTTTGTAGCTATAGTTCATACATGTAATGACCGGAAACAATTCAAGAGTTATGAACTAGTGGTAAACCATGAAGTGCTTATGGGCAACTATCAATCGGTTAAGGTGCTCAGTCGAAGGACGATGGAACTCAACTTCACATTTGGAAAGAAATTGACTTTGACCAATGTGTTGCATGTTCCATATGTGAGAAAGAATTTGGTGTTCGCAAGTATTCTGTGTAACAAGGGGTTCAATATTACCTTGGAATCCGATAAGTTTGTCTTGCTTAAGGGTGATATATGTGTAGGAAAAAGATATTGTAACGAGGATATGTTCAAGTTGAGCATTGATAGAATAAAGTTAATTCTTCTACTTATATTGTTGAGTCTTATACTGTATGGCATACGCGTTTAGCACATTCTAATTCTAAAACTTTACAATATATGCAAAAGAATGGTTATATCAATCCAAATAATGATGAGTTTGTGGATAAATTTAAAAGTTCTATTCAATCAAAAATTACCAAGAAGTCGTTTCCTAATAAGTGTGAAAGGAATTCACAAATGTTAGATTTAATTCATTCAGATGTTTATGAATTAAATGGAACTCTAACAAGAGGTTGAAAATGATATTTTATCACTTTTATAGACGAATTCTCTATATTTACTTATGTGTATCTCATGAGAAGTAAAAACGAGGTTTTGATATGTTTAAACGTTTTGAGAATTTTGTTTAGTAAGAATATCAAAGTGCTTCATAGTGATAGAGGTGGTGAATATTTTTCAAATGAATTTAATATATTTTGTGAGGAACAAGGTATGGTACACGAGTGTTCCGCGCCTTGTAGAAAATGGTTTGGTAGAAAGAAAGAATCATACCTTAGTGGATATGGTTAACTCAATGTTGTTAAATTCTAAACTTCCATATAATCTATGGGGTGAAAGCATTATTGACTGCATGTTATATCCTTAATAGAATACCATTGAGAAAATTCAAAGTATCTCCATATGAGTTATGGAAAGGTCAGATGCCAAACCTAGATTATTTCAAAGTGTGGGGGTATTTGGATTACTATAGAGTTCCTGACCAACGAAGAATAAAGTTAGGACCAAGAGCCATCAAGGGTGCATTCTGTAATACCCCTAATCCGTATCCGGTACCGAACTAGGGTTATGAGGCATTACCGGACATATCAGAACATTTAATAATCAATTTAGAAATATCATCCACACTTCATAGCATCATAGTCAAACATCATTTCAAAGTCCCTTTTTTAGGTCATTGAGACCTTAAACATGCTTTAGAAGGGGTCGGGACTAAACCGAGTACATACAAAATTTCTCATAAACTTAACAAATTTTCAAAGTTAAAGAAGTCAGACGCCCGTGTGATTAGGCCATGTGCTTCACACGGCATTACACACGCCCGTGTGTCTAGGCCGTGGCAAAACAAGGCATACACACTGACTTGTCCACACGGCCACAAGACACACCCGTGTGCCAGGCCGTGTGAAAATTAGGGAGGCTACTGACTTAGCCACACGGCCATCCACATGGCCGTCCACACCCCCATGTGGTAGCTCGTGTGCCACTCCCACGGCCAGTTGACACACTCGTGTGTCTAGACCGTGTCAAAACTGTAGGGTATACTGCCTTAATTCGAAAGGGTACCCTAAGGGACACATGGCCGTGTAAAATGACTGTGTGTCACACACGGCTGAGACACACACCCGTGTCTCTACCCATGTGGACAAAAATAGGCTATTTGTAAAGCCAATTTGCAACCCTTAATGGTCATCCCTACAAATCCAAAATCAAAGCACAATTTATGACCAAATAGCAACCAAAACCATACTCAAACATGCATAATTCAATCCACAATGTCGCTAATAAATTTCATCCTTATTATCCAAACCAAAACATACCAAACTCATTCCTTCATACATGTCATTATCCCAATTTTTCAAATCCATTCTCATATCAAAATCATACCATTTCCATAACTAATTCACATAACTAACTTACCAAATTGACCATTTTGCACTAGGCCATTTATGCACATCAACAAATACCATTTCTTAACATAACTTATATACCAAAAACCACACCAAATAGAAACTTTAATCTAGCCATATCCTATGGCATGATATACACTTCACAAATCATATTCAAATACTTCTAGCCTATACATGTCATACTTCAATATTCACATTTTCAGAAGGTACCAAAATAGAGTTCGATAGTGTGGTGATGATCCTCGATGATCTCCGAGCTTCCGGTAGCTTCGATAATATATAAAACAATTGAAAAACACGCAAAGTAAGCTTTCAAAAGCTTAGTAGGCCATATACAAATTAACTTATCACATAACACAATTCTAAACCAATTAATTCATGTAGCTCATGGCAAAATAAAATCACATATCCATATGTCTCATATAGCTCATTTCATCATAATTCACTCACATATAACATATGTCCACAAATGTACGTATACTTACCTTTCATTCTCAAACATGATATACATTTCAAATGTACCTGAATTTGGATACACATTCACATAGCCATTCGTTGCTCGAAATGCCTGTTGAACCGTACAGAATCAAATAGGATACGCAGATAGCTCAAAAAACTCGTACAATGCCAACATCTCAGATGTCGTCTTACATGTAATCAAATATCGATGCCACTATCCTAGATAGGGTCTTACACAAAATCAAATATGATGCCGATGTCCTAGACATGGTCTTACATGTAAATCTCAAATTGATGCCAACGTCCCAAACGTGGTCTTACACGAAATCATACATCAGAATCCTATGTAATGACATATGTATCCTAACTATTCCTATTTTGAACGGGACTTTTCGAACTTCGTCACATTATCCGAACTTTCTCGAATTTCTCATTTTCAACTCAAATAGTCATTCATCACAATTCATTAACATCTACATAACAATAATTCAATTCAACACATTTATTTGTATATAGACTTACCTCGTACGGGAATGAACGAAAACGAATGGCTATTCAACTACTTTCGACTTTCTCCAATCTAATTCTATTTTCTTTGGTTCTTGATCTATACACATTCAAATTTAACTCTTTTATTCAAAAAATCATTCAATTCAATCCATTTACACATATTTAGGGCATTTTACAAATTAGCCCTCATATTTTCACATTTTGACATTTTAGTCCTTAATCACAAAAATCACAAAACATACAAAATTTTATATTACACATGCTAGACCGAATTTTTCCTTAGCTCATATAAGGCCACAAATTTCATTTATTTCACATTTTAACCTCTCAATTTCTCATTTTCACAAATTTGTCCAAAATACTCAAATTCATATAAAATTCAAATACAAAACCTATTAACCCAACACATATCTTTCATTTTCCATCAACTAACATCACAAAGGTTACAATTTCATCAATGGCATAACTCAAATTCATCATCAAATTCAAAAATTGAGACATGGGCTTGATAAAACATTAAGAAACAATCATAAAAACATAGAAATCATTAAAAATGGATCAAAACACATACCTAAATTGTGCTTGACAATGGCCGTATGAAAAAAGCTTTAAAACCCTTTCTTTTCTTCTATTTTCGATATGAAAAGATGAACAAAATGGCCACATTTTTGTTTTGTTTTAATTAATACAAAATAATACATCAATTACCATTTTATCCATGATTAATAAACACATAAAACATTAACATTAAGGCCATTAATGTCCACTCACCATGTAAATGTTTTTTTACCAACATAAGGACCCCTCATTTAAAGAGACATAGCAATTAAACACTTTAACAATTAAATGGCCACTTTTACACTTTCTGCGATTAGGTCCTTTTTCACAAATCGGCACACAATAAAATTCTCATACAGAATTTTCACACATCTTAATTCACATACTATAAGCACGGAAAATAATATTAAAATATTATTTTGACTCAGGTATGTGGTCCTAAAACCACTATTCCGACTAGGGTCTAAACCTGGTTGTTACAACACTTTCCCCTCTTAAGGATTTTCATCCCCAAAAATCTTACCATTGAACAGATTCGAATATTGCTGTCTCGTAGCATCTTCGGGCTTCCACGTAACCTCTTTGACACCATGTCAATGCCACATTACTTTTACTAATGAAATTTTCTTAGTTCGCAGTTCTTTAACCTTGCAAGCTAATATACTGATCGGTTCTTCTTCATAATTCATATCAAACTGAATTTCTATTTCGGATGGAGTAATTACATGCGATAGGTCGGATCTGTATCGTCGAAGCATCGATACGTGAAAATGTTGTGAATCTTTTCTAGCTTAGATGGCAATAGCAATCTATACGCAACTAGCCTACACCCTCTATGATTTCATACGGTCCAATGAACCTCGGACTTAATTTACCTTTTCTATCGAACTGGAGTACTTTTTTCCACGGAGATACTTTCAGAAACACTTTGTCACCAATCTCAAATTCAATATCTTTTCGTTTCAAATCTGCATATGGTTTCTGATGATCGAAAGATGCTTTCAAACTATCTCAGATTATTTTTACTTTCTGTTCTGTCTCTTTTATCAAATCAACCCCGTGAATCTTACTCTCACTGAGCTCAGTCCAATACAAAGGTGTTCGACATTTCTGAACATACAATGCTTCGAAAGGTGTCATTTTAATGCTCGATTGAAAACTATTATTATAAGCAAATTCAATCAAAGGCAAATACTATTCCCACGTACCTTCAAATTCAAGAATGCAACATCTCAACGTATCCTCGAGAGCAACATCTCAATGTATCCTCGAGAATCTAAATAATCCGCTCGGATTGACCATCCATCTGTTGGTGAAAAGCAGTACTGAAGTGCAATTTCGTACCTAAAACTTCTTGTAATTTCTTCCAAAATTGCAAAGCGAATCTCAGATCTCTATCTGACACAATAGACAATGGCACCCCGTGCAACCTCACAATATCATAAATGTATAACTCAGCTAATTTATCAAGCAAGTAGTTAGATCGTACCGGAATAAAATGTGTTGATTTCGTCCATCGGTCAACCACAACCCAAATCACATCTTTCTTTCTCGGATATAGGGGCAAACCCAAAACAAAATCCATCATTATTCTATCTCATTTCCACTCCAAAATCATAGTCAGTTTAACAAACCAGATGGTACCTGATGTTCAGCTTTAACTTGCTAACAGATCAAACATTTTGAAACAAAGTCGGAGATATCTCTTTTCATTCCAGACCACCAGTAATGCTGTTTCAAATCATTATACATTTTCATACTACCCGGATGTACTAATAGATAACTGTGATATGCTTCTTTCAGAATCATCTGTATCAACTCTGGATTTCTCAGAACACAAATCTGATTTCGGAATCTCAGACAATCATTATCATCAACTCTAAATTCTGAATCAGAATTCAATTACACTGAGCTCGTTTTGCTATTATCTCATTATCAACTCTCTGGGCATCATAAAACTACTGTAAAAACAACGATCTTGCTTTTAATTCGGCTAAAATCGAACCATCATCAGAAAGAAACAAATGAGCATTAATTGCACATAAAGCAAACAAAGATTTTTGACTCAAAGCATCAGCAACAACATTTGCTTTTCCCGGATGATAATCAATCACTAGCTCGTAGTCTTTTAGCAATTCTAGCCACCTCCGCTATCTTAAATTCAAATCTTTCTGAGTCATCAAATATTTTAAGCTTTTGTGATCAAAATATACGTGACATTTCTCACCAAATAGATAGTGTCTCCAGATTTTTAAAGCAAATACAATAACAGCTAATTCAAGGTCATGCTTCGGATAATTTTTTCATGTGGTTCTAACTGTCTCGAAGCATAGGTTATAACTTTTTCTTCTTGCATCAGAACACAACCTAAACCGTTCTTCGAAGCATCATTGTAAATGACAAATTCTTTACCCAATTCTGGTTGTACTAACACTGGAGCTTCAATCAATAAGGCTTTCAACTGATCAAAACTTTTTTGGCACTTTTCAGACCATTCAAATTTCACATCTTTCTGAAGTAATTTCGTCAATGGAGTCGCTATCATAGAAAAGCCTCTTATGAACTGTCAGTAATAACTAGCAAGTCTGAGAAAACTGCGGACTTTAGAAATATTTCTCGGAAGCTTCTAATCCAAAATAGTTGTAATCTTGCTCGGATCAACTTGGATACCAGATGCTGATAGAACATGTCCTAGAAAAATGACTTCTTGTAACCAGAATTCACATTTGCTAAACTTCGCATACAACTGCTTATCATGCAAAGTCTGTGGCACTATTCTCAGATGTTCGACATGCTCAGATTCATTACAAGAACATATCAAGGTGTCATCTATAAACACAACTACAAATCAATCCAAATATTGTCTAAAGATCTGATTCATTAGGTCCATAAAAACAACAGGTGCATTTGTTAGTTCGAAAGGCATAACTAAAAATTCATAATGTTTGTACCTCGTTCAGAAAGCAGTCTTTGCCAGAACAAAGTCTTTAACTCGTAACTTGTGACAGCCCTAAAGTGACCCTAGTTGGAAAGCGGTTTCAGGACCGCTAAACCGAGTCACCAAATTATTTGAATATGATAATTATTGTCTAGAATGTGTGAAAGTTTTAAGCTTCGATTTAGTTAATTGCATGTGAATTTAGTTAGTAGGACTTATGTGTGACACTTTTGAAATGTGATAGGTTAATCTATAAGGATCTATTAGTGCATGTAATCAAAGGGGTGGACTTGCATGTCAATTTCCCCCATTTAATTGGTAGTGGCCGGCCATGACAATAAGGGTGGACAAAAGGTGATGGGTAAAAACATGTCATGAACATGTTGTGTTAATGGTTGATGTTAGAAATGATAAAATAAGGAGCATGGGCAATAAAATAATAATGGTTAGTAGGATGATGAGAAAAGAAAAAAAAAGGGGTTCTCATTTGTTTCTTCTTGACCGAAAAATCAAAGGAAGGAGGGGAAGAAAAGGTTGAAGAGGTTCGGCCGTACACCATTGTTTTGTACCGAGCTCGGTGAAACTAAAATTTTCGGAGTTGATTTGATTAAAGATGCTGAGCAAAAAGTAAAAATAATTCGTGAAAGTCTGAAGGCAGCATCAGATCGTCAGAAGTCGTACGCGGATTTGAAACGAACGGATATTGAGTATCAGGTGGGAGATAAAGTGTTTCTTAAAGTTTCACCTTGGAAAAAGATACTCAGATTTGGGCGTAAGGGCAAATTGAGTCCGAGTTCATCGGGCCATATGAAATATTCGAACGAGTCGGTCCAGTTGCGTATAGATTGATTTTACCCCCTGAACTTGAAAGGATCCACAACGTTTTTCATGTTTCGATGCTTCGACATTACAGATCTGATCCTTCGCACATAATAAGTCCCTCCGAGGTTGAAATTCAAGCCGATATGAGTTATGAAGAAGAACCAATTTGTATCCTAGCTCGTGAAGTGAAAGAGTTGTGAAACAAAAAGGTTCCTTTAGTAAAAGTGTTATGGCTCAAACACGGGATGGAAGAAGCTACGTGGGAACCTGAGAACTCTATGAAAGAACGATACCCAAACCTATTTACCGGTAAGATTTTCGGGGACGAAAATTTCTTAAGTGGGGGAGAGTTGTGACAGCCCTAAAGTGACCCTAGTCGGAAAGCGGTTTCGGGACCGCTAAATCGAGTCACCAAATTATTTGGATATGATAATTATTGTCTAGAATGTGTGAAAGTTTTAAGCTTCGATTTAGTTAATTGCATGTGAATTTAGTTAATAGGACTTATGTGTGACACTTTTGAAATGTGATAGGTTAATCTATAAGGATCTGTTAGTGCATGTAATCAAAGGGGTGGACTTGCATGTCAATTTCCCCCATTTAATTGGTAGTGGCCGGCCATGACAATAAGGGCGGACAAAAGGTGATGGGTAAAAACATGTCATGAACATGTTGTGTTAATGGTTGATGTTAGAAATGATAAAATAAGGAGCATAGGCAATAAAATAATAATGGTTAGTAGGATGATGAGAAAAGAAAAAAAAAGGGGTTCTCATTTGTTTCTTCTTGACCGAAAAATCAAAGGAAGGAGGGGAAGAAAAGGTTGAAGAGGTTCGGCCATACTAGTATCTAGATTAAGGTATGTTTGATGATGTTCCATGAGATGCATGCATGTTTTAGTTGTTAGCTTGAGTTCTACGTAGCCCATGGTTTAAATCTTTGCTATGTGATGGAGATGATATTCGGCCATGGGTGTTGTCTTCTTGGTTGGTGTTTGATGTTGTGGTGATGATGCATGGAGATGAGTTAAGTTTCGGTTAAGGTGGATTTGTGTTGATGTCATTTGCATGCTAAATGTGAAGCCTTGTAATGATACATGTGATGGTGGATTGATGACTCTTGGATTTTCTCTTTTTTTTAGCATTTTTGAGTTAGACATTAAGTTCTTTGTTTAACCCATGACCAAAATTAAAATGGTATGGTGTCTTGATGCATTCGGCCATGGTAGGAAGTAGAAGACAAATTGGTTGTTGTTCATGTTATTTGGATGAAAAATGGTAGTAAGATGAAGTGCAAATGTTAGTATTTAATTGCTAGTGTATATATGTGTATTAGCCGAGTTTTGAACTTGAAACAAATGGTATGTAGTCAATACAAGTAACCATATTTGTAGGAAGTATTAAGCATATAATTGGCCTCAACATAGACATGCATATTTGGCCACTTGAGGTAGATTGGTGTTGCATGTATTCGATTAGAGGCAAGCACATTGATGCTTTTATCTTGACCTAGATAATCGGCTCAAGGAGAATTTGTTAAAGTACTTAGTTAGGTTAATGATGTGTGTATTCGGTCATCAAGGTGCACATGAGGAAATGTTAGATTAATTGTATTAAATTGCTCAATGTGATTAAAATTACGTATGACCATTTTGTATTTGAGCTAAAGGTGGCCATATGACCTATCAAACTCCTTGTCACATTCGGCCATAAGCTAGCATAATGAGACTTTAATAAGTTAAATTTGTTTGAATTAGTTCAAGAGCTTAGAGGACCAAAGTTGGATAAGGGAAAGGAAAAAGTGATCGAATAGCCGCCAAAATCGTTCGACAACATCCGAGGTAAGTTTTTGAGTAATGGATCTTAGATTATGATTCAATTAGATCATGTTTCAAGTAAATCAAAATCATGCTCTTTGTATGTAATTATGGAGCCAAAAATGATAATGCTTGATAAGTGGTGTTTGAATTCTAGTTATGAAAATGAAATATAGATGTGTCATGATTTATTGATATGTGCGTGGATATTCGGATGATAACCGGGCTAAGTCCCGAAGGCATTTGTGCTAGTGACTAAATCCGGGCTAAGTCCCGAAGGCATTTGTGCGAGTTACTATAACCGGGCTAAGTCTCGAAGGCATTTGTGCGAGTTACTATAACCGGGCTAAGTCCTGAAGGCATTTGAGCAAGTATGTAACACCCCGTACCTGAGTCCGTTACCGGAGTCAAACACAAGGTGCACACAACTTAATTTAATCATTTTCACAGTCCATTTAAAAATTTCCAGACAAGCTAGTTACTGCATCACTGTCGCTTTAAAAATCATATCTTGAGTTTCAAAGCTCGAAAATCAGTTTCGTAATTTTTCCCTGAAATTAGACTCACATTTCCATCTACATGTTTTTTTCTAGAATTTTTGGTCAGGCAAATTAGTACAGTTTATTAGTTAAATTCTCCCATGTGACAAGGGTCGACTACACTGCCCTTCGCGCGTTACAACTTGAATATCTCTCTGTACAGGGCTTCAATACTGATGCCGTTCATTTCTGTAGAAACTATACTCAAATAGGAATCTATACACATATGGAATGACTCCTAATTATCCCCGGTTAATTTACAATGAATTTCCAAAGTCGGAACAGGGGATCCAGAAACCGTTCTAGCCCTGTCTCACGAAAACCTAAATATCTCTTAACATACAACTCATATGACCGTTTCGTTTCTTCCATATGAAAGTAAATTCATCAAGGTTCATTTACATAATTTATTCACTAATTTATTCCATTCCTGCTATTTTTAGTGATTTTCCACATCCACACCACTGCTGCTGACAGCATCTGCCTTTAAGGTAGACTTTACCTATTCATAATTTCCATGATTCCATTGGCCCTTTTTGCATACATAGCACAAAGTGTGATCATGATTAACCATTCCAATGGCTAATCGTTCAAAATAATTCCATACCTCATAATGATCAACATACAAACGATTATAGTACTATGCTAAAAACGTATATAAGCCATTTTCGCATGGCTATCCAAGTTTACACAAAACCGAAAGGTACATGACCTACAACAAAAGGGTAGTCCTATACATGCCATTTCAAAGTTCAACCAAAATTTGTACCAAAAAGGGGGCTTTGATAGTGTGGATGACTTCGACTTCAATGATCCCGAATCCGATAGCTAACGAGCAAAATCTATAAAACAAAGAGCCAAAGCAACGGGGTAAGCATTTTAATGCTTAGTAAGTCTCAAGTAATGAAATCAGCTTTGACTAAAGTATTACATTCACATAGCTAAATGAATCACTTTAGTAATACACATTCTCATAATCATATACACACACAAGGTATCAACCTATCTAAGAGCCGAAAGTTCGTTAGTCGATCGAACAAACACTATTTCAAACGAATCGACTTTTCCGATGCACATGTAAACATACCTTATCGTATGGGTTTTTCGAGCGTATTAATTGAATTTATTATCGCACCAAAAGGCTCACCTTCAAACCGAGCTTCTTCGGAATTTAGCCGGATATAACCACAAGCACAATTGCCTTCGGGTCTTAACCCGGATTTGGTATCTTGCACAAATGCCTTCGGGTCTTAGCCCGGATATGACAACTCGCACGAATGCCTTCGGGTCTTAGCCCGGATATAATCACTAGCATAAATGCCTTCGGGACTTAGCCCGGATATGATTCAAATGCTCATGTACACATATATCAATAATCACGACACATCCATATTTCATTTTCGTTACTAAGGCTCAAACACAAAATATTTATCAAACCTTTCCAATTTCAGCTCAATAGCCACACACAAAGAGCATGATTTCAATTAACTTTATAACTTAGTCCCTACGCACATTCGGCTGTCCGCCATAATATGACAAATCATTTCAATATAATTCAAGTAGGGTCATTACTCGAAGACTTACCTCGGACGTGGTCGAGCAATTTCGACGGCTACTCGACTACCTTTTCCTTCCCTTTATCGGATTTAGCTCCCCTTTGCTCTTGAGCTTAATTTAACAAATAAATTGATTTAATCATTTGAGCATCGAAAGAGGAATTCAAGGTACTTAGCTAATATATATACTCATTAGGCATCAAAGTCACATATGTACGAAATCATGAATCGAACTCAACACATTAGTTAATATTCCTCTTTGCCGAATTTTCTAAGCCAAGAATAGGCATCAATATGCTTGCCTCTAACCGAATGCATGCACACCAATTCCCCTCATGTGGCGAATATGCATGTCCATGTTGAGGCCAATTATACACTTAATACCACACAAAAAACAGCATACGTTTTACTAACTAACGATTCCATATTGTAACTCAATACGTATCAATCATTTACTTCATAACCAAACACCATCATATGTAATTATATGCCTTGAGATAATATATATGTCATACCAATACATCATGTGCAAACATATATATATATATATACATGCAAGAGCCGAATCATAAGGCTGATTATGACTATCTCATATATCTTCATTATGGCGAATGCTCCTTCTACACCATTTACCTTCACAAAGCATGAATTTCATCATCCAACTTACAAGCTTACAATGTCATGAAGTTTAACCTCATAGTATCTATCAAACTCTCACTCAAAATTGCTAAAAAGAATATTCAATAATCATCAATCCACCATCACATGCACCATTGCAAAGCTTCACTTTTAGCATGCAAATGATATCAACACAATCTCACCTTAGCCAAATATCATCTCCATGACATAGTAAGGATTTGAACCATGGCTAGTTAGAACTTAAGCTAACTACTAAAATATACATGAATCTCATGGCAAAACATCAAACTTACCTTAATAGTGACCTAGGATAGCCGAATGCTTCACTCCCTTCTTCCCTTTTTCCTTCAATTTTCGGCCAAAAGATGTTCAAGGATGAACACACACATTTCTTTTTCTTCTTTGTATTTTCTTCCTAGTTTTGGCTCAAAGAAAGGATGAACAAAATTTTTTTCTTTCTTTTCCTTCAACTCACGGCAATGGGGGGGATTACACCTTCTCTCCCTTTTTTTTTTCAATTCTTTATTCCTCACCTTAGTTTAATTTTTCCTCCCATATTGCACCAACAAAACATGTCTATGACATGTTTTGCCCATCCTCCCTTGTCATGGCCGCCACCACTTATAAAAGGGGATATTTGACATGCAAGACCATTGTTTTGCATGCATGCTTTAATTAGTCATCACACATTTCCTATCCTACTTTCAAAGTTCACTACTAGGTCCTTTTTAGTGAAATTCACATTTATGACCCTAAATCAAATCATCAAAAATGTCACACACAAATTAACACATATCATAGGCATCCAAAATGAATATTAAATTATTTTATGCCTCGGTTTTGTGGTCCCGAAACCACTTCCCGACTAGGGTCAATTTTGGGCTATCACAACTCTCCCCCACTTAAGAAATTTTCGTCCCCGAAAATCTTACCGGTAAATAGGTTTGGGTAATGCTCTTTCATAGAGTTCTCGGGTTCTCAAGTAGCTTCTTCCATCCCGTGTTTGAGCCATAACACTTTTACTAACGGATCCCTTTTGTTTCGCAACTCCTTCACTTCACGAGCTAGGATACGAATCGGTTCTTCTTCATAACTCATATCGGCTTGAATTTTAACCTCTGATGGACTAATCACGTGCGACGGATCAGATCTATAGCGTCGAAGCATCGAAGCATGAAAGACATCGTGAATCCTTTCAAGTTCAGGGGGCAAAATCAAACGACATAATCGACCGACTCGTTCGGATATCTCATATGGCCCGATGAACCTCGGACTCAATTTGCCCTTACGCCCAAATCTGAGTATCTTTTTCCAAGGTGAAACTTTAAGAAACACTTTATCTCCCACCTGATACTCAATGTCTTTTCGTTTCAGATCCGCGTACGACTTCTGACGATCGGAGGCTATCTTCAGATTTTCACGGATTACTTTTACTTTCTGTTCAGCATCTTTAATCAAATCAACTCCGAAAATTTTACTTTCACCGAGCTCGGTCCAAAACAATGGTGTACGGCATTTACGATCGTACAAAGCCTCGTAAGGTGCCATCTTAATACTTGATTGAAAACTATTGTTGTGCGAATTCAATCAAAGGTAAATACCGCTCCCATGAACCATCGAACTCGAGGATGCAACATCTCAACATATCCTCAAGTATCCGAATTATCCGCTCAGATTGACCATCGGTTTGGGGTGAAAAGCGGTGCTAAATGCAACTTGGTGCCCAAGGCTTCTTGCAATTTCTTCCAAAATCGCGAGGTGAATCTCGAGATCTCTATCCGATACAATAGAAATAGGTACCCGTGTAATCTCACAATCTGAGAAACATACAATTCAGCAAGTTTATCCAATGAAGAGTCCGTGACGACGGGATAAAGTGAGCCGACTTAGTCGATCTATCAACAACAACCCAAATCGCATCCTTTTACTTGTCGACAATGGCGGTCGGACACAAAGTCCATTGTGACTCGATCCCATTTCCACTCGGGTATCGTAATCGGTGAAGTAATCTCAAGGCACTTGATGTTCCGCTTTCACTTGTTGACATATTAAACATCTCAAACAAAGTCGGAGATGTCTCGTTTCATACCATGCCACCAAAACTGACGTTTCAAATCGTTGTACATCTTCGTACTTCCCGGGTGGATTGCCATTCGGCTACAATGGGCTTCGTTCAGAATTATCGAAATAAGTTCTAAATTTCTTGGAATACACAAACGATTTCTGAACCTCAAACAATCGTCATCATCAACTTGAAACTCTGATTCCACATTCGGAACACATTCAGCCCGTCTTGCAACCAACTTATCGTCGACTTTCTGAGCTTCACGAATTTGACGAATCAATGATGGTTTGGCCTTTAATTTGGCTACTAACACATTGTCGGGTAGAATAGACAAGTGTACATTCATCGCAATAAAGCAAGCGGTGATTTCCGCTTAAGGCGTCCATAACCACATTAGCCTTTCGGGTGATAATCAATGACAAGCTCATAATCTTTTAACAACTCGAGCCAACGTCTTTGTCGCAGATTTAAGTCTCTTTGAGTCATCAAATATTTGAGACTTTTGTGATCCGAATACACATGGCACTTCTCACCAAATAAGTAATGTCGCCATATCTTTAAGGTGAATACGATGGCGGCCAATTCGAGATCATGGGTCGGATAATATTTCTCATGTGGCTTTAATTGTCTCGACGCATAGGCCAGAACTCGACCTTCTTGCATCAATACGCAGCCCAACCCAAGTAGGGAGGCGTCACTATAGATGACAAACTCTTTGGCAGATTCGGGCTGCACTAATACTGGAGCTTCCGTTAAATGAGTTTTCAATTGATCGAAACTTTTCTGACACTTTTTCGTCCATTCGAACTTGGCATCTTTCTGAAGCAGTTTCGTCATGGGTGTGGCTATCATTGAGAATCCTTTTACAAACTGTCGGTAGTAATCGGCAAGTCCCAAAAAGCTCCGAACCTCAGTAATATTTCTCGGAGGCTTCCAGTTAAGTATGGCTGAAATTTTACTCGGGTCGACTCGAATACCCGATGCAGATACCACATGACCCAAGAAGCTAACCTCTCTTAACCAGAACTCACACTTGCCGAACTTAGCATATAACTGCTTATCCCGTAATATTTGCAACACTAATCTCAGGTGCTCGCATGTTCGGTCTCATCTCTTGAATAGACCAAGATGTCGTCAATGAACACAACTACGAACCGATCCAAATACGGTCTCAAGATTCGATTCATCAAATCCATAAATACCGCAGGGCATTAGTGAGCCCAAAGCGGCATCACTAAGAACTCGTAGTGACCATATCTCGCTCAAGGCGTTTTGGGTATGTCCAAATCTCGGATTATGAATCGATAATAGCCCGATCTCAAATCTATTTTTGAGAACACCGAGGCTCCCTTCAGTTGATCGAACAAATCATCGATACGATGCGGATATTTGTTCTTTATTGTCACTTTGTTAAGTCGACGATAGTCGATGCACAACCTCATGGTTCCGTCCTTCTTTTCACAAACAACACCGGTGCACCCCAAGGTGAAAAACTCAGGCGAGCAAAACCTCTATCCACCAACTCTTGCAACCGAGCTTTCAACTCCTTTAATTCCATTGGTGCCATACGACACTGAGCTATCGAAATCGGTGTGGTCCTGTACAAGCTCAATACCAAACTCTATCTCCCGAACAGGTGGCAAACCCGGTAATTCTTCGGGAAAAACATCCGGGTATTCACAAACCACCGGCACAGATTCGGGTTCTATTTCTAACTCCTTATCATCAAGTACATACGCAAGGTATGCTTCGCACCCTTTTCTTACACATTTCTGGGCCAACATTGATGATATTACAGCTGGCAACCCCTTCAAGTTCGTAGACTCAACTCGGATCATTTCGTTATTTGCGCACCTCAAATCAATAGTCTTGCTTTTGCAATTCACAACCGCATCATGCACGGTCAACCAATCCAAACCAAGAATAACATCAAATTCATCGAACGACAAAAGCATCAAGTCCGCCGGAAAACAGGAACCTCGAATTACTAGGGGGCATTTCTTGCACACTTTGTCGACAAGCACGTAACGACCCAAGGGATTTGACACCCGAATTACGAACTCAGTAGACTCAATAGGTAAAGTCTTACTGGATGCTAAGGTTTCGCATATATAAGAATGAGTAAAACCAGGGTCAATCAAAGCAATCACATTAGTATCAAAAAGAGTGAAAGTACCGGTAATAACATCCGGCGAGGAACCATCCTCGCGTGCGCGTATAACATAAGCCCTAGCAGAAGCACGAGCCTCGGATCTGGTCGTAGCATCTCTAGATCCTCTCTGACCACCACTAGCATTGCTCGTATTTCTAGATGGTCTCCCTCGAGCAGTGGTAGCACCCGATTTCCCACTCTGATCTACATTCATTCGCACAACCTCGGGCAATCTTTAATGAAGTGGTCAAGCGATCCGCACTTGTAACAGAGCGGTCACGGAATCTACAACTTCCAGAATGCCATTTTCCACAATGCTGACACTCCGTTCTGTCTCGACGTTCATTCCCAACACTGGCGACCGAAGTGCCTCGTGTACCCACAAGGGGTCGATCACGATCTTGTCTAAAAAGGCCCGAAGTGCCTCTAGACCGGCCCACATCATCACGAAATTTCTTTGATGCCTGTAGAAGAGACTTTCCCGAGGATCTTTTACGAAACTCTCCAGTTCCCACATCAACTTTTTGTTTTTCTTTTCTAGGCTTTTCGGCTTTACAAGCTCGCTCGACAAGTACTACGAACTCTCGTATTTCAAGAATGCCAACGAACATTTTTATATCTTCATTCAGCCCATCCTTGAAGCATTTACACATGGTAGCCTCGGACGAAATACATTCCCGAGCGTATCTACTAAGTCTAACAAATTTTCGCTCGTAATCAGCAACTGACATAGAACCTTGCTTAAGCTCAAGAAATTCCTTCCGTTTTTGATCAACAAATCTCGATCGATATACTTTTTCCAAACTCGTTTGGAAAAACTCCCAAGTTACTTGCTCTCGGGCACAACTGAAGTCGAGTGCTCCACCAATAGTAGGCGTAATCACGTAGCAAGGAGATAGTACACTTTAGGCATTCATCGGTGTACAAGATAGCTCATCGAAAATGCGGATAGTGTTGTCCAACCAAAATTCAGCTTGCTCGGCATCGTCACTATCCGTAGCTTTAAATTCAGAGCCCCATGTTTTCGGATTCATCAACTAGGGCTTATTCGACCTTATTTGGTCGATTCTCGGAGGCATTGTAGGTGCGGGGGTTGTATTAGCCGGGAACGGAGGTTGTGGAACAGCCGTGTTAGTTCGAATGTATTGGTTGAACCAATCATTCATCACGCTATAGAAAGCTTGCCTAGCCTCATCATTTGGATTGCTAGCAACAGGTTGAGAGTCATTGGCTGGTTGTCCCTTGTGTGGAGCAGCGCCACACTCTCCACATCATCACTATTGCTCGGTTAGGATCGAGATCCATTACTATAAATAAACACAAATTCAAACGTCAGAAATCACCACACTATCAAATAATCACATAAAATGGCATGTATAGCTAGACCCAAACGCATTACGGTAGTCCTAGAATCGACTAAACCGTAGCTCTGATACCAATAAAATTGTAACACCCCGTACCCGAGTCCGTTACCAGATTCGAACACAAGGTGCACACAACTTAATTTAATCATTTTCACAGTCCATTTAAAAATTTCCAGACAAGCTGGTTACTGCATCACTATCGCTTTAAAAATCATATCTTGAGTTTCAAAGCTTGAAAATCAGTTTCGTAATTTTTCCCTGAAATTAGACTCATATTTTCATCTACATATTTTTTTCTAGAATTTTTGGTTGGGCCAATTAGTACAGTTTATTAGTTAAAGTCTCCCATGTGACAAGGGTCGACTACACTGACCTTTGCGTGTTACAACTTGAATATCTCTCTGTACAAGGCTTCAATACTGATGCCGTTTGTTTCTGTAGAAACTAGACTCAAAGAGGAATCTATACATATATGGAATGATGCCTAATTATCCCTGGTTAATTTACAATGAATTTCCAAAGTTGGAACAGGGGATCCAGAAACCGTTCTGGCTCTGTCTCACGAAAACCTAAATATCTCTTAACATACAACTCATATGACCGTTTCGTTTCTTCCACATGAAAGTACATTCATCAAGGTTAATTTAAATAATTTATTCACTAATTTATTCCATTCCTGCTATTTTTAGTGATTTTTCACATCCACACCACTGCTGCTGACAGCATCTGCCTTTAAGGTAGACTTTACCTATTTCATAATTTCCATGATTCCATTGGCCCTTTTTGCATACATAGCACAAAGTGTGATCATGATTAACCATTCCAATGGCTAATCGTTCAAAAAAATTCCATACCTCATAATGATCAACATACAAACGATTATAGTACTATGCTAAAAACGTATATAAGCCATTTTCGCATGGCTATCCAAGTTTACACAAAACCGAAAGGTACATGACCTACAACAAAAGGGTAGTCCTATACATGCCATTTCAAAGTTCAACCAAAATTTGTACCAAAAAGGGGGCTTTGATAGTGTGGATGACTTCGACTTCAATGATCCCGAATCCGATAGCTAACGAGCAAAATCTATAAAACAAAGAGCCAAAGCAACGGGGTAAGCATTTTAATGCTTAGTAAGTCTCAAGTAATGAAATCAGCTTTGACTAAAGTATTACATTCACATAGCTAAATGAATCACTTTAGTAATACACATTCTCATAATCATATACACACACAAGGTATCAACCTATCTAAGAGCCGAAAGTTCGTTAGTCGATCGAACGAACACTATTTCAAACGAATCGACTTTTCCGATGCACATGTAAACATACCTTATTGTATGGGTTTTTCGAGCGTATTAATTGAATTTATTATCGCACCAAAAGGCTCACCTTCAAACCGAGCTTCTTCGGAATTTAGCCGGATATAACCACAAGCACAATTGCCTTCAAGTCTTAACCCGGATTTGGTATCTTGCACAAATGCCTTCGGGTCTTAGCCCGGATATGACAACTCGCACGAATGCCTTCGGGTCTTAGCCCGGATATAATCACTAGCATAAATGCCTTCAGGACTTAGCCCGGATATGATTCAAATGCTCATGTACACATATATCAATAATCACGACACATCCATATTTCATTTTCGTTACTAAGGCTCAAACACAAAATATTTATCAAACCTTTCCAATTTCGGCTCAATAGCCACACACAAAGAGCATGATTTCAATTAACTTTATAACTTAGTCCCTACGCACATTCGGCTGTCCGCCATAATATGACAAATCATTTCAATATAATTCAAGTAGGGTCATTACTCGAAGACTTACCTCGGACGTGGTTGAGCGATTTCGACGGCTACTCGACTACCTTTTCCTTCCCTTTATCGGATTTAGCTCCCCTTTGCTCTTGAGCTTAATTTAACAAATAAATTGATTTAATCATTTGAGCATCGAAAGAGGAATTCAAGGTACTTAGCTAATATATATACTCATTAGGCATCAAAGTCACATATGTACGAAATCATGAATCGAACTCAACACATTAGTTAATATTCCTCTTTGCCGAATTTTCTAAGCCAAGAATAGGCATCAATATGCTTGCCTCTAACCGAATGCATGCACACCAATTCCCCTCATGTGGCCGAATATGCATGTCCATGTTGAGGCCAATTATACACTTAATACCACACAAAAACAGCATACGTTTTACTAACTAACGCATTCCATATTGTAACCCAATACGCATCAATCATTTACTTCATAACCGAAACACCATCATATGTAATTATATGCCTTGAGATAATATATATGTCATACCAATACATCATGTGCAAACATATATATATATATACATGCAAGAGCCGAATCATAAGGCTGATTATGACTATCTCATATATCTTCATTATGGCCGAATGCTCCTTCTACACCATTTACCTTCACAAAGCATGAATTTCATCATCCAACTTACAAGCTTACAATGTCATGAAGTTTAACCTCATAGTATCTATCAAACTCTCACTCAAAATTGCTAAAAAGAATATTCAATAATCATCAATCCACCATCACATGCACCATTGCAAAGCTTCACTTTTAGCATGCAAATGATATCAACACAATCTCACCTTAGCGAATATCATCTCCATGACATAGTAAGGATTTGAACCATGGCTAGTTAGAACTTAAGCTAACTACTAAAATATACATGAATCTCATGGCAAAACATCAAACTTACCTTAATAGTGACCTAGGATAGCCGAATGCTTCACTCCCTTCTTCCCTTTTTCCTTCAATTTTCGGCCAAAAGATGTTCAAGGATGAACACACACATTTCTTTTTCTTCTTTGTATTTTCTTCCTAGTTTTGGCTCAAAGAAAGGATGAACAAAATTTTTTTTTCTTTCTTTTGCTTCAACTCACGGCAATGGGGGGGATTACACCTTCTCTCCCTTTTTTTTTTTTCAATTCTTTATTCCTCACCTTAGTTTAATTTTTCCTCCCATATTGCACCAACAAAACATGTCTATGACATGTTTTGCCCATCCTCCTTGTCATGGCCGCCACCACTTATAAAAGGGGGTATTTGACATGCAAGACCATTGTTTTGCATGCATGCTTTAATTAGTCATCACACATTTCCTATCCTACTTTCAAAGTTCACTACTAGGTCTTTTTTAGTGAAATTCACATTTATGACCCTAAATCAAATCATCAAAAATGTCACACACAAATTAACACATATCATAGGCATCCAAAATGAATATTAAATTATTTTATGCCTCGGTTTTGTGGTCCCGAAACCACTTCCCGACTAGGGTCAATTTTGGGCTGTCACAAAGTAGCTATATCCGGCTAAATTCCGAAGGTACTTGGTTTGGGAATGAGCGATCTTGCTGTAATAATTTCAATTAATACGCTCGTAAAATCCCAACGATGAGGTACGTTTCGTATATGCATTAGAGTAGTTGATTCCTTTTAAATATTATTCGCTCAATCAATTAATGAGCTTCCGGCCTTTGGTTAAGTTGATTTCTTATGTATGAATATAAGGGTTGGAAATGTGAAGTAGGTATGATTGTGAGAATATGTGTATATGAAATTATTCGTTTAGTCGTATGAATGCTATACTTCAGTTGTGCATGATTTCATTGCTCAAAACTTACTAAGCATTAAATAATGCTTACTCCGTTCTTTGAATCTCTATTTTATAGATTTTGGTTCGTCAGCTATCGGACTCGGGATTGTCGAAGTCAAAGTCGTCCACACTATCAAAGCCCTTTTGGTACACTTTTGGTTGAACTCTGAAAATGGCATGTATAGGACTACCCTTTTTGTTGTTGGTCATGTACCCTTTGGTTTTGTGTAAATTTGGATAGCCATGCGAAAATGGCTTATATATACTTTGAGCATAGCATTATAATCATTTTGTATGTTGTTCCTTGAGAGGTATGGAAATGTTTGGTAACGATTAGCCATCGGAATGGTTAATCATGATCATTTTGGTGCTTTGTATGGCAAGTTCTCGTTGATTCATGGAAAACCATGAAATAGGTAAAGTTTACCTTAAAAACAGATGCTGACAGCAGCAGTGGTGTGGATTTGAAAAATCACTAAAAATAGTAGGAATGGAATTAAATAGTGAATAAATTATGTAATCGAACCTTAATGAATCTACTTTCTTATGGAAGAAACGAAACGATCATATGAGTCGTATTTTAAAAGATATTTAAGTTTTCGTGAAATAGGGCCAGAGCGATTTCTGGATCCCCTGATCTCACTTTGAAAATTCACTATAAATTAACCAGAGATAATTAGAAGTCATGCCATATATGTAAAGATTCCTTTTTGAGTCTAGTTTCGTTAGAAACAAACGGTATAAGTATTGTAGCCCTGTACAGGGAGATATAGAAGTCGTATTGCATGAAGGTCAGAGTAGTCGAACCCTGTAACAGGGGAGATTTTAACTAATAAACTGTACTAATTGGCCAGACCAAAAATTCTAGAAATCAATTTGTAGATGGAAACGTGAGTCTAGTTTCAGGAAAAATTTACGGAACTTGTTTTCGAGTTTTGGAACTCAAGATATGATTATTAAGGGGACAGTGATGCAGTTAGCCAGCTTGTCTGGAAATTTTAAATGAACTGTGTTTTACAATGAAATAAGTCTGTTAGCACCTCGTGTTCGACTCCGGCAACGGTCTCGGGTACGGGGTGTTACAATTTTATTGGTATCAAAGCTACGGTTTAGTCGATTCTAGGACTACCGTAATACGTTTGGGTCTAGCTATACATGCCCTTATGTGATTATTTGATAGTGTGGTGATTTCTGACAATTGAAAATGTGTTTATTTATAGTAATGGATCCCGATCCCAACCGAGCGGTAGCTGATGATCTTGAGAGTGTAGCGCCTGATCCTGCACAAGGGACAGCGCCGGTGGGCTCTCAACCTATTGCTAGTAATCCGAACGATGAAGCTAGACAAGCTTTTTATAGCGTGATGAATGATTGGTTCAACCAATACATTCGAACTAATATTGTGACAGCCCAAAATTGACCCTAGTCGGAATGTGGTTTCGAGACCACAAAACCGAGGCATAAAAATAATTAAAAATTTAATTTGATGCCTATGATATGTGTTAAATTGTGTATGACATTTTGATGTTTCAATTTAGAAATTATAAATGTGAATTTCACTAGAAAGGACCTAGTAGTAAACTTTGAAAGTATGATGGGGAAATGTGTGATGACTAGTTGAGCATGCATGCAAAAATAAGGGATTTGCATGTCAAATTTCCCCAAGGATGGTATAGTGGCCGGCCATGACAAGGGAATATGGGCAAGGAAGACATGTTATGACATGTTTTGTTAATGCATGATGTGATAAAGGATAAAAAAATTAAGCATGTAGGAAGAGAAACAAAAAAATCAAAAATTTGCTCATCCTTCCCCCCCCCCTTTTGCCGTGAGTGAAAGAGAAGCAAAGAAAAAATTTTGTTCACCTATTTTTCTCTTCTTTGGCCGAAAATACTAAGGAAGAAGGAAGGATTTTTGCTTCATTTTCTTTGTTTAGAAGAGATCTAGAAGGAAATTTGGCTAAACTTGCAACAAGAGTAAGGTATGTATGAGGTTGTGTTGGGAGTTTCATGCATGTTTTGGTTGCTAATTTGATGTGCATGTTAGCCATGGCTCAAATCTTTGTTATGCCATGGAAATGGCATTTGGCCAAAGTTGTTATGGTGATAAAGCCATTGCATGCTAAGTGTGAAGCTTGATGATGATGCATGCAATGATGGATTGTCTACTCATGAGTAAGATTTTGAGCTTTCTTTTTGTTTTATCATGATTGAAGTTGAAAAGGAGCATGATTGTCATATTCGCCATGATGCATTCTTGAGCATGATTCATGCTTCTTGCATGTTAGTTAAAATTTGTGTTTTGGATGGCTATGGACACCTTGAAATTGCCATGCTCATATATGCATATATAGGATTGCACATTATGTTTTGGTTATGAACTAAGTGATGAATAAATTGGTTTAAAGAAGAAGATGTGGAAGAATGCTTGTGAAATTGCAAGCACAATTGCCTAGCACACATATAAGTGCTTGATGCTATATTATAAGTTTTGGGCCACAATGTGCAAAGCATTAATTAGTAAATTGCATGCTGTTTTGTGAGGTATTAAGTGCAAAATTGACCTCAACATGTACATGAATATTCGGCCTTGGGTAGCCTATTGAAGGCCTTAGCATTTCCTTGATGCTCGAATAAATTGTATTGAATTGCTTGATGTAGTATAAAATGTGCATGACCGTTGTGTATTCAAGCTAAAGGGTGGCCATATGACCATTTAAACTCCTTGTCATATTCGCCATAAGCTAGCACAATGAGGTTTTAATAAATTGAATTTGTTTGAATTAGCTCAAGAGCTTAGAGGGCCACAATTGGACAAGGGAAGGAGAAAGTGATCGAATAGCCGAAAAAGCCGTTCGACAACATCCGAGGTAAGTCCTCAAGAAGTGACCCTACTTGAATTATGTGAAATAAAGTATGGATGTGTATTGATTATTGATTATGTATGCATGAGTATTTGAATTCTACCGGGCTAAGTCCCGGCGAATATGCTTGTGACTATAATTGCGTTTGAGCCTTAGTAACGAAAATGAATTATGTATGTCCAATGATAATTGATGTATGTGTTCATGGGAAATTGAATGATATCCGGCTAAATCAAGACAATTATGCTGGAAATTATATCCGGGTTAAGACCCGAAGGCAATTGTGCTAGTGGCTACATCCGGGCTAAGACCCGAAGGCATTCGTGCGAGACATTCTATCCGGGCTAAGACCCGAAGGCATTTGTGCACATGGTTATATCCGGTTATGTTCCGAAGAATCTTGGGCTGGAGGTGAGTGTTGGTTGCTGTAATGAATTTATTAGTACACTCGAAAAGCCCAAAGGATAAGGTACGTTATATGTGCATTGGAAAGTCGACATGTTTGAGCAACATTCGCTCAACCGACTAATGAATTTCAGTTATTGAATTGATTGATACTTTGTGAAATTATGTAATGATGAAGTGTGAAGTAAGAATGTGTATTAATGAAATGATGCATTTGGCTATGTGAATGTATTGCTGTAATTAGAGTTGATTATATTCCTTGAGACTTACTAAGCATAAAAATGCTTACCCCGTTGCTTTGGCTCTCAGTTTTCTAGATTTCACTCGAAGCAATCGGATTTGGGATCGTTGAAGTCGAAGTCATCCACACTATCAAGCCTCCATTTTGGTATAAATTTTGGTTGAACTTGAGATGGCATGTATAGGACTACCCTTGTTTGTTAAATATGTTGTGATGTAAGTATGTACGGCCATGCGAAAATGGCTCGAAAAAGGAAACATGAACTTAGAATAATTGTGGTTTGTATGTATATATTTGGTGTCATGATGTGGCTATGGCTTGAAATGGGAATGTTGGTCATATGATCAGCCATTGGCATGGTTAAAATGATCATATATGAACCTATGTATGGCAAGACTAGTTGGTTCATGGAGACTACCAAATAGGTAAGACCTACCTTAAAAACAGATGCTGCCAGCTGCAGTGACGTGAATGTGAAAAATCACCAAAATTCGTAGGAATGGAATTAAATAGTGAATAAGCTATGTAAATGATTCTTGATGAGTCTATTTTCCATATGGAAGAAACGAAATGGTCATAGGAGTTACATGTTAAGAGATATTAAAGCTATTGTGAGACAGGTCCAGAACGGTTTCTGGGTTCCCTGTCGCAACTTTAAAAATTTACTATAAATTATCCAAAAAGAATTAGGAGACATACCTTATATGTAAAGATTCCATTTTGAGTCTAGTTTCATTAGAAACAAACGACACCAGCATTAAAGCCCTGTACAGAGAGATATTCAAGTTATACCGCGCGAAGGTCAGAGCAGTCGATCCCTGTAACATGGGTGACTTTAACTAATAAACTGTACCAATTGGCCCAACCAAAAATTCTAGAAATAAATACATGGATGGATATATGAGTCTAAATTCAGGGAAAATTTACGAAACCAGTTTCCGAGTTTTGAAACTCGAGATATGATTTTTAAGGCGACAGTGACGCAGTTTTCCAGCCTGACTGAAAATGTCAAATGGATGGGCAAAACAAGTGAACTTGGCTTGTTAACCCCTCGTGTCCGACACCGGCGATGGTCTCGGGTTCGGGGTGTTACAATTTTATTGGTATCAGAGCCACGGTTTAGTCGATTCTAGGACTACCGTGATGTGTTGGGGTCTAGCTATACATGCCATTAAATGATGAATCGATAGTGTGGTGATTTCTGACAATTTGACTTTGTGTTTGTTTATAGCAATGGATCCCGATCCCAACCGAGCGATAGTGACGATGTGGAGAGTGTGGCGCTGCTGCTCGCAAGAAGGGACAGCGCGCGGACTCTCAACCTATGGCCAGCAATCCTAATGACGAGGCTAGGTAAGCCTTTTATAGTGTGATGAACGAATGGTTTAATCAATACATTCGAACCAACACTACTGTTCCACAACCTCCATTCCCGAAAAATGCAACCCTGACCTACAATACCTCCGTGACTGACCAAATAAGGTCAAGTAAGCCCCCATCGATAGGATTGAAAACATGGGGCCACTGAATTTAAGGCTACGGATGATGATGATGCCGAAGCGAGCTGAATTTTGGTTGGATAACACTATCCGGTGCTCGATGAGCTATCCTGTACACCCGATGAGTGCTTAAAGTGTACCATCTCCTTGCTACGCGAGTCCGCCTACTATTGGTGGAGTACTCGACTTGTGGTGCCTAGAGAGCAAGTGACTTGGGAATTCTTTCAAACCGAGTTCAAAAAGTATATCATCGAGATTCATCGACCAAAAGCGGAGGGAATTTCTTGATCTTAAGCAAGGTTCTATGTCCGTTATCACGACTACGAACGAAAGTTTGTGAGGCTTAGCCAGACGCAGCGAGAATGCATTTCGTCCAAGCTATTATGTAAACGCTTCGAGGATGGGCTGAATGATGATATAAGGATGTTTGTTGGCATTCTCGAGATACGAGAGTTCGTAGTACTTGTTGAGCGAGCTTGTAAAGTCGAAGAGCTTAGAAAGGAGAAACAAAAGCGATGTGGGAACCGGAGAATTCGAAGAGGTCCTCGGAAAGTCTCTTCAACAAGCATCGAAGAGATTTCGAGATGATGCGAGCCGGTCTAGAGGCGTTTGGGCTTTTCTAGACGAGGACGCGATCGACCCTGTGACCACACGAGTCACCTCGATCGCGGTGGTGGAAATGATCGCCGAGAGAGGGCGAGTGTCCACATTATGGAAAATGGCATTCGGGAGCTGTTGGTTTCGTGATCGCTCTCGCTATAAGTGTGGATCGGCCGACCACTTTATGAAGGATTGCCCGAGGATGCATGAGCAGAATGTAAGTCGAGTGCAAACCCGGGTGCTACCATCGCCGAGGTAGGCCACCTAGAAATATGGGCAATGTCGGTGGCGGTCGAGAGGATCTAGAGATGCTACCATCGGATCGAGGCTCGTGCTCTGCTAGGACTTATGCCATACGCGCACGCGAGGATCTTTGCCTCTCCGGATGTTATTGCCGGTACTTTCACTCTTTTCAATACAAATGTGATTGCTTTGATTGACCTGGTTCTACTCATTCATATATATGTGAAACCTTAGCATCCAAAGAAGACTTTGCCTATTGAGTCTCTCGAGTTTGTAATTCGGTGTCAAACCCTTGGGCCATTACGTGCTTGTCAACAAAGTGTGCAAGAAAAGTCCCCTAGTGTTCCGAGGTTCTTGTTTTCCGGCGGACTTAATGCTTTTGCCGTTCGATGAGTTCGATGTTATTCTTGGTTTGGATTGGTTGACCATGCACGATGCGGTTGTAAATTGCAAGAGCAAGACTATCGATTTGAGGTGCGCGAATAATGAAATAATTCGGGTTGAGTCCACGGACTTAAAGGGTTGCCGGTGTAATATCGGCGATGTTGGCCCGAAATATGTAAGAAAAGGGTGCGGCGTACCTTGCGTCGTGCTTTCGATGACAAGGAATCGAGAAGAAACCGAATCTGTGCCCGTGGTTTGTGAATACCGGATGTTTTCCCAGAAGAATTGCGGGTTTACCACTGTTCGGAAATAGAATTTGGCATCGAATTGGTACTGGTACCACTCCAATTTCGATAGCTCCGTATCGTATGGCACCAACGGAATTAAAGGAGTTGAAAGCTCGATTGCAAGAATTGGTGGATAGAGGTTTTGCTCGCCGAGTTTTTCGCCTTGGGTGCGCCCGGTGTTGTTCGTGAAGAAAAGGATGGAACCATGCGATTGTGCATCGACTATCGTCGACTTAATAAAGCGACGATAAAGAACAAATATCCGTTGCCACGTATTGATGACTTGTTCGATCAAGCTGAAGGGAGCCTCGGTGTTCTCGAAAATAGATTTGAGATCGGGCTACTATCAATTGCGAATCCGAGATTCGGACGTGCCCAAGGCGCCTTGAGCGAGATATGGTCACTATGAGTTCCTAGTGATGCCGTTTGGGCTCACTAATGCCCTCGCGGTATTTATGGATTTAATGAATCGGATCTTTAGACCATATTTGGATCGATTCGTAGTCGTGTTCATTGATGACATCTTGGTCTATTCAAGAAATGAGACCGAACATCTTTGAACACTGCGGTTAGTCTTTGCAAATTTTACGGGACAAGCAATTATATGCTAAGTTCAGCAAGTGTGAGTTACGGTTAAGAGAGGTTAGCTTCTTGGGTCATGTGGTATCAGATCGGTATTCGAGTCGACGAATAAAATTTCAGCCATACTTAATTGGAAGCCTCAGAAATATTCTTGAGGTTCGAGCTTTTTGGGGCTTGCTAGGTTATTACCGACGATTTGTAAAGGCTTCTCAACGATAGCCACGCCGATGATGGCTTACTCCAAAAGGACGTTAAGTTGAATGGACGGAGAAATGCCAAAAAGTTTCGATCAACGAAAACTTATTTGGTGAAGCCCCAATTCTAGTGCAACCCGAGTCAAGCAAGGAGTTTGTCATCTATAGCGACGCCTCTCTACTTGGGTTAGGTTGCGTATTAATGCAAGAAGGTCGAGTTGTGGCCTATCGTCGAGGCAATTAAAGCCACATGAGAAAAATTATCCGACTCATGATCTCGAATTGGCGCCATCGTATTCGCCTTAAAGATTTGGCGACATTACTTATTTGGTGAAAGGTTCCATGTATACTCGGATCACAAAAGTCTCAAATATTTGATGACCCAAAGAGACTTAAATCTGCGACAAAGACGTTGGCTTGAGCTGTTAAAGGATTATGAGTCGATCATTGACTATCACGGGAAAGGCGAATGTGGATTGCGGATGCCTTGAGTCGTAAATCGTTATTCACTTTCTGACGATGAATGTGCACTTATCCGTCCGATCCCAAAGCGGTGTGTTAGTGGCTGAATTGAAAGCCAAACCATTATTGACACACCAAATTCGAGAAGCTCGAAAGTCGATGACGAGTTGGTTGCAAAGCGGCTGCGTGTGTTCGAACAAGGACTCGGAGTTTCAAATCGACGATGACGATTGTTTGAGGTTCAAAAGTCGTCTGTGTCCCAAAGAATTGAACTCATTTCGATAATTCAGAATGAAGCCCATTGTAGCGAATGGCAATCCACGGGAGTATGAAGATGTACAATGATTTGAAACGTCGGTTTTGGTGGCATGGTATGAAGCGAGACATCTCCGACTTTGTTTCGAGATGTTTAATATGTCAACAAGTGAAAGCGGAACACCAGGTGCCTTCAGGATTACTTCAGCCAATCACGATACCCGAGTGGAAATGGGATCGAGTCACAATGGACTTTGTATCCGGACTGCCATTGTCAGCAAGTAAGAAGGATCGATTGACTAAGTCGGCCCACTTTTTCCCCGTACGTACGGATTTTTCAATGGACAAATTAGCAGAATTGTACGTTTCTCAGATTGTGAGATTACACGGGGTGCCTATTTCTATCGTGTCGGATAGAGATCCGAGATTTACCTCACGATTTTGGAAAAAGTTGCAAGAAGCTTTGGGTACCAAGTTGCATTTCAGCACCGCCTTTCACCCCCAAACCGATGGTCAATCCGAGCGGATAATTCAGATACTTGAGGATATGTTAAGATGTTGCGTCCTCGAGTTTAGTGGTTCATGGGAGCGGTATTTGCCGTTGATTGAATTCGCCACAACAACAACTTTCAATCAAGTATTAAGATGGCACCCTACGAGGCCTTGTGCGATCGTAAATGCCGACGCCATTGTTTTGGACCGAGCTCGGTGAAAGCAAGATTTTCGGTGGATTTGATTAGGGATCTTTGAGCAGAAAGTGAAAGTAATCCGTGAAAGTCGAAGATAGCCTCCGATCGTCGAAGTCATACGCGGATCTGAAGCGTAAGGATATCGAGTATCGTGGGTGATAAAGTGTTTCTCAAGGTATCGCCTTGGAAAAAGATACTCGAGTTCTACCGTAAGGGCAAGTTGAGCCGAGGTTCATTGGACCATATGAGATATCGAGCGAGTCGGTCCAATGGCATATCGCTTGATTTTGCCCCCTGAACTCAAAAAGGTTCACGATGTCTTTCACGTTTCGATGCTTCGACGCTATAGATCCGATCCATCACACGTGATTAGTCCATCAGAAATTGAAATTCAAGCTAATATGAGTTATGAGGAAGAACCGATTCGTATCCTATCACGAGAAGTGAAAGAGTTGCGAAACAAGCGGGTTCCGCTAGTGAAAGTGTTATGGCTCAAGCACGGGATAGAAGAAGCTACTTGGGAGACCGAGAACTCTATGAAAGAACGATATCCAAACCTATTTACGGTAAGATTTTGGGACGAAAATTTCTTAAGTGGGGAGAGTTGTGACAGCCCAAAATTGACCCTAGTCGGAATGTGGTTTCGGGACCACAAAACCGAGGCATAAAATAATTAAAATTTAATTTGATGCCTATGATATGTGTTAAATTGTGTATGACATTTTGATGTTTCAATTTAGAAATTATAAATGTGAATTTCACTAGAAAGGACCTAGTAGTAAACTTTGAAAGTATGATGGGGAAATGTGTGATGACTAGTTGAGCATGCATGCAAAAATAAGGGATTTGCATGTCAAATTTCCCCAAGGATGGTATAGTGGCGGCCATGACAAGGGAATATGGGCAAGGAAGACATGTTATGACATGTTTTGTTAATGCATGATGTGATAAAGGATAAAAAATTAAGCATGTAGGAAGAGAAACAAAAAATCAAAATTTGCTCATCCTTCCCCCCTTTGCCGTGAGTGAAAGAGAAGCAAAGAAAAATTTTGTTCACCTATTTTTCTCTTCTTTGGCCGAAAATACTAAGGAAGAAGGAAGGATTTTTGCTTCATTTTCTTTGTTTAGAAGAGATCTAGAAGGAAATTTGGCTAAACTTGCAACAAGAGTAAGGTATGTATGAGGTTGTGTTGGGAGTTTCATGCATGTTTTGGTTGCTAATTTGATGTGCATGTTAGCCATGGCTCAAATCTTTGTTATGCCATGGAAATGGCATTTGGCCAAAGTTGTTATGGTGATAAAGCCATTGCATGCTAAGTGTGAAGCTTGATGATGATGCATGCAATGATGGATTGTCTACTCATGAGTAAGATTTTGAGCTTTCTTTTTGTTTTATCATGATTGAAGTTGAAAAGGAGCATGATTGTCATATTCGCCATGATGCATTCTTGAGCATGATTCATGCTTCTTGCATGTTAGTTAAAATTTGTGTTTTGGATGGCTATGGACACCTTGAAATTCGGCCATGCTCATATATGCATATATAGGATTGCACATTATGTTTTGGTTATGAACTAAGTGATGAATAAATTGGTTTAAAGAAGAAGATGTGGAAGAATGCTTGTGAAATTGCAAGCACAATTCGGCCTAGCACACATATAAGTGCTTGATGCTATATTATAAGTTTTGGGCCACAATGTGCAAAGCATTAATTAGTAAATTGCATGCTGTTTTGTGAGGTATTAAGTGCAAAATTGACCTCAACATGTACATGAATATTCGGCCTTGGGTAGCCTATTGAAGGCCTTAGCATTTCCTTGATGCTCGAATAAATTGTATTGAATTGCTTGATGTAGTATAAAATGTGCATGACCGTTGTGTATTCAAGCTAAAGGGTGGCCATATGACCATTTAAACTCCTTGTCATATTCGCCATAAGCTAGCACAATGAGGTTTTAATAAATTGAATTTGTTTGAATTAGCTCAAGAGCTTAGAGGGCCACAATTGGACAAGGGGAAGGAGAAAGTGATCGAATAGCCGAAAAAGCCGTTCGACAACATCCGAGGTAAGTCCTCAAGAAGTGACCCTACTTGAATTATGTGAAATAAAGTATGGATGTGTATTGATTATTGATTATGTATGCATGAGTATTTGAATTCTACCGGGCTAAGTCCGAAGGCGAATATGCTTGTGACTATAATTGCGTTTGAGCCTTAGTAACGAAAATGAATTATGTATGTCCAATGATAATTGATGTATGTGTTCATGGGAAATTGAATGATATCCGGGCTAAATCCCGAAGACAATTATGCTGGAAATTATATCGGGTTAAGACCGAAGGCAATTGTGCTAGTGGCTACATCCGGCTAAGACCGAAGGCATTCGTGCGAGACATTCTATCCGGCTAAGACCAAGGCATTTGTGCACATGGTTATATCCGGTTATGTTCCGAAGAATCTTGGGCTGGAGGTGAGTGTTGGTTGCTGTAATGAATTTATTAGTACACTCGAAAAGCCCAAAGGATAAGGTACGTTATATGTGCATTGGAAAGTCGACATGTTTGAGCAACATTCGCTCAACCGACTAATGAATTTCAGTTATTGAATTGATTGATACTTTGTGAAATTATGTAATGATGAAGTGTGAAGTAAGAATGTGTATTAATGAAATGATGCATTTGGCTATGTGAATGTATTGCTGTAATTAGAGTTGATTATATTCCTTGAGACTTACTAAGCATAAAATGCTTACCCGTTGCTTTGGCTCTCGTTTTCTAGATTTCACTCGAAGCAATCGGATTTGGGATCGTTGAAGTCGAAGTCATCCACACTATCAAGCCTCCATTTTGGTATAAATTTTGGTTGAACTTGAGATGGCATGTATAGGACTACCCTTGTTTGTTAAATATGTTGTGATGTAAGTATGTACGGCCATGCGAAAATGGCTCGAAAAGGAAACATGAACTTAGAATAATTGTGGTTTGTATGTATATATTTGGTGTCATGATGTGGCTATGGCTTGGAAATGGGAATGTTGGTCATATGATCAGCCATTGGCATGGTTAAAATGATCATATATGAACCTATGTATGGCAAGACTAGTTGGTTCATGGAGACTACCAAATAGGTAAGACCTACCTTAAAACAGATGCTGCCAGCTGCAGTGACGTGAATGTGAAAAATCACCAAAATTCGTAGGAATGGAATTAAATAGTGAATAAGCTATGTAAATGATTCTTGATGAGTCTATTTTCCATATGGAAGAAACGAAATGGTCATAGGAGTTACATGTTAAGAGATATTAAAGCTATTGTGAGACAGGTCCAGAACGGTTTCTGGGTTCCCTGTCGCAACTTTAAAATTACTATAAATTATCCAAAAGAATTAGGAGACATACCTTATATGTAAAGATTCCATTTTGAGTCTAGTTTCATTAGAAACAAACGACACCAACATTAAAGCCCTGTACAGAGAGATATTCAAGTTATACCGCGCGAAGGTCAGAGCAGTCGATCCCTGTAACATGGGTGACTTTAACTAATAAACTGTACCAATTGGCCCAACCAAAATTCTAGAAATAAATACATGGATGGATATATGAGTCTAAATTCAGGAAAATTTACGAAACCAGTTTCCGAGTTTTGAAACTCGAGATATGATTTTAAGGCGACAGTGACGCAGTTTTCCAGCCTGACTGAAAATGTCAAATGGATGGGCAAAACAAGTGAACTTGGCTTGTTAACCCCTCGTGTCCGATAACGGCGATGGTCTCGGGTTGGGGTGTTACAATTTTATTGGTATCGAGCCACGGTTTAGTCGATTCTAGGACTACCGTGATGTGTTGGGGTCTAGCTATACATGCCATTAAATGATGAATCGATAGTGTGGTGATTTCGACAATTTGACTTTGTGTTTGTTTATAGCAATGGATCCGATCCCAACCGAAGCGATAGTGACGATGTGGAGAGTGTGGCGCTGCTCCGCGCAAGGGACAGCGCGGCGGACTCTCAACCTATGGCCAGCAATCCTAATGACGAGGCTAGGTAAGCCTTTTATAGTGTGATGAACGAATGGTTTAATCAATACATTCGAACCAACACTACTGTTCCACAACCTCCATTCCCGAAAAATGCAACCCCAAGCACCTACAATACCTCCGGTGATGACCAAATAAGGTCAAGTAAGCCCCCATCGATAGGATTCGAAAACATGGGGCCACTGAATTTAAGGCTACGGATGATGATGATGCCGAAGCGAGCTGAATTTTGGTTGGATAACACTATCCGGGTGCTCGATGAGCTATCCTGTACACCGATGAGTGCTTAAAGTGTACCATCTCCTTGTTACGTGAGTCCGCCTACTATTGGTGGAGTACTCGACTTCGTGGTGCCTAGAGAGCAAGTGACTTGGGAATTCTTTCAAACCGAGTTAGAAAAAAGTATATCATCGAGATTCATCGACCAAAAGCGGAGGGAATTTCTTGATCTTAAGCAAGGTTCTATGTCCGTTATCGACTACGAGCGAAAGTTTGTGAGGCTTAGCCGACGCTGCGAGAATGCATTTCGTCCGAAGCTATTATGTAAACGCTTCGAGGATGGGCTGAATGATGATATAAGGATGTTTGTTGGCATTCTCGAGATACGAGAGTTCGTAGTACTTGTTGAGCGAGCTTGTAAAGTAGAAGAGCTTAGAAAGGAGAAACAAAAAGCTGATGTGGGAACCGGAGAATTCGAAGAGGTCCTCGGAAAGTCTCTTCAACAAGCATCGAAGAGATTTCGAGATGATGCGAGCCGGTCTAGAGGCGTTTGGGCTTTTCTAGACGAGGACGCGATCGACCCCTGTGACCACACGAGTCACCTCGATCGCGGTGGTGGAAATGATCGCCGAGAGAGGCGGAGTGTCCACATTATGGAAAATGGCATTCGGGAGCTGTTGGTTTCGTGATCGCTCTGCTATAAGTGTGGATCGGCCGACCACTTTATGAAGGATTGCCCGAGGATGCATGAGCAGAATGTAAGTCGAGTGCAAACCCGGGTGCTACCATTGCTCGAGGTAGGCCACCTAGAAATATGGGCAATGTCGATTGGCGGTCGAGAGGATCTAGAGATGCTACCATCGATCCGAGGCTCGTGCTCTGCTAGGACTTATGCCATACGCGCACGCCGAGGATCTTGCCTCTCCGGATGTTATTGCGGTACTTTCACTCTTTTCAATACAAATGTGATTGCTTTGATTGACCACGGTTCTACTCATTCATATATATGTGAAACCTTAGCATCCAAAGAAGACTTTGCCTATTGAGTCTCGAGTTTGTAATTCGGTGTCAAACCCTTGGGCCATTACGTGCTTGTCAACAAAGTGTGCAAGAAAAGTCCCCTAGTGTTCCGAGGTTCTTGTTTTCCGCGGACTTAATGCTTTTGCCGTTCGATGAGTTCGATGTTATTCTTGGTTTGGATTGGTTGACCATGCACGATGCGGTTGTAAATTGCAAGAGCAAGACTATCGATTTGAGGTCGCGAATAATGAAATAATTCGGGTTGAGTCCACGGACTTAAAGGGTTGCCGGTTGTAATATCGCGATGTTGGCCCGAAATATGTAAGAAAAGGGTGCGAAGCGTACCTTGCGTCACGCTTTCGATGACAAGGAATCGAGAAGAAACCCGAATCTGTGCCGTGGTTTGTGAATACCGGATGTTTTCCGAAGAATTGTCGGGTTTACCACTGTTCGGAAATAGAATTTGGCATCGAATTGGTACCGGTACCACTCCAATTTCGATAGCTCCGTATCGTATGGCACCAACGGAATTAAAGGAGTTGAAAGCTCGGTTGCAAGAATTGGTGGATAGAGGTTTTGCTCGCTTGAGTTTTTCGCCTTGGGTGCGCCGGTGTTGTTCGTGAAGAAAAGGATGGAACCATGCGATTGTGCATCGACTATCGTCGACTTAATAAAGCGACGATAAAGAACAAATATCCGTTGCCACGTATTGATGACTTGTTCGATCAACTGAAGGAGCCTCGGTGTTCTCGAAAATAGATTTGAGATCGGGCTACTATCAATTGCGAATCCGAGATTCGGACGTGCCCAAGGCGCCTTGAGCGAGATATGGTCACTATGAGTTCCTAGTGATGCCGTTTGGGCTCACTAATGCCCTACGGTATTTATGGATTTAATGAATCGGATCTTTAGACCATATTTGGATCGATTCGTAGTCGTGTTCATTGATGACATCTTGGTCTATTCAAGAAATGAGACCGAACATGCTGAACACCTGCGGTTAGTCTTTGCAAATTTTACGGGACAAGCAATTATATGCTAAGTTCAACAAGTGTGAGTTCGGTTAAGAGAGGTTAGCTTCTTGGGTCATGTGGTATTCGCATCGGGTATTCGAGTCGACCGAATAAAATTTCAGCCATACTTAATTGGAAGCCTCAGAAATATTCTTCGAGGTTCGAGCTTTTTGGGGCTTGCTTAGGTTATTACCGACGATTTGTAAAAGGCTTCTCAACGATAGCCACGCCGATGTGGCTTACTCCAAAAGGACGTTAAGTTCGAATGGACGGAGAAATGCCAAAAAGTTTCGATCAACTGAAAACTTATTTGATTGAAGCCCCAATTCTAGTGCAACCCGAGTCCGCAAGGAGTTTGTCATCTATAGCGACGCCTCTCTACTTGGGTTAGGTTGCGTATTAATGCAAGAAGGTCGAGTTGTGGCCTATCGTCGAGGCAATTAAAGCCACATGAGAAAAATTATCCGACTCATGATCTCGAATTGGCGCCATCGTATTCGCCTTTAAAGATTTGGCGACATTACTTATTTGGTGAAAGGTTCCATGTATACTCGGATCACAAAAGTCTCAAATATTTGATGACCCAAAGAGACTTAAATCTGCGACAAAGACGTTGGCTTGAGTGTTAAAGGATTATGAGTGATCATTGACTATCACGGGAAAGGCGAATGTGGATTGCGGATGCCTTGAGTCGTAAATCGTTATTCACTTTACGAGCGATGAATGTGCACTTGTGCGTCCGATCCGACGGTGTGTTAGTGGCTGAATTGAAAGCCAAACCATTATTGACACACCAAATTCGAGAAGCTCGGAAAGTCGATGACGAGTTGGTTGCAAAACGGGCTGCGTGTGTTCGAACAAGGACTCGGAGTTTCAAATCGACGATGACGATTGTTTGAGGTTCAAAAGTCGTCTGTGTGTCCCAAAGAATTGAACTCATTTCGATAATTCGAATGAAGCCCATTGTAGCCGAATGGCAATCCACCCGGGAGTATGAAGATGTACAATGATTTGAAACGTCGGTTTTGGTGGCATGGTATGAAGCGAGACATCTCCGACTTTGTTTGAGATGTTTAATATGTCAACAAGTGAAAGCGGAACACGGTGCCTTGAGATTACTTGACCAATCACGATACCCGAGTGGAAATGGGATCGAGTCACAATGGACTTTGTATCCGGACCGCCATTGTCGCAAGTAAGAAGGATCGATTGACTAAGTCGGCCCACTTTTTTCCCGTCGACGCACGGATTTTTCAATGGACAAATTAGCGAATTGTACGTTTCTCGAGTTGTGAGATTACACGGGTGCCTATTTCTATCGTGTCGGATAGAGATCCGAGATTTACCTCACGATTTTGGAAAAAGTTGCAAGAAGCTTTGGGTACCAAGTTGCATTTCAGACCGCCTTTCACCCCAAACCGATGGTCAATCCGAGCGGATAATTCAGATACTTGAGGATATGTTAAGATGTTGCGTCCTCGAGTTTAGTGGTTCATGGGAGCGGTATTTGCCGTTGATTGAATTCGCCACAACAACAAACTTTCAATCAAGTATTAAGATGGCACCCTACGAGGCCTTGTGCGATCGTAAATGCCGACGCCATTGTTTTGACCGAGCTCGGTGAAAGCAAGATTTTCGGGTGGATTTGATTAGGGATCTGAGCAGAAAGTGAAAGTAATCCGTGAAAGTCGAAGATAGCCTCCGATCGTCGAAGTCATACGCGGATCTGAAGCGTAAGGATATCGAGTATCGGTGGGTGATAAAGTGTTTCTCAAGGTATCGCCTTGGAAAAAGATACTCGAGTTCGGTACCGTAAGGGCAAGTTGAGCCCGAGGTTCATTGGACCATATGAGATATCGAGCGAGTCGGTCCGGTGGCATATCGCTTGATTTTGCCCCCGAACTCAAAAGGTTCACGATGTCTTTCACGTTTCGATGCTTCGACGCTATAGATCCGATCCATCGCACGTGATTAGTCCATCAGAAATTGAAATTCAAGCTAATATGAGTTATGAGGAAGAACCGATTCGTATCCTATCACGAGAAGTGAAAGAGTTGCGAAACAAGCGGGTTCCGCTAGTGAAAGTGTTATGGCTCAAGCGGGATAGAAGAAGCTACTTGGGAGACCGAGAACTCTATGAAAGAACGATATCCAAACCTATTTACGGTAAGATTTTCGGGACGAAAATTTCTTAAGTGGGGGAGAGTTGTGACAGCCCAAAATTGACCCTAGTCGGAATGTGGTTTCGGGACCACAAAACCGAGGCATAAAAATAATTAAAAATTTAATTTGATGCCTATGATATGTGTTAAATTGTGTATGACATTTTGATGTTTCAATTTAGAAATTATAAATGTGAATTTCACTAGAAAGGACCTAGTAGTAAACTTTGAAAGTATGATGGGGAAATGTGTGATGACTAGTTGAGCATGCATGCAAAAATAAGGGATTTGCATGTCAAATTTCCCCAAGGATGGTATAGTGGCCGGCCATGACAAGGAATATGGGCAAGGAAGACATGTTATGACATGTTTTGTTAATGCATGATGTGATAAAGGATAAAAAATTAAGCATGTAGGAAGAGAAACAAAAAATCAAAATTTGCTCATCCTTCCCCCCTTTTGCCGTGAGTGAAAGAGAAGCAAAGAAAAATTTTGTTCACCTATTTTTCTCTTCTTTGGCCGAAAATACTAAGGAAGAAGGAAGGATTTTTGCTTCATTTTCTTTGTTTAGAAGAGATCTAGAAGGAAATTTGGCTAAACTTGCAACAAGAGTAAGGTATGTATGAGGTTGTGTTGGGAGTTTCATGCATGTTTTGGTTGCTAATTTGATGTGCATGTTAGCCATGGCTCAAATCTTTGTTATGCCATGGAAATGGCATTTGGCCAAAGTTGTTATGGTGATAAAGCCATTGCATGCTAAGTGTGAAGCTTGATGATGATGCATGCAATGATGGATTGTCTACTCATGAGTAAGATTTTGAGCTTTCTTTTTTGTTTTATCATGATTGAAGTTGAAAAGGAGCATGATTGTCATATTCGCCATGATGCATTCTTGAGCATGATTCATGCTTCTTGCATGTTAGTTAAAATTTGTGTTTTGGATGGCTATGGACACCTTGAAATTCGGCCATGCTCATATATGCATATATAGGATTGCACATTATGTTTTGGTTATGAACTAAGTGATGAATAAATTGGTTTAAAGAAGAAGATGTGGAAGAATGCTTGTGAAATTGCAAGCACAATTCGCCTAACACACATATAAGTGCTTGATGCTATATTATAAGTTTTGGGCCACAATGTGCAAAGCATTAATTAGTAAATTGCATGCTGTTTTTGTGAGGTATTAAGTGCAAAATTGACCTCAACATGTACATGAATATTCGCCTTGGGTAGCCTATTGAAGGCCTTAGCATTTCCTTGATGCTCGAATAAATTGTATTGAATTGCTTGATGTAGTATAAAATGTGCATGACCGTTGTGTATTCAAGCTAAAGGGTGGCCATATGACCATTTAAACTCCTTGTCATATTCGGCCATAAGCTAGCACAATGAGGTTTTAATAAATTGAATTTGTTTGAATTAGCTCAAGAGCTTAGAGGGCCACAATTGGACAAGGGGAAGGAGAAAGTGATCGAATAGCCGAAAAAGCCGTTCGACAACATCCGAGGTAAGTCCTCAAGAAGTGACCCTACTTGAATTATGTGAAATAAAGTATGGATGTGTATTGATTATTGATTATGTATGCATGAGTATTTGAATTCTACCGGGCTAAGTCCCGGCGAATATGCTTGTGACTATAATTGCGTTTGAGCCTTAGTAACGAAAATGAATTATGTATGTCCAATGATAATTGATGTATGTGTTCATGGGAAATTGAATGATATCCGGCTAAATCCGAAGACAATTATGCTGGAAATTATATCCGGTTAAGACCGAAGGCAATTGTGCTAGTGGCTACATCCGGGCTAAGACCCGAAGGCATTCGTGCGAGACATTCTATCCGGGCTAAGACCCGAAGGCATTTGTGCACATGGTTATATCCGGTTATGTTCCGAAGAATCTTGGGCTGGAGGTGAGTGTTGGTTGCTGTAATGAATTTATTAGTACACTCGAAAAGCCCAAAGGATAAGGTACGTTATATGTGCATTGGAAAGTCGACATGTTTGAGCAACATTCGCTCAACCGACTAATGAATTTCAGTTATTGAATTGATTGATACTTTGTGAAATTATGTAATGATGAAGTGTGAAGTAAGAATGTGTATTAATGAAATGATGCATTTGGCTATGTGAATGTATTGCTGTAATTAGAGTTGATTATATTCCTTGAGACTTACTAAGCATAAAAATGCTTACCCGTTGCTTTGGCTCTCGTTTTCTAGATTTCGCTCAAGCAATCGGATTTGGGATCGTTGAAGTCAAGTCATCCACACTATCAAGCCTCCATTTTGGTATAAATTTTGGTTGAACTTGAGATGGCATGTATAGGACTACCCTTGTTTGTTAAATATGTTGTGATGTAAGTATGTACGGCCATGCTAAAATGGCTCGAAAAGGAAACATGAACTTAGAATAATTGTGGTTTGTATGTATATATTTGGTGTCATGATGTGGCTATGGCTTGGAAATGGGAATGTTGGTCATATGATCAGCCATTGGCATGGTTAAAATGATCATATATGAACCTATGTATGGCAGGACTAGTTGGTTCATGGAGACTACCAAATAGGTAAGACCTACCTTAAAAACAGATGCTGCCAGCTGCAGTGACGTGAATGTGAAAAATCACCAAAATTCGTAGGAATGGAATTAAATAGTGAATAAGCTATGTAAATGAACCTTGATGAGTCTATTTTCATATGGAAGAAACGAAATGGTCATAGGAGTTACATGTTAAGAGATATTAAAGCTATTGTGAGACAGGTCCAGAACGGTTTCTGGGTTCCCTGTCGCAACTTTAAAAATTTACTATAAATTATCAAAAAATAATTAGGAGACATACCTTATATTTACAGATTCCATTTTGAGTCTAGTTTCATTAGAAACAAACGACACCAGCATTAAAGCCCTGTACAGAGAGATATTCAAGTTATACCGCGTGAAGGTCAGAGCAGTCGATCCCTGTAACATGGGTGACTTTAACTAATAAACTGTACCAATTGGACCAACCAAAAATTCTAGAAATAAATCCATGGATGGATATATGAGTCTAAATTCAGGGAAAATTTACGAAACCAGTTTCCGAGTTTTGAAACTCGAGATATGATTTTTAAGGCGACAGTGACGCAGTTTTCCAGCCTGACTGAAAATGTCAAATGGATGGGCAAAACAAGTGAACTTGGCTTGTTAACCCCTCGTGTCCGACACCGGCGATGGTCTCGGGTTCGGGGTGTTACAAATATGGCTGTTCCACAACCTCCATTCCCGACTAATACCACCCCCGTACCTACAATACCTCCGGCAACTGACCAAATAAGGTCAAATAAGCCCCCAGTTGACAGAATCCGAAAACACGGGGCTACTAAATTTAAAGCTATGGACAGCGATGATGCCGAGCAAGCTGAATTTTGGTTGGACAACACTATTCGGGTACTCGATGAGCTATCTTGTACACCCGATGAGTGCCTAAAGTGTACTATCTCCTTGCTACGTGATTCTGCCTACTATTGGTGGAATACGTTGACTTCTGTTGTGCCCAGAGAGCAAGTAACTTGGGAGTTTTTCCAAACCGAGTTTCGGAAAAAGTATATCAGTCAGAGATTCATGGATCAAAAACGGAAGGAATTTCTTGAACTTAAACAAGGTTCCATGTCGGTTACCGACTATGAACGAAAATTTGTGAGGCTTAGCCGGTACGCACGAGAATGCATTTCTTCAGAAGCTGTGATGTGTAAACGTTTGAAGATGGATGAATGATGATATAAAGTCGTATGTTGGCATTTTAGAAATCCGAGAATTTGTGGTACTTGTCGAGCGAGCTTGCAAAGCCAAGGAGCTCGATGAAGAGAAAAGGAAAGCTGATATGGGAGCAAAGGAGTTTCAGAAGAGATCTTGGAAAGCCCTTTCAACAGATCATCGAAGATATTTAGAGATGATTTAGGCCGATCAAGAGACACTTGGGCTTTTCTAGACGAGATCGTGATCGACCCTGTGGGTGGGTACGAGTCACCGGTGGCGGTGTTGGAAATGATTGTCGAGACAGGACGGAGTGCCAGTATTGTGGTAAATGGCATTCGAGAAGTTGTAGATTCCATGACCGCTCCTGTTATAAGTGCGGATCAGCTGACCACTTTATCAAGGATTGCCCGAGACTGTCTGAACAGAATGTAAATCAGAGTGGGAAATCGGGTGCTACTACTGCTCGAGGTAGACCATCTAAGAATGCGGGGAATCCTAGTGGCGGTCAGAGAGGATCTAGAGACGCTACAACCAGATCTGAGGCTCGTGCTCTGCCAGAGCTTATGCTATACGTGCGCGAGGATGCTTCTTCGCTGATGTTATTACTGGTACATTCACTCTCTTTGATACTAATGTGATTGCTTTGATTGACCACGGTTCTACTCATTCTTATATATGTGAAACCTTAGCATCCAAAGAAGACTCTACTGTTGAGTCTCTCGAGTTTGTAATTCGGTGTCAAATCCTTTGGGTCGTTATGTGCTTGTCGACAAAGTGTGCAAGAAATGTCCCCTAGTAGTCTGAGGTTCCTGTTTTCCGGCCGATTTGATGCTTTTACCGTTTGACGAATTTGATGTTATCCTCGGTATGGATTGGTTGACCATACATGATGCAATTGTAAATTGCAAAGGAAAAACCATCGATTTAAGGTGTGTAAATAACGAGATAATCCGAGTTGAGTCTACTGACTTGAATAGGTTGCCAACTGTAATATCATCGATGTCGGCTCAAAAATATGTAAGAAAGGGATATGAAGCATACCTTGTGTATGTACTTGATGACAAAGAGTTAGAAAAGAAGCCTGAATCTGCTGCGGTGGTTTGTGAATACCGGATGTTTTTCGAAGAATTACGGGTTTACCACTGCTCAGAGGTAGAGTTTGGTATTGAGCTTGTACAGGACTACACCGATTTTGATAGCTCCGTGATCGTATGGCACCAACCGAGTTAAAAGAGTTGAAAGCTCAGTTGCAAGAGTTGACGGATAGGGGTTTCGCTCGACCAAGTTTCTCACCTTGGGGTGCGCCAGTATTGTTTGTGAAAAAGAAGGACGGAACCATGAGGTTGTACATCGACTATCGTCAGCTGAATAAGGTGACAATAAAGAATAAATATCCGATACCGCGTATTGATGATTTGTTTGACCAACTAAAGGGAGCCTCGGTGTTTTCAAAGATAGATTTGAGATCGGGTTATTATCAATTGCGAATTTGAGATTCGGATATACCCAAAACTGCTATCAGAACGAGATACGGTCACTATGAATTCTTAGTGATGCTGTTTGGGCTCATTAATGCCCCCGCGGTATTTATGGATTTGATGAATCGGATCTTCAGACCGTATTTGGATCGGTTTGTAGTTGTGTTTATCGATGATATTTTGGTCTATTCGAGAAATGAAACCGGTCATGCTGAACACCTGGGATTAGTGTTGCAAATTTTACGGGATAAGCAGTTATATGCTAAGTTCAGCAAGTGTGAGTTCTGGTTAAGAGAGGTTAGCTTCTTGGGTCATGTGGTATCCGCATCAGGTATTCGAGTTGATCCGAACAAAATTTGACCATACTTAGCGGAAGCCTCAGAAATATTCTCGAGGTTCGAGCTTTTGGGACTTGGTTACTACCGACGGTTTGTAAAAGGTTTCTCGATGATAGCCACACCAATGACGAAACTACTTCAGAAAGATGTTAAGTTTGAATGGACGGAAAAGTGTCAAAAAAGTTTCGATCAATTGAAAACTCATTTGACGGAAGCTCCAGTACTAGTGCAGCCCGAATCAGGCAAAGAGTTCATCATTTACAGTGATGCATCCTTACTTGGTTTGGGTTGCGTATTGATGCAAGAAGGTCGAGTTGTGGCCTATGCGTCGAGACAATTAAAGCCACATGAGAAAAATTATCCGACCCATGATCTCGAACTAGCTGCCATCGTATTCGCTTTGAAAATATGGCGACATTATTTATTTGGTGAGAAGTGCCATGTATATTCGGATCACAAAAGTCTCAAATATTTGATGACTCAAAGAGACTTGAATCTGCGACAAAGAGGTTGGCTTGAGTTGTTAAAAGATTATGAGCTTGTCATTGACTATCACCCGGGAAAGGCTAATGTGGTTGCGGATGCTTTAAGTCGTAAATCACTGTTTTCTTTATGAGCGATGAATGTACACTTGTCTGTTCTATCCGACAATGTGTTAGTAGCTGAATTAAAGGCCAAACCATTGTTGATTCATCAAATTCGTGAAGCTCAGAAAGTCGATGATAAATTGGTTGCAAAACGGGCTGAATGTGTTTCGAATATGGAATCAGAGTTTCAAATTGATGATGACGATTGTTTGAGGTTCAGAAGTTGTTTGTGTGTTCCAAGAAATTCAGAACTTATTTCGATGATTCTGAACGAAGCTCATTGTAGCCGAGTGTCAATTCACCTGGGGAGTACGAAAATGTACAACGATCTGAGACGTCAGTTTTGGGGGCATGGTATGAAACGAGACATTTCCAAATTTGTTTCGAAGTGTTTAATATGTCACCAAGTGAAAGCGGAACATCAATTGCCTACGGGTTTACTTCAGCCGATCATGATACCTGAATGGAAATGGGATCGAGTCACAATGGACTTTGTGTCTGGGTTGCCAGTGTCGGCAAGTAAGAAAGATGCGATTTGGGTTGATGTTGACAGACTGACTAAGTCGGCTCACTTTATCCCCGTACGCACGGATTTTTCATTGGATAAACTAGCTGAGTTGTATGTTTCTCAGATTGTGAGATTACACGGGGTACCCATTTCTATTGTGTCAGACAGAGATCCGAGGTTCACCTCGCGATTTTGGAAGAAATTGCAAGAAGCTTTAGGTACCAAGTTGCATTTTAGCACCGCTTTTCATCCCCAAACCGATGGTCAATCTGAGCGGATAATTCAGATACTCGAGGACATGTTGAGATGCTGCATCCTTGAGTTTAGTGGTTCATGGGAATGGTATCTACCTTTGATTGAGTTCGCTTACAACAATAGTTTTCAGTCAAGCATTAAGATGGTGCCTTACGAGGCTTTGTACGGTCGAAAATGCCGTACACCATTGTTTTGGACCGAGCTCGGTGAAACTAAAATTTTCGGAGTTGATTTGATTAAAGATGCTGAGCAGAAAGTAAAAATAATTCGTGAAAGTCTGAAGGCAGCATCAGATCGTCAGAAGTCGTACACGGATTTGAAACGAAAGGATATTGAGTATCAGGTGGGAGATAAAGTGTTTCTTAAAGTTTCACCTTGGAAAAAGATACTCAGATTTGGGCGTAAGGGCAAATTGAGTCCGAGGTTCATCGGGCCATATGAAATATCCGAACGAGTCGGTCCAGTTGCGTATAGATTGATTTTACCCCCTGAACTTGAAAGGATCCACAACGTTTTTCATGTTTCGATGCTTCGATGTTACAGATCTGATCCTTCGCACATAATAAGTCCCTCCGAGGTTGAAATTCAAGCCGATATGAGTTATGAAGAAGAACCAATTCGTATCCTAGCTCGTGAAGTGAAAGAGTTGTGAAACAAAAAGGTTCCTTTAGTAAAAGTGTTATGGCTCAAACACGGGATGGAAGAAGCTACGTGGGAACCTGAGAACTCTATGAAAGAACAATACCCAAACCTATTTACCGGTAAGATTTTCGGGGACGAAAATTTCTTAAGTGGGGGAGAGTTGTGACAGCCCTAAAGTGACCCTAGTCGGAAAGCGGTTTCGGGACCGCTAAATCGAGTCACCAAATTATTTGGATATGATAATTATTGTCTAGAATGTGTGAAAGTTTTAAGCTTCGATTTAGTTAATTGCATGTGAATTTAGTTAATAGGACTTATGTGTGACACTTTTGAAATGTGATAGGTTAATCTATAAGGATCTATTAGTGCATGTAATCAAAGGGGTGGACTTGCATGTCAATTTCCCCCATTTAATTGGTAGTGGCCGGCCATGACAATAAGGGTGGACAAAAGGTGATGGGTAAAAACATGTCATGAACATGTTGTGTTAATGGTTGATGTTAGAAATGATAAAATAAGGAGCATAGGCAATAAAATAATAATGGTTAGTAGGATGATGAGAAAAGAAAAAAAAAGGGGTTCTCATTTGTTTCTTCTTGACCGAAAAATCAAAGGAAGGAGGGGAAGAAAAGGTTGAAGAGGTTCGGCCATACTAGTATCTAGATTAAGGTATGTTTGATGATGTTCCATGAGATGCATGCATGTTTTAGTTGTTAGCTTGAGTTCTACCTAGCCCATGGTTTAAATCTTTGCTATGTGATGGAGATGATATTCGGCCATGGGTGTTGTCTTCTTGGTTGGTGTTTGATGTTGTGGTGATGATGCATGGAGATGAGTTAAGTTTCGGTTAAGGTGGATTTGTGTTGATGTCATTTGCATGCTAAATGTGAAGCCTTGTAATGATACATGTGATGGTGGATTGATGACTCTTGGATTTTCTCTTTTTTTTAGCATTTTTGAGTTAGACATTAAGTTCTTTGTTTAACCCATGACCAAAATTAAAATGGTATGGTGTCTTGATGCATTCGGCCATGGTAGGAAGTAGAAGACAAATTGGTTGTTGTTCATGTTATTTGGATGAAAAATGGTAGTAAGATGAAGTGCAAATGTTAGTGTTTAATTACTAGTGTATATATGTGTATTAGCCGAGTTTTGAACTTGAAACAAATGGTATGTAGTCAATACAAGTAACCATATTTGTAGGAAGTATTAAGCATATAATTGGCCTCAACATAGACATGCATATTCGGCCACTTGAGGTAGATTGGTGTTGCATGTATTCGATTAGAGGCAAGCAAATTGATGCTTTTATCTTGACTTAGATAATCGGCTCAAGGAGAATTTGTTAAAGTACTTAGTCAATTGATATTAGGTTAATGATGTGTGTATTCGGTCATCAAGGTGCACATGAGGAAATGTTAGATTAATTGTATTAAATTGCTCAATGTGATTAAAATTGCGTATGACCATTTTGTATTTGAGCTAAAGGTGGCCATATGACCTATCAAACTCCTTGTCATATTCGGCCATAAGCTAGCATAATGAGACTTTAATAAGTTAAATTTGTTTGAATTAGTTCAAGAGCTTAGAGGACCAAAGTTGGATAAGGGAAAGGAAAAAGTGATCGAATAGCCGCCGAAATCGTTCGACAACATCCGAGGTAAGTTTTTGAGTAATGGATCTTAGATTATGATTCGATTAGATCATGTTTTAAGTAAATCAAAATCATGCTCTTTGTATGTAATTATGGAGCCGAAAATGATAATGCTTGATAAGTGACTTGTGTTTGAATTCTAGTTATGAAAATGAAATATAGATGTGTCATGATTTATTGATATGTGCGTGGATATTCAGATGATAACCGGGCTAAGTCCCGAAGGCATTTGTGCTAGTGAATAAATCCGGGCTAAGTCCCGAAGGCATTTGTGCGAGTTACTATATCCGGGCTAAGTCCCGAAGGCATTTGTGCAAGTTACTATAACCGGGCTAAGTCCCGAAGGCATTTGTGCGAGTTACTATAACCGGGCTAAGTCCCGAAGGCATTTGAGCAAGTAGCTATATCCGGCTAAATTTCGAAGGTACTTGGTTTGGGAATGAGCGATCTTGCTGTAATAATTTCAATTAATACGCTCGTAAAATCCCAACGATGAGGTACGTTTTGTATATGCATTGGAGTAGTTGATTCCTTTTAAATATTATTCGCTCAGTCAATTAATGAGCTTCCGGCCTTTGGTTAAGTTGATTTCTTATGTATGAATATAAGGGTTGGAAATGTGAAGTAGGTATGATTGTGAGAATATGTGTATATGAAATTATTCGTTTAGTCGTATGAATGCTATACTTCATTGTGCATGATTTCATTGCTCAAAACTTACTCAAAGATTAAATGCTTACTCCGTTCTTTGAATCTCTGTTTTATAGATTTTGGTTCGTCAGCTATCGGACTCGGGATTGTCGAAGTCGAAGTCGTCCACACTATCAAAGCCCTTTTGGTACACTTTTGGTTGAACTCTGAAAATGGCATGTATAGGACTACCCTTTTTGTTGTTGGTCATGTACCCTTTGGTTTTGTATAAATTTGGATAGCCATGCGAAAATGGCTTATATATACTTTGAGCATAGCATTATAATCGTTTTGTATGTTGTTCCTTGAGAGGTTGGAAATGTTTGGTAACGATTAGCCATCGGAATGGTTAATCATGATCATTTTGGTGCTTGGTATGACAAGTTCTCGTTGATTCATGGAAAACCATGAAATAGGTAAAGTTTACCTTAAAAATAGATGCTGACAGCAGCAGTGGTGTGGATTTGAAAAATCACTGAAAATAGTAGGAATGGAATTAAATAGTGAATAAATTATGTAATTGAACCTTGATGAATCTAATTTCTTATGGAAGAAACGAAACGATCATATGAGTCGTATTTTAAGAGATATTTAAGTTTTCGTGGAACAGGGCCAGAGCGATTTCTGGATCCCCTGATCTGAGTTTGGAAATTCACTATAAATTAACCAGAGATAATTAGAAGTCATGCCATATATTTAAAGATTCGTTTTTGAGTCTATTTTCTTTAGAAACAAACGGCATAAGTATTGAAGCCCTGTACAGGGAGATATAGAAGTCGTATTGCATGAAGGTCAGAGTAGTCGAACCCTGTAACAGGGGAGACTTTAACTAATAAACTGTACTAATTGGCCTGACCAAAAATTCTAGAAAACAATTTGTAGATGGAAACATGAGTCTAATTTCAGGAAAAATTTACTGAACTTGTTTTCGAGTTTTGGAACTCAAGATATGATTATTAAGGGGATAGTGACGCAGTTAGCCAGCTTGTCTGGAAATTTTAAATGAACTGTGTTTTACAATGAAATAAGTCTGTTAGCACCTCGTGTTCGACTCCGGCAACAGTCTCGGGTACGGGGTGTTACATAACTGATAGTAACCCAATCTCAAATCTATTTTTGAAAACACGGTATCTCCTTTCAATTGATCAAACAATTCGTCAATTCTGGGCAAAGGATATTTGCTCTTGATAGTCACTTTATTTAACTAACGATAGTCAATACACGTTCTTATCGTGCCATCTTTCTTTTTCACAAACAGGACGGGAACACCCCAAGGTGAGAAACTCGGTCTTGCGAATCCTCTATCGGTCAACTCTTGCAACTAAGACTTTAATTCTTTTAACTCGGTCGAAGCCATTCTATATAGAGATATTGATATCGGAGTAGTTCTCGGCACTGAATACCAAACTCAACTTCTCATATTGGAGGTAATCATGGTAATTCTTCAGGAAACACGTCAGGAAACTCACAAACAACAAGCATTGATTCAATTTTCTATTCGATCTCTTTAGTGTTGAGCACATAAGAAAAATAAGCTTCACACCCCTTTCTCACATATTTCTGAGCTAACATCGAAGAAATCACTGTCGGCAAACCACTCAAATCATTAGACTCAATTTGAATTATCTCATTATTCTGACATCTCAGATCAATCATTTTTCATTTACAGTTCACTATCACATCATGCAGTGTTAACCAATCCATACCCAGAATTATATCAAATTTGTCAAATGGTAACAACATCAAATCAACCGAAAAACAATTATCTCGAATAATCAACGAATAGTTCTTGCATACTTTATCAACCAGAACACGTCTGCCTAAAGGGTTCGATACTCTAATCACAAATTCAGTAGACTCTACAGGCAAAGTCTTACAGTATACTAAAGTCTCACATACATAAGAATGAGTTGATCCAGGATCAATCAATGCAACAACACTAGTATCATAGAGAGTGAAAGTACCAGTAATAATATCTGGAGACAAAGCTTCCTCGCAAGCGCAAATAGCATAAGCTCTGGCAGGTCTCGAGCCTCAGATCTAATAGTGGTTTCTTTAGTTATTCTGTGAGTGCCACTCACATTACTCGTGTTTCTGGGTGGTCTACCTTGAGCTGTATTGCCACTCGACCTCGGATTTTGCACAATCTCTTGCTCTACAGACTCAGGACATTCATGGATAAAATGATCTAAAGATCCACATTTGAAACAAGTCTAATCGTACAGTCTACAATTGTCGGGATGTCTTTTACCACAATGTCTACACTCGGGTCAATTAGATCTGACATTTTTGACACTAGCAATCGAAGTAGTTGGAGCTCTAAAGCTCGAATGTGATCTTGCACGATCTCTACTTAAATGACCCATAGTAGCCTTTGAACGGCTATAATCATCTCAGAACTTCTTTGATGTGAACTAAAATGACTTATTTGATGATCTTTTTCATACCTATCTAGATTCCGAGTCAGCTTCCTTTTCTCTTTACTCAATTCTTCAGCTTTCCATGCTCATTCAACAAGTACCTCCATCTCTTTTATCTCCAAAATCCCAACTAACAAACAGATGTCTTCATTTAAATCGTCTTCAAACCTTTTACACATTATTGCTTCAATCGAGACACATTCTCGTGCATACTGACTCAATCTCACGAATTCTCGCTCATATCCCGTAACAGGCATACGCCCCTATTTCAACTCAAGAAACTCTCTACGTTTCTGATCGATGAATCTCTGACTGATGTACTTCTTTCTAAACTCAGTCTAAAAGAACTCCCAAGTGACTTATTCTTTCAGAACCACTGATATCAACGTTTTCCACCAATGATACTCCGTATCTCTTAATAGCGAAACAATACATTTAAGGCATTCATCAGGAGTACATGACATTTCATCGAACACCCATATTGTATTCTTGAGCCAAAACCCAGCTCTCTCAGTATCATCATCAGTAGTAGCTCGAAACTCTTCAACCTTGTACTTTTTAATTTTATCAACTGGTGGCTTACTCAACTGAATCAGATTTACAACTTGTGGCATGGCAGGGACTTGTGGAGGGTTAGGTAAGGGAGAAGGTTGTGGAGCAGCTGGATTAGTTCTCATATACTAAGTGAACCAATCATTCATCATTTGGTAAAAGGCTTGCTTAGCCTCTCCCTCATGGCTACTAGTAACATGTTTAGAATCGGATTGTACTATCCCTTGAGCGGGAGTGGGTGCATTACTTTCGAAATTGTCAGCTATAGCTCGACCGGGATCCATTTACTATATAAAAACACATTTTTAACTGTCAAGATTCATCACACTATCGTTGTTTATAAATATGACATGTCTAGATAGACTCACATACGCTACATTAGTCCTAGAATCGACTAAATTGTAGCTCTGATACCAACTAAATGTAACACCCCTAACCCGTATCTGATGTCAGACTAGGGTAATGAGGCATTACCGGACATATCAGAATATTTAATAATCAATTTACAAATATCATTCCCACATCATAGCATCATAGTCAAACATTATTTCAAAGTCCCTTTCTTAGGTCATCAAGACCTTAAACATGCTTTAGGAAGGGGTTGGCACTAAACTGAGCACATACAAAATTTCTCAAAAACTTAACAAATTTTCAAAGTTATAGAGGTCACACGCCCATGTGTCTAGGCCATGGCAAAACAAGGCATACATAGTGACTTGTCCACACAGCCACAAGATACGCCAATGTGCCAGTCCGTGTGAAAATTACAGAGGCTATTGACTTGGCCACATGACCGTCCACACGCCTATGTGCCAGCCTGTGTGCCACTCCCACGACCAGTAGACACGCCTGTGTGTCTAGACCGTGTCAAAACTGTAGGGTATACTGCCCTAATTCAAAAAGGTACCCCCAGGGACCACATGGCCGTGTAAAATGACTGTATGTCACACACGGCTGAAACACACGCCTATGTCTCTACCCGTGTGGACAAAAATAGGCTATTTGCAAAGCCAATTTGCCACCTTAATGGTCATCCCTACAAATCCAAAATCAAAGCACAATTAATGACCAAATAGCAACCAAAACCATACTCAAACATGCATAATTCAATCCAAAATGGCACCAATCAATTTCATCTTTATTATCCAAACCAAAACATACCAAAATCACATACCAAACTTATTCATTCATACATGTCATTATCCTAATTTTTCACATCCATTCTCATATCAAAATCATACCATAACTAACTTACCAAACTGACCATTTCTCACTAGGCCATTTATGCACATCAACAAATACCATTTCTTAAAATAACTTATATACCAGAAACCACACAAAATAGCAACTTTAATCTAGCCATATCACATTGCATGATATACACTTCTCAAAATATATTCAAATACTTCTAGCCTATACATGTCATACTCCAATATTCTCATTTTCAAAAGGTACCAAAATAGAGTTTGATAGTGTGAAGATGATCTTTGACAATCCCCGAGCTTCCAGTAGCTTCGATAATCTATAAAACAATTGAAAAACACGCAAAGTAAGCTTTCAAAAGCTTAGTAAACCATATACAAATTAACTTATCACATAACACAATTCTAAACCAATTCATTCATGTAGCTCATGGAAAAATACAATCAAATACCATATGTCTCATATAAATCATTTTATCATAATTCACTCACATATAATGTATGTCCACAAATGTACGTATACTTATCTTTCATTCTCAAACATGATATACATTTCAAAAGTACTTGAAGTTGGATACACATTCACATAGTCATTCATTCCTTGGAATGCCCGTTGAACCATATGAAATCAAATAGGATACGCAGATAGCTCGAAAAACTCATACAATACCAACGTCCCAGAAGTGGTCTTACATGTAATCAAATTTCGATGCCATTGTCCTAAACAGGGTCTTACAAGAAATCAAATACGATGTCGGTGTCCCAGACATGGTCTTACATGTAAATCTCAAATCGATGCCAACGTCCCAGACATGGTCTTACACGAAATCACACATCGAAATCCTATGTCATGACATATGTATCCTAACTATTCCTATGGTTTGTACGAGACTTTTCGGACGTCGTCACATTATCGAAACTTTCTCGAATTTCTCATTTTCAAATCAAATAGCCATTCATCACAATTCATTAACATCTACATAACAATAATTCAATTCAACACATTTATTTGTATATAGACTTACTCATACGGGAATGAACGGAAACGAACAACTTTCAACTACTTTCGACTTTCCCCGATCTATTTCCGTTTTCTTTGGTTCTTGATATATACACATTCAAATTTAACTCTTTTATTCAAAACATCATTCAATTCAATCCATTTTCATATATTTAGGGCATTTTACAAATTAGCCCTCATATTTTTCACATTTTGCATCTTAGTCCTTAATCACAAAAATCACAAAATATACAAAATTTCATATTACACATGCTAGACCAAATTTTCCCTTAGCTCATATAAGCCACATATTTCATTTATTTCACATTTTAACCCCTCAATTTCTCATTTTCACAAATTAGTCCAAAATACTCAAATTCATCAAAAATTTAAATACAAAACCTATTAACCCAACACATATCTTTCATTTTCCATCAACTAACATCACAAATGTTACAATTTCATCAATGGCATAACTCAAATTCATCATCAAATTCAGAAATTGAGACATGGGCTTGATAAAACACTAAGCAACAATCACAAAAACATAGAAATCATCGAAAACAGATCAAAACACATACCTAAATTGTGCTTGACAATGGTCGAATGAAAAAAGCTTTAAAATCCTTTCTTTTCTTCTATTTTTGGTATGAAAAGATGAACAAAATGGCCACGTTTTTTGTTTTGTTTTAATTAATACAAAATAATACATCAATTACCATTTTATCCATGATTAATAAACATATAAAACATTAACATTAAGGCCATTAATGTCCACTCACCATGTAAATGGTATTTTAACAACATAAGGACCCTTCATTTAAATAGACATAGCAATTAAACACTTTAACAATTAAAAAGCCACTTTTACACTTTCTGCGATTAGGTCCTTTTTCACAAATCAGCACACAATCAATAAAATTTTCATACAGAATTTTCACACATCTTAATTCACATACTATAAGCACAAAAAATAATATTAAAATATTTTTTGACTCAGATTTGTGGTCCTAAAACTACTATTCTGACTAGGGTCTAAACCGGGCTGTTACACATTCGTTGGATATGCCCAACACTCTAAGGCTTATCTTGCTCTTGACTTTATGACAAATACGATAATTGAAACAAGAGATGTTGTATTCATTGAAAATAAGGCTTTCGATGACTTAACAAATTCGAAAAAAGAATATCAACCAATGATCTCAAGTGATCAAACCAAAAGAAGTCTTTGTGAAAATAGGGGTACGGAGTCGACGAAAACTCAATGTGTAACACCCCCTAACCCGTATCCGTCGCCAGAGTGGGGTTATGAGGCATTAACAACCGTACACAGCTTAAGTAAGTTAAACATTACTAACACATATAAAACATAATCAAATCATATTAACCAAATGTAGCATAACAAACATAATTCATACTATTATATATATATATATATATCTTAGCCAATTCACTCAAACCACATCCAAAATCATCAACCGATTTCAATGCACAAAACACTTATCACAAATACCATTCATTCATGGCACATAGTATTATAACCAAAATGAACTTAAGCCATAATTAAACATAACCGAATTCAAGCATAGAAGTTAAGCCATTTTCCCATGGCTTAAATTATACATAAACCAAAATTCAACATTTCAAAAGTATAATCTAGCCTATACAAGTCATAGACTCGAAAGTTCACTTATAAAAATACTGAAAATAGTCGATAGTGTGATAGACTTTGCTGACGATCTCCAAGCTCGTAACTTGAATCCAAAATCTATAAAACAGGGGTAAACAAGAACACGCACAGTAAGCTATATAAGCTTAGTAAGTCATAAGCAAATAAACAACTAGTTGACATGATCAATTCTTTTAAACTAAACCAAATTATACTATCATAATCACTTTAAATCTTAAGCTTACAATTTCATGTGTTATATATACTTTCACATATAAATTATTCATGTCCGAATGAACATATATATACATTAACAAACTACCATTCAATTTCCAAGCCAAAATATCTTTATCATAACAAGTACATATACACTTATATGCATATATTCATAAATCAGAGTATAACAATCACATACATATTTATATTAAATGGCCGAATATACCACCAATTGCACATATGTTTACATTAGTAACTTGTATTATTTGGACCACATATTAAATGGTCAACTTACCTTATTTTTAGATAGGTGATTAACTAACTCATACCTGATCGTTTTAGCTCGATTTACACCTTCATTCACAACTTATCATTGCCCGTTGAACCATTCGAAATTGAATAGGATACTCGAATAATCACATAAACCATACAATGCCAACATCCCATACGTGGTCTTACATGCCATCTCATATCGATGCCACTGTTCCAGACAGGGTCTTACACAAATCGAATACGATGTCGATGTCCCAGACATTGTCTTACACGTAACCACATATATCGATGCCAACGTCCCAAACATGGTCTTACACGAAATTACATATATCGATGCCAATGTCCCAAATGTGGTTTTACACAAAATCACATATCAGAATCCTATGGTTCATGGGGGGCTTTCGGACATCATAACTCAGTCGAAACGAATTCATAAACATAGCTGCCAAGCTTGTACACATTCGGCTAACTGATATATATATTCACATATTTCATTTTATTAAATATAACTCACATTTAGTTAAAATTAACAACGTCTATTTTCTTATAAACTTACCTCGGATGATGAAAAACGGAACGGGACGATTAGTTGACAACTTTAGTTTTTCCCTGATCCAAATCTGATTTCTTTGGTTCTTGATCTAAACATATTCAAATTAAACTCATTCAAACATATTTTCATTCAATTTAGTCCAAAAACACATAAATGGGAAAATTACCCTTTTACCCCTGACATTTTACACATTTTACAATTTAGTCCAAATTTTATAAAACACAAAACATGCAAAATTTGCACACACCATTCTTAGGCCGAATTTCCTAGTGTTCATACAAGTCCATACATTTCATTTATTTCACATTTTAGTCCCTCAACTTATTATGTTTGCAATTTAATCCTAATTACTCAAAATCATCAAAAATCCCAATACAAAACATGTTAATCTATCACATATCTTTTATTTTCCATCATCAAACAACAAAAATCACAAGCTTTTAACAATGGCATAACTCAAAATATTCATCAAAATCAAAAATTCGAGCATCGGCTTTGTAGATAACATAGCAACGATTTCAAAAACGTAAAAATTATCAAAAATCGAGCTAGAACTCACCTTGAATCAAGCTTGAGAATGGCCGAATACCTAAAGCTTTTATTCTTTTTTTTTTTAATTTTTATTATTCGATCAAAGAAAAAGTATGAACAATGGCATTTTAATTATGTGATATTATGACATATATTAAAATATTAGTTAATTTACATAATTAGCCTTTATTATAAAATATGAAACCATTATAACAATAGGTTACAACCGTCCATCCCATATATTAATGGTCTAATTGCATTTTAAATGCCTCAACATATAAAGACACATTCATTTTAGGCCTTTTTCAATTAACCATCAAATTTTTATTTTACGAGATTAAGCCCTTTTATTTAATTGAGCACTCAAAGGACAAAATTTAATCACGAAAATTTCACACATATAAATTCATACATAATAAACATAGAAAATAATTTTAAAATATTTTTCTGACTCAGATTCGTGGTTCCGAAACCACCATTCCGAATAGGGTCTAAATCAGGCTGTTACACAATAAGTGAGAAAAAGAAATGACTTTGGTCTTGATTTCATTTCCTTGCAATCTCTAACATTCCTCGTTGAGGGAAATAGAGAATCCATAATTAGGAAGATCCCCATAATGTTTAATGTGGATGGTGATCCACAATCCTATGGTGAAGCCATGACTTCTAGGGATGTGGCATTTTAGAAAGAGGGGATCAATGATGAAATGATTCAGGATTGTCCAACAATACTTGGATTCCAGTTGGTCTTCCTTAAGGATCGAAGCCTATGAAGTGTAAATTGTTGTTTAAAAGGAAGAATACTCCAATAAGGGGTTCTCCAACCTTTAAGGCTAGGTTGGTAGCTAAAGGATTTAGGCAAAAGGAAGGCCTAGATTATTTTGACACCTATGCACCAATGGCTAGGATGACCTCCATTTGAATTCTCATATAACTTTCATCTATCCATAATTTACATGTACATCAAATGGATGTTGAGAAGGCTTTTTTGAATAGTGATCTCAAAGAGGAAGTCTACATGGAACAACCAGAAGGCTTTGTGCTTCTTGGGAATGAACATAAGGTGTGTAAGTTGATCAAATCATTATATGATTTAAAACTAGTGCTAAATAGTGGCATGAGAAATTTGACTCGGTTATCTTGTTATATGGTTTTTTACATAATGGTACGGATTATTTACCCTAAATTCACCAACAGGTATGGTGTAATTATTTGTCTCTATGTAGATGATTTAGTGATTTTTGGGACAAACATGGAAGGTGTTCGTGAGACCAAAGAGTATCTAGCCTCAATTTAAGATGGAGGATCTCATCAAGGTAGATATAATTCTAGGTATAAATATGAAAAAGCATGAAAGGGTCTTTACACTAAGCCAATCTCACTACATCGACAAAGTATTGGAAAAGTTCAAACAATACCAAGGATTCGAACACTCCATACAATTTGAACTTTAAGTTAAATGAGGATAATGGCAAGGCTATGATGGAACTTGAGTATGCCAGCGCAATTGGAAGTCTAATGTATGCAATGTATTGCACTAGACCCGATATCGCATTTGTTATGTGCAAATTGGTGAGATTTACAAATTGTTCTTGTAACACCCCTAACCCATATTCATCGTTGGAATAGGGTTAGGGAGCATTATTTTAAAAGCATAACTTAAAAACACTAATTTCCAAACATTTCATAAATCATATCTTAGTCCATTCAAACACATGCATAGCATCCCAGATTTGAGCCTTTGAAGCCTTAGAAACACTTTTAAAACAATTCAAGACTAAATCAGAAACATTTAGAACATTATGGAAATAGATGGAAAATTCCATACTGCAGAGGTCGCACTGCCGTGTGGCCAGGCCTTGTGACTCATATGGCTGAGGCACATGCCCGTGTCTCAAGCTGTATGTGTAACACCCCTAACCCGTATCTGTTGCCGGAATGGGGTTAAGAGGTATTACAAAATGAGACACAACTTTCAGACATTCATGGATACACATAGGAATTATTTATTTTATTAACCACATATGAACATATACTAACCAAACCACAACATTACAAGTTACATGTAAATCAATAAACATATAACTATCAACTGGTCAAATATAAGCATAGGAATTAAATAACTCATTACCCATTATTCAAGACTAAATATACATGCAACCTTATTATAAGTTTTGACTAAACCAAGCTTACTTATTTACTATTCTAGTAATACACACACAAAAATGTCATATAACATATACTTAATAATTAAAGCACAATTAATGAAGCCACATACTAAACTTGTATCAAACCATCTTGTTTAATAAAACATAAATTACTATTCATATGGTAAATTTCTAAAGCTTTAGTCGAATATTAAAACATGCTAATACATAAGCTTTATTTAATGTCTACTTTCATTTTACTCTATTACTTTACACGCATGTAACATTTCATATAATCAAACCAATATGTCAATCAAAATTTTCATTTCACATCAGACACATCGCAAATATGTATATATACATATAACATAGCAAACACTTGTCTAATGTTATAAAGTATCAAAGCCGAATCTAAACATGTTAACATCACCTTTCTTGCAATATATCAAACATCATACATAAGATCAATTCATTGAATACAAATTCGGTTTGGCACATATATATATAGCCAAAATTTATATTCAATTCATAATGTACCATTTATTCAACTAAAATACTTGCATTACTAACCAAAATGACCATTCCATAATCAATAACTCATTTTGTATTTTTACATCAATAACTCATTTTGCATTTTTATCTACTCAATTAACCATATATTTATGAAAAATCAATAAGCAATTACCACATTTCACATAATAATCCATTTTCAATCCCAATTGCCGAATACATCCATCCATGATACCAAGCATATCTCGCGCATGTCATATATCATCAAAATACACATTATCTTTGTACATGATCAAGCCACTACCATTCATTAAGCATATTACTCAACCATATATCCAACCATAATTTCACTTATAGCCATAACCGAATATACTTTAATACCAAAACACATAATAACACCTTAACAAAGTTTATCAACAAAGTTCACATATATTTATCTCTGTATAAACCATAGCAGAATCACCAAAACCACAACCAAACATAACCATAATTTGATAAAAACTTAAAACCAAACTTAAAAAAATAAACAAGCCATTTTCGCATGGCTTATATATATATATACACATACCAAATTCAAACATATCCAAATACAATCTAGCCTATACATGCCATAGGTTCGAAATTCAGCTTATAAAGTACCGAAAACAGTCGATAGTGTGATAAACTTCGCTGACGATCCCTGAGCTCGTAACTTGACTCCAAAATCTATAAAACAGTGGCAAACATACACATAGAGTAAGCTTTCATAGCTTAGTAAGTCATAAGAAAATAAATAACTCAATGACATAATCAACTCAATTTATCCAAACCAATTTATAATAACATAATCACATTTAATTTCAAGCTTACAGTTTCATGTACAACATATACTTTCATATATAAACCTTATCTTGGCCGAATATACTTATACCTATTTTCAAAGTATCATTCAATTTCAAAGCCATAATATCATTATGTAACCAAATATATATACACTTATATGTATATACTCATGAATCAAACTTTAATATCACATACTTATGCATAACATGTGGCCGAATATACTTCACAAATACACATATATTTACATTAACATCATTTATATTTTGCATCACATATCAAATAACCAACTTACCTTATTTTCAAATAGGTAATCAACTATCACATACCTGATCACTTAGCTCGATTTACACATTCGATCACAACTTATCATTTCTCGTTGAACCATTCGAAATTGAATAGGTTGGATAATCACACATATCGTACAATGCCAACGTAACCAAATACGATGCCGATGTCCCTAACATGGTCTTACACGTAATCAGATATCGATGCCAACGTCCCAGATGTGGTCTTACACGAAAACACATATCGAAAATCCTATGTCATGACATATGTATCCTAGCTATTCCTAAGGTTCGTACGGGGCTTTCGGACATCATAACTCGGTCGAAACGAATTCGTAAACATAGCTCCCAAGCATATACACATTCAGCTAACACATATATACTTTCACATAGTTCGTTTCAGCATATAAAACTCATATTTATTTAAAGTTAACAACATCTATTTGCTTATAAACTTACCTCGGACAACGATAATCGGAATGGGATGACTAATCGACAACTTTGGTTTTCCCCGATCCAAATCTGATTTCTTTGGTTCTTGATCTAAAAATATTCAAATTAAACTCATTCAAACATAATTTCATTCAATTTAGTCCAAAAACACATAAATGAGAAAATTATCATTTTACCCCTGACATTTCACACTTTTTACAATTTAGTCCAAATTACACAAAACACAAAACATGCAAAATTTGCACACCATGCTTAGGCTAAATCTTCCTTATGCTCATACAAGTCCATACATTTCATTTATTTCATATTTTAGTCCCTCAATTTATTATTTTTACAATTTAACCCTAATTTCCAAAACATATCTTTCATAATTCATCAACTAACATCACAAGGCTCAATTATTCATCAATGGCATAACTCAAAATATTCATCAAAATCAAAAATTCAAGCATGGGCTTTGTACATTACACTGCAACGATCTCAAAAACATAAAAACTATCAAAAAATGAGCTAGTTACATACCTTAATCAAACTTCAACAATGGCCAAAACTTGAAAACCTTATTCTTTTTCTTTTCTTTTTAGCATTCAGTCATGGAAAATAAAAGGCAAATGAATGATATTTTATTATATGTTTTATTATAATAAAATATTTACTATTTTACATATTTAACCTTTATAATAAAATTTTAAACCATTATAATTCATGGTTATAACCATCCATCACTTTAAAAATGGTTATATTGCATTATAAATACCTCAATTTAAAAAGACAACAACAATTCGGCCCTTTCACATTTAACCATCAAATTTTTATTTTACGAGATTAAGCCCTTTTTATTAAATCGGCACTCAAACGACAAAATTAAAACACGAAAATTTCACACATATAAATTCACACATAATAAACATAGAAAATAATTTTTAAATATTTTTTGACTTGGATTCGTTGTAACAACCCGATTTAGGGCCTAGTCAGAACAGTGGTCTCGGGACCACAAATTCAAAGATAGAAAAATTATTTTTATTATTTTTATGAGGTTATAACATGATTATATTAGTGCATGAAAAATTTGGTGAGTTAATTTTAATATTTTCAAGCCCGATTGCGAAAAAGGACTAAATCGCAAAAGGGTAAAAGTTACATTTTAGTACCCAAATGTGTTAAATAGCTAGAAAGTCAAAATTGAGGGCTTTTAAAGGGCAATTACACCCTTTTTAATAGTGTTGGCCGGCCATGTGATGGATTTTAAACAAATAGTCAAAGTATTTGGTAGATGATGTCATGATTTGGTGATAAAATAATGCCTAAAAGCCTAGCTATCATTTTCTTCTTCTCCATCTTCTTTCTTCATCAAAATTATCATCAAATATTGAGGTTTGAAAGCTCAAAAATCTGCAGCAACTTAAAGCACTCATAAGTAAGTGGTTTTAATTAGTTTTCTTCAAGATTTTTACACTTTTGAGACCCTTGAAGCATGAGCTTTCAAATGAGGGTGATATCTTAGAAAATGGTCAAGAGTTTAGGATTTTTCCATGGATGTATTTATGGTATATGCTGAGTTTTTATGGAGGAATATGAGTCCTAGTTGTGTTATAAACAAGTTTTATGAAGGGTGTTAGCATGAAAACACCTAAAGGGACTATTTTGCATAAGTTGCAAATTAAGTAATAAGTGTGTGAAATAGAGAGAACTTGGGGTTGCTCTAGTAGTAAAAAGAGTTTATCTAGGCTTCAAATGTGAATAAATTTGATAAAAATCAAATTTTGAGCATGAGGGTAAAATGGTCATTTTGCTAAAGTCTAGGGGCAAAATGGTCATTTTACCAAAGATGTAAATTTTAGATAGCCTAATTGTTTTTAATGACTGAATGAGTGCATTTTGTTATTATAGATCAAGATTTTTCAAAATCGAGCCTAGACCGGGGCAAAGCCAAGCAATCCGATTAAGCCGAGGTTATGTGAGGTAAGTTGTACGTAAATAATACAACTATATTATTAATGCATGTATTCGATTGTTATTGATTTGATATAGCATAAATTTCTAGAATTGGAACTAAGTATATATATTTATGATTGAGAAAGTCGAAAGATCCAGTAAGAACCCCAAGAAACAAACCGGATATTCATGCCATGACATGGGGTTATGTGAGAACCAGTATAAGATCATGTCTGGGACATGGCATCAGAATTGAGACGAGGGCTAGTGTAAGACGTGTCTGGGACATGCATCAGCCGCATCATGATAGCCCGTGTAAGACCACATTTGGGACATGGCATCGGCGTAGAGGTGAGTGCCAGTGTAAGACATGTCTTGGACATGCATCGGCCTCGATGATGTTAGCCAGTGTAAGACGTGTCTGGGTCATGCATCGGCTAAGTTTCATGCTAGTGTAAGACATGTCTAGGACATGCATCAGCACGTATACACGAGATCTAGTGTAAAACCACGTCTGGGACATAGCATCAGCCTCGATGGAGATAGCCAACGTAAGACCATGTCTGGGACATGGCAGCAGCAACTTAACCCATGTTTAAGGCTTATAGAATATCCGGTAGTATTCCAAACGGTTCAAATTTAAGAGTTAAGAAAGAGATTTAATATGGAAAGTATGATAATGTTGTAAGTGTTACAAGTACCTATTTGGTAGGCATGAGTAATGAGCTCGATTAGAAAATATGATCTGAGTTGATGGTAATGAGTAAGTCCAGTTTATACTTACCTTTGAGCTATGAGCATAATTGATAAATGGTGAAGTTGTTGTATATATATTTATATGCAACTTACTAAGCTTTATGCTTACTCTCTTTCCTTCCCTTTTCTTTCAGTAATGCCATTTTGCTCGAGGATCCCTTGAAGTCAGAGATATCGATCACACTATCAGCCGTAATACTCGGTATAGTTGCATTTATATTTTTTATTATGGCATGTATAGGGCTAGACTAAGGAGTTGTATTATTGAAAATTGTTTAGGTATATTAGCTTAAGATAAAAGCCCTTCATTTTGTATTAAGCTTAGATAATGGCTATTATTCATTTTGGAAAATGTATATCATGTTCCTTCTATGGATGAATTGATGTCTTTTGGGATGGAATTAGCATATTGAAAGGATCTTGTGTAGGTTGGGCAAATTGGGTAACAAAATGGCATGGAAGATAGCCTAGTTTGTCCACACAGGCAAGAGACACAGGCGTGTGTTTAGACCGTGTGTGACATACGGCTCACCCCTATGGGTGTGTGTTATGGCCGTATTTCCCCCTGCACTTAAACTTTTAAATCAGTATTGTCCATAGTTAGGCCACACGGGTGTGTGCCATAGTCGTGTCTATAAGTCAGTATTGCCCACGGGTAGGCCACACGGGCGTGTGTCATGGCCGTGCCCTAAAGTCAGTGTCGCATACGGGCTGAGGACATGGGCGTGTCCTGAGTCACACGGGCATGTGGAACCCTAAAGCATGAATTTCACCAAGTTTTTCTTAAATTCTCAGTGAAGTCTAAATCGTCTTGAATGTATGTTTTGGGCCTCGTAAGCCCATTCAAGGAACTAATTGCTTATGAAAGTAAAAGTTTTAAAATTTATCAAAATAGTTGATTGAGTTAAGTCAGGTAACACCTTGAACCATCCCGGTGTCGGATATAGGCGAGGGGTGTTACATTCGTGGTCCTGAAACCACCGTTCCGAATAGGGTCTAAATCGGGCTGTTAGAACTCTCCCCACTTAGTTATTTTTGTCCCCGAGAATCTTACAGGTGAATAGGTTCATATAACGTTCTTTCATTACATCTTCTGGCTCCCATGTTGCCTCCTCAACTCCGTGTTTACACCATAGTACTTTCAATAACGGAATTTTCTTATTTCGCAATTCTTTAACTTCACGAGCCTGAATACGAATCGGTTCTTCTTCATATGTCATATCAGACTTAATCTCAATCTCTGATGAATTAATCACATGTGAGGGATCAGATCGATATCTATAAAGAATCGAAACATGGAATACATTATGAATCTTTTCTAACTCAGGTGGCAACAATAGTCTATATGCAAACGGCCCAATACGCTCGATAATCTCATAGGGCCCAATAAATCTCGAACTCAATTTGCCTTTACGACCGAATCTGAGTATTTTCTTCCACGGTGAGACTTTCAAAAATACTTTGTCCCCGATCTGAAACTCTATTTCTTTTCGTTTCAAGTTAGCGTATGATTTCTGATGATCTAACACTGTTTTCAGACTTTCTTGAATCACTTTCACTTTCTGTTTAGTCTCTTTGATCAAGTCGACCCCGTGTATCTTGTTTTCACTTAGCTCAGTCCAACATAATGGTTTTACAATCGTACAAAGCCTCATAAGGTGCCATTTTGATACTTGATTGAAAGCTATTATTGTATGCAAATTCACTCAGAGGTAAGTATCGTTCCCACGTACCTTCAAACTCGAGAATGCAACATCTCAACATATCCTCAAGTATTTGAATGATTCATCCGGATTGACCATCTGTTTGCGGATGGAAAGCAGTGCTAAAATGTAATTTCGTACCTAGTGCATCTTACAGTTTCTTCCAAGACCGTGATGTAAATCTCAGATCTCTATCCGAAAAAATAGAAATAGGTATTCTATGCAATCTCACAATCTGAGAAACATATAATTGAGCTAGCTTATCAAGCAAGTAATCTGTGCAAACTAGAACAAAATGAGCCGATTTAGTCAATCTATCCACAATAACCCAGATCGCATCTTTCTTGCTCGGTGTCAACAGTAAACCGGATACAAAATCCATCGTGACTCTGTCCCATTTCCACTCAGGTATCATGATCGACTGAAGAAATTCGGAAGGTACCTGATGCTCGGCCTTTACTTGCTGACAGACTAAACATTTTGAAACAAAGTCAGAAATGTCTCGTTTCATACCATGCCACTAGTAAATTTGTTTCAGATCATTATAGATTTTCGTACTACCAGGGTGAACAGATAATCAACTATTATGAGCTTCATTCAAAATCATCTGAATCAACTCTGGATTTCTTGAAACACATATTCTATTTTTGAACCTCAGAAAACCCTCAGCATCAACTCGAAACTCTGAATCAACATTCGAATCACATTGGCCCCACATTGCTAACAACTCATTATCAACTTTCTGAGCTTCGCAGATCTGTTGTATAAATAACGGTCTTCCTTTTAACTTAGCTATAATAGAACCATCATCAGACATAGCCATATGCGCATTCATTGCATCCAAAGAAAATAGTGATTTTCAGCTTAGAGCATCAGCAACAACATTAGCCTTTCCCAAATGGTAGTCAATCACAAGTTCGTAGTCTTTTAGCAACTCTAACCATCTTCGCTGTCTCAAATTCAGATCTTTCTGAGTTATCAAATATTTTAGGCTTTTGTGATCAGAATAAACGTGACATTTCTCACCAAACAGGTAGTGGCGTCATCTTTTCAATGCAAACACAATAGCTGCCAATTCTAGATCGTGCGTCGGATAGTTCTTTTCATGCAGCTTTAACTGTCTTGAGGCATAAGCTACAACTTTGCCTTCCTGCATTAACACACAGCCCAAACCATTTAAAGATGCCCCACTATAGATAACAAATTCTTTGCCCAATTCTGGCTGGACTAGCACTGAGCTTCGGTCAAAAGGGTTTTCAACTGATCAAAACTTTTCTGGCACTTTTCTTACCACTCGAACTTAATAAATTTCTATAATAACTTCGTCATCGGGGTTGGAATCACAGAGAAACCTTTCACGAATCGTATATAGTAACCAGCAAGTCCTAGAAAACTTTAGACTTCAAAACCATTTCTCGAAGGTTTCCAATCAAGTATAGCTGATATTTTACTCGGATCAACCTGAATACCTGATGCTGATACAACATGTCCTAGAAAATTGGCTTCATGTAACCAGAACTCACATTTACTGAACTTCGCATACAACTGTTTATCTCGCAAGTATGTAACACAAGTCTCAGATGTTCGGCATGCTCGGTTTCATTACAGGAATAGATCAAAATGTCATCTATGAACACAACCACAAACTGATCTAAATACTATCTTAAGATCCGGTTCATCAAATCCATGAAAATAGTAGGTGCATTAGTAAGTCCGAAAGGCCTAACCAAAAACTCATAGTGTTCGTACTTCATTCGGAATGAATTTTTCGGCACATCGGAGTCTTTAACTCTCAATTGATAGTAGCCTGATCTCAAATCTATTTTTGAAAACACTGTGGCCTCTTTTAGCTAATCGAACAGGTCGTCAATCCGTGGCAACGGATATTTATTCTTTATAGTCACCTTATTGAGTTGTCTATAGTTGATACATATTCTCATAGTTTTGTCTTCCGTTTTCACAAATAAAACTGGTGCACCCCAAGGAGAGAAACTCGATCGCGCGAAACCTCTATTTGTCAACTCTTGCAACTGAGCTTTCAATTCTTTTAATTTAGTACGTTCCATTTTGCACAAAGCTATAAATCGAAGTCGTCCCCAGCACTAACTCAATACCAAACTCTACTTCTTAGATAGGTGGCAAACCCGGCAATTCTTTAGGAAACACATCCGAATACTTGCATACAACTAGTACTGATTCAATCTTTCTTTCGGTCACTTTACTATCAAGTACATATGCAAAGTAAGCTTCACAACCTTTTCTCACATACTTTTGAGACAACATCGAAGATATCACTGCCAGTAAACCATTCAGATCATCAGATTCAATTCGAATAATCTCATCATTCTGGCACCGTAAATCAATAATCTTTCTTTTGCAGTTTACGACAGCATCATGCAAAGTCAACCAATCCATTCCCAGAATTATATCGAACTCGTCAAATGGAAACAGCATTAAATCATCCAAAAAACACGAATCTCGAATCATCAAAGGACAATTCTTACACACTTTGTCAACCAAAACACACCGGCCCAAGGGGTTCGATACTCTAATCACAAACTCAGTAGACTCAACAGGCAAAGTCTTACTAAATACTAAGGTCTCACACACATAAGAATGAGTCGAACTAGGATCAATCAATGCAATTACACTAGTATCATAGAGAGTGAATGTACCAATAATAACATCAGGGGATGAAGCCTCCTCGCGTGCGCAAATGGCATAAGCTTTGCTAGGTGCGTGAGCCTCAGATCAAACTGTGGTGTCTTTAATTCCTCTCCAACTGCTACTCACATTACCCGTATTTCTAGGTGGTCTACCTTGAGCTAACATATTACTCGGTCTCGCATTCTATACTGTGTTTTGTTCAGCTACCTCAGGGCATTCACAAATGTAATGATCCATCGATCCACATTTAAAACAGGCCCAATCAAGCAATCTACAACTACTGGAATGTTGTTTACCACAATGTTTGCACTCCAGTTGATTTGATCTAACGTTACCAACACTAGCTACTGAGTTCCGTAACCCGTAGTAGCCTTTGAACGGCTATAATCATCTCGAAATATCTTTGATGCCGACTAAAATAACTTACTCGATGATCTCTTACGTAAATCTCTAGCTTCAAAATTAGCTTTTCTTTTCTCTTTCCCGAGCTATTTAGCTTTGCATGCCCGCTCAACCAGTACTATGAACTCTTTTATTTCCAAAATGCCAACTAGCAGTTTAATGTCCTCATTTACCCCGTCTTCGAATCTTTTACACATTATAGCTTCAGTCGATACACATTCACGGGCATATCTACTGAATCTCACAAATTTTCGCTCATATTCTATCACGGTCATACGACCCTATTTCAACTCCAAAAATTATTTGCATTTCGGGTCGATAAATCTCTGGCTGATATACTTCTTACGAAACTCAATCTGAAAGAATTCCCAGGTCACCCATTCTTTCGGAACCACCTATACTAGTATATTCCACTAGTGATATGCGGTGTCTCGTAGCAATGATATGGCACATTTTAAACACTCATCAAGGTTACAAGATAATTCATCAAACACGAGGATAGTATGAGCATCATCATCATCAGTGGCTCTAAATTCCTCAGCCCTATTTAATCTCAACAGATCAATCACTTGAGGTATCAGATATCGTAGGAGGATTAGTCGGGGGTGGAGGTTGTTCTGCAATCGAATTTGTCTGGATATACTGAGTAAACCAGTCATTCATCATTTGGGAAAGGCTTGTTTAGCCTCTCCCTCTTGGTTACTCAAAGTTGGTCGAAAATCAACTAGCGCTGTCCCTTGCACAGGAACAGGCGCTATACTCTCGACATCATTAGCTACGGCTTGATCAGGACCCATTTACTATACGAAAACACATTTTCAAATGTCAGGAGTCATCACACTATCACGGTATAGAATATGGCATGTATAGCTAGACTCACACACACTACGTTAGTCCTAGAATCGACAAACTATAGCTCTGATACCAATCAAATGTAACACCCTTAACCCGTATCCATCACCGGAATGGGGTTACAAGGTATTACCAAATGAGACACAACTTCCAAACATTCATGGATACACATAGGTATTATTTATTTTATTCACCACATATGAACGTATACTAACCAAACCAAAACATTACAGGTTACATGTAACTCAATAAACATACAACCATAAATCATTATCAATTAGCCGAATATAAGGATAGGAATTAAATAACTCATTACTCATTATTCAAGACCAAATATACATGCAACCTTGTTATAATTTTTGACTAAACCAAGCTTACTTATTTACTATTCCATTAATACACACACAAAAATATCATATAACATATACTTAACAATTAAAGCACAATTAACGAAGCCACATACTAAACTTGCATCAAACCATCTTGTTTAATAAAAACATAAATTACTATTCATATGGTAAATTTCTAAAGCTTTAGCCGAATATTAAAACATTCTAAATACATATGCTTTATTTAATGTCTACTTTCATTTTACTCAATTACTTTACACGCATGTAACATTTCATATAATCAAACCAATATGTCGATCATAATTTGCATTTCACATCAAACACATCGCAAATATGTGTATACACATATAACATAGAAAACACTTGTCTAATATTACAAAGTATCAAAGTCGAATCTAAACATGTTAATATCACCTTTCTTGGAATATGTGAAAGATCATACATAAGATCAATTCATTGAATACAAATTCTGTAACACCCCTAACCCGAATCTGATTGTCGGATTAAGGCTAAGAGGTATTACCGAACTAAACATTTAATTATCTCATTCACATTGTCAATAAACATAAATAGAGATCGAGCTGAAATACATACTGATATTTAAGTTATACGCCATTTTTGTATGGCCAAAATATTTACAATTTCAAAACATCGTTATCATCAGCCTAACCTATACATGCCATATCGAGTCCAAAAAATATAACTGTACCCAAAAGATCGATAGTGTGATGAGCTCACGACGATCCCAGAGTCGGTGGCCAAAATCAACAATCTATAAAAACAGAGAAATAAAGAACAGAGTAAGCTTTCAAAGTTTAGTAAGTTTTAAGCATCAAAAACAATTAAAGACTTATCGAAAATTGAAACATTCATTTAAACAGACTTATTCTCAATTCAAATTGCTTCATGGTCGAATACACATAAAAATATACATAGATTTCTCAGCACATATTTTTCTTCTACTTAAAGTTCATACGATGCATTTAAATCAAATAATCTCATATATTAAGAACATTTGACTGAATAGGTCATTGTTTTACTCGTAGATATAACAATCATTCACACTTAAGTATCATTCTTTAATACTAATAATTCACAAAATCATTGTCTGAACGTACATGAGTACATAAAGTAATTTTAACATATAATTCATATCTGAATATACCATGACCGATTAAATCATTCTCATATTCACAAATATAACCATCAATCATATATATATATATATATATATATTCTTCTTTGATGCTAATGATTCACTTCGAAATCAATTCACCGATGAGTAAGTAATACGTACCTGAACATCTTAAATGTATAGTACTTACTCGACGATGGTTTACTTCGCAAACATTCAATATCGTAATCTTACTTAACTTATCGGCATTAAGCACATGGGTTTTAGAACTTGAAACCAATTGCCAAGCACAAGCTCAAGGGAATTTAAACCCAGATGATACCAGCTCAAAGCTGCGGGACTTTAGCTCGACATATTTCAAAGACGTAGCTCTGCGGACCTTAAGTTCGGTTATAATTCCAGCACATAGCCTGCGAACCTTAAGTCTGGATATAATTCCAAAGACATAGCCTACGGACCTTAAGTGGGATATAATTCCAAAGACATAACTGCGGACCCTAAGTCCGGATAAACATCATGAATGTCATGCATACTTATTCGCAAGAAAATTCAATTCACATAACATCTCACAATCATAGTTCATTTATTCCATTTGAATAATAGCATAACATGGACACCATTCATATAACTTTTGTCTCAATAACATACATAAGAATATATGTTCATTTTACTTTCCAAGCTTAACTTCTAATGTCTATTCGGCTTTAAGCCTTAAACATAAATTATTTGTCACTCAACTATATTCAAATAGAATCAATAGATCGCAGTACAGTTATCATACACATATCATGACATTATCAATTACGTACTAAATGTGACTATTCAAAACTTACCTCGGATATACTTGAACGGTTACGGAAAGGCTACTATAACAACCCAAACCCGGCCTAGACGTTATGGCCGGATCCGACATGCCACATCAAAACGTTCAAAAACATTTTAGGTCGTTGTTCTAAAAAACTTACTTAGTGTTTTAAAAGATAATTTTAATGTAGGTTAAAGTGAATGGAAGTTGAGCACTAGGTATGAAACCGGAAAGGAGGATGTAAGTCCATCGGATTGCTTAAGTACCAAGTTCCCTTCGGATCCAATCCTAGACATGCACACTGCCATTGCCACACCTTAACGTCATGTATATTTTGTAACACCCCGAACCCGTGACCGTCGCCAGTGTCGGACACGAGGGGTTAACGGGCCAAATCCTCCCAAGGTACCAACCAATTTGGCATTTCCAGACAGGCTGGAAAACTGCGTCACTGTCGCCTTAAAAATCATATCTAAAGTTCCAAAACTCGAAAACTGATTCCGTAAATTTTCCCTGAATTTAGACTCATATATCCATCCATGGATTTATTTCTAGAATTTTTGGTCGGGCCAATTGGTACAGTTTATTAGTTAAAGTCACCCATGTTACAGGGGTCGACTACACTGACCTTCGCGCGTTACAACTTGAATATCATCTCGTACAGAGCTCTAATGCTCATACCGTTTGTTTCTAATGAAACTAGACTCAAAGGGGAATCTATTCATATAAGGCATGACTTCTAATTGTTTCTGGATAATTTATGGTAAATTTTCAAAGTCGCGACAGGGGACCCAGAAACCGTTCTGGCCCTGTCTCACGAGAACTTTAATATTTCTCAGTATACTGCTCATATGGTCGTTTTGTTTCATCCATATAAAATAGATTCATCAAGGTTCAATTTCATAATTTACTCACTATTTAATTCTACTTCTACTATTTTTAGTGATTTTCAATCTCATCTCACTGCTGCTGTCTGCAACAGTTACTGCAGTAGACTATGCCAATTCCATGAATCTTTCCTTGGCCTTAATCATCCATCATACATGACACAAATTATGGCCACCTTATCAAAATTAAAGTTTCTAAGACTCGTGGCTATAGGTTCTAGCATCCCACTCGACGACCACATAGGCCATTTTCACATGGCTTAAAGTTTACAACCCACAGTTCAACAAAATATAATAGCCTATACATGCCAAATGTTCTTCAACAACGAAGACAATACCAAAATATTTCAGCCGGTGTGATGACTTCAACGACGGTTCCGATCACGCAAACAATACGAGTCCGAGAGACCTAAAATGGGTGACAAGAAACACCGAGTGAGTTTATAACTCAGTAAGTCATAAGCATTCATCAATCCACTGATAAAGTTACTACAACATGAACAATAAACGAGGCTAGGTACTCATCCATATCGAATCTATACCATAATTCCTCGGACCTTTTGGTCCAATCTCATACCAAGTCATACATCCACATTTCATATTCTACGCAACAAGATATTTGAAGCATTTTCACACACTAACTCATTTCCACCACAATCATACAATTTCAATCATCACATAGATTTAAGGCTTACCAAATTCAACCCCGAGCATGAACGTATTTTCTATTCGTCATGAGCTCGAGGTACTTACCCGATCCGCTGTCCGGATTAACTCGATAATGTCGCACACTCAGTGCCAATTGTAATACAAGAGCGTATAGTGAATCCGCACACTTAGTGCTATATATTTTCAGCTCGCACACTTAGTGCTATAGAATCAAACTCGCACACTTAGTGCTGTACAATTTTAAACCCGCACACTTAGTGCCAATCTTGTCACCGTGTCCATTTATACCCGCACACTTAGTGCCGAGACCAATACCTTATGCATTTTGCTGCCTTTATACATTCAACAATGGCATCCTTCCATACACATACATTTTCATTTACACATCAACTCATTTAAACACAATTGTGTATATATTATGGTCATTTACATCAACACCAAATATATGCTTAATGACTTACCTCGGATGTTGTCGCATCGCCTTCAACGGCTATTCAATTACTTTTTCTTTCCCCTTGTCCAACTTCGATCCTTTGAGCTCTTGAGCTAAATCAAACAAATTTACTTCCCAATCAAACACACACATACGGCAACCACATATTGTTTTTAACACATTCGGTCACTTGGGCGACCCATTTAACTTTTAAGCATTCATTTCTAATTTTTTAGTTAAACAATGCCGAATGCCATTAGCTACTAATGCCACACACACACACATGCATAAAAATTTATTCATACATGACCCATAGCTCATTTGGTCATTCATCTCTCAAACCTATCGAAGCTTCATATCATGCTTCCTTGGCCGAATACACATATAAGCACATTTAGCATTTGATACATTCGGCCTTAGCATAATTTCATTTAAAAGTCCCTATTAGCCACTTCCCCCATCAATTATCTCATCTACTTAATATTTCATACCTATCATGCTAGCCGAATATTACTTATTCAAGTTCAACATCCTCCTATATGACACTAGCATCAAAGATGATATCTAATTCTTCTCTTTTCTTTTCATCAAACAACCTATATGAACATTTAACCAATCCAAACTTCACCCATTCACACTTATTCATTTAACATAAAGAAGATAAATCACCCTCTTCACTATCAACCATGGCCGAATGCACCAAGCATTACCTAACTAAGATTTCACAAATTTTAACCTTATATCGACCTCTACTTGTTCAATACAACATGAAACAACCTCTTCTCCTAACCTCTTGACACACGGCTTGATGTTCAAACCACCATGAAAGTTTGATTTTTCATGACATTGCCAAAATGCATTTTGACAATTAGCTCACAATGCAAAGAAGTTAAAGCCAACATCTCAAGACTTACCTCCAACTAGAAGAAGGGTTGCGAATTCGCTTAATGAAAAGCTCTCTAATTCCTTCCTTTGGTTTTCGGCTTTGGTAAGATGGAGAAGAAGATGAACACTCCTCTTCTAATTCCTCTTTTATAAATCTTTATTTCTCCTTTATTATTATTATTTTTTGTTTTCTTTTCTCATTCACGGCAAAATGAAGAAAGCTGGTAGGTAAGTCTTCCTTCACCTTTGTTTTCTTTACTTCATGTAACTAATATTATTTTATCTAAATTAATGCCACTTCTTAATTTAATATCTATTAAACATATATATTTGCCCATCAACATCCATCTTGGCCGCCACTAGAGAATAAATTGGGCAATTTGACATGCAAGGACAACATTTTCTAGCATGCATCAATAGGCCACTTCAACATTTGCCTATCACATTTCTAAGTTTTCTCACACAAGTCCTAATTGATAAAATTCACTTACAATTAACAAAATCCAAACATGAAATTTTCACACATGCATATATGCATATAATGAGCATCAATTATGATGGTTAATTATTATTATGACTCGGTTTAGTGGTCCCGAAACCACTTTCCGACTAGGGTCAATTTAGGGATGTCACAACTCTCCCCCACTTAAGAAATTTTCGTCCCCGAAAAATCTTACCGGTAAATAGGCTCGGGTATCGCTCTTTCATAGAGTCTTCAAGTTCCCAAGTGGCTTCTTCCATTCCGTGTTTATGCCACAACACATTCACTAACGGGATTTTCCTATTGCGCAATTCCTTTACTTCACGCCTCATAATGCGAACCGGTTCCTCTTCATAGCTCAAATTAGGTGAATCTCAATCTCGATGGAGCAATTACGTGCGATGGATCGACCTATATCGTCAAGCATCGAGACATGAAAAACGTTGTGAATCTTTTCGAGCTCGGGGCAAAATTAATCGATATGCGACTGGCCCAACTCGTTCGGATACTTCATATGGCCCGATGAACCTCGGACTCAATTTGCCCTTACGACCAAATCTAAGCACCTTCTTCCAAGGTGAAACTTTGAGAAAGACCTTGTCTCCAACTTGATATTCAATATCTTTTCTTTTCAAATCCGCATACGACTTTTGGCGATCCAAGCGACTTTCAAACTTTAACGAATTACTCGAACTTTTGCTCGGCATCCTTAACCAAATCAACCTCAAGAATTTACCTTCACTAAGTTCAGTCCGAATAATGGGGTACGGCATTTACGATCGTATAAAGCCTCGTAAGGCGCCATCTTAATACTTGATTGAAAGCTATTGTTGTGGCGAATTCAATCAAAGGCAAATATCTTTCCCATGAACCACTAAACTCAAGGATGCAACATCTCAACATATCCTCTAGGATTTGAATTATCCGTTCGGATTGACCATCGGTTTGGGGATGAAAAGTGCTAAAATGCAGCTTGGTACCCAAAGCCTCTTGCAATTTCTTCCAAAATCGCGATGTAAATCTTGGGTCTCTATCCGACACGATAGAACTAGGCACCCCATGCAATCGAATAATTTGGGAGACGATAATTTTGCCAATTTATCAGCGAAAAATCCGTGCGGGACAGAATAAAATGAGCAGACTTGGTCGGTCTATCAACAATGACCCAGATCGCATCCTTCTTACTTGTCGACAATGGCGGTCCGGATACAAAGTCCATGGTGACTCGATCCCATTTCCACTCGGGTATCGTGATCGGTCAAGTAATCCCGATGGCACTTGATGCTCGCTTTCACTTGTTGACATATTAAACATCTCAAACAAAGTCGAGATGTCTCGTTTCATACCATGCCACCAAAACCGACGTTTGTGTCATTGTACATTTTAGTACTACCGGGTGGATTGACATTCGACTCATCGTGAGCCTCGTTCAAAATCATCAAACAAGTTCAATTCCTTGGAATACATAATCGACCCTTGAACGTCAAGCAATCATGGTCGTCAATCTGAAATTCTGATTCCTCCTTCGAAACACATTCGGCTCGCTTAGTGACCAATTCGGCGTCGACCTTCTGAGATTCAAGTACTTGTTGAATCAATAACGGTTTGGTCTCTAATTCGACTACTAGCACCTCATCGGGTGAAACGGATAGATGAGCATCCATCGCTCTCAAAGCAAAAAAGGTGCCTTGCGACTTAAAGCATCGGCCACCACGTTGGCCTTTCCTGTGATAATCAATGATGAGTTCGTAGTCTTTCAACAACTCAAGCCAACGTCTTTGTCGCAGTTTAAATCTCTACGAGTCATTAAATATTTTAGACTCTTGTGGTCCGAATAAATGTGACACCTTTCTCCAAACAAGTAATGCCGCCATATCTTCAAGGCGAACACTATGGTCGCTAGTTCAAGGTCATGGGTCGGATAGTTTCTCTCATGCGGCTTTAGTTGTCTCGACGCGTAAGCCACAACTCGACCTTCTTGCATCAACACACAACCTAACCCAAGCAAGGATGCGCCATCAGATATGACAAACTCTTTACCGGACTCTCATTTGTACTAGCACTGGGGCCTTGGTTAAACAAGTTTTTAGTCGATCGAAACTTTCTTGACAGCGTTTTGACCACTCGAACTTAACATCTTTTTGGAGTAGTTTCGTCATCGGTACAGCTATCATCGAAAAACCTTTCACAAATCGTCGATAGTATCCGGCAAGCCCCAAAAAGCTCCTAACTTCGGTAACATTCCTTGGAGGTTTCCAATCGACTATGGCTGAAATTTTGTTCGGGTCGACTCGAATACCCGATGCAGATATCACATGACCCAAGAATCTAACCTCCCTCAACCAGAACTCACACTTGCTAAACTTAGCATATAACTGCTTATCCCGTAAAATTCGCAACACTATCCTCAGGTGTTCAACGTGTTCGGTCTCATTTTGCGAATAGACCAAAATGTCATCAATGAAGACAACTACGAACCGATCCAGATATGGTCTGAAGATCCGATTCATCAAATCCATAAATACCACAGGGGCATTAGTAAGCCCAGATGGCATCACTAGGAACTCGTAGTGACCATATCTCATTCTGAAGGCAGTCTTGGGTACGTCCGAATCTCGACCAAGAATCGATAATAGCCCGATCTCAGATCTATTTTCGAAAACACTGAGGCTCCCTTCAGTTGATCGAACAAATCATCGATACGCGGTAACGGATATTTGTTCTTTATCATCGCTTTATTAAGCTGACGATAGTCGATGCACGGCCTCATGGTTCCATCCTTCTTTTCACAAACAACACCGGCGCACCCCAAGGAGAAAAACTCAGGCGAGCAAAACCTCTATCCACCAATTCTTGCAACTGAGCTTTCAACTCCTTTAATTCCGTTGGTGCCATACGATACGGAGCTATCGAAATTGGAGTGGTACCGGTACCAATTCGATGCCAAACTCTATTTCGAACAGTGGCAAACCCAAAGAATTCTTCGTGGAAAACATCCGGGTATTCACAAACCACCGCAGATTCGGGTTTCTTTTTCCGACTCCTTGTCATCGAGCACATACGCAAGGTACGCTTCGCACCCTTTTCTTACATATTTCGGGCCAACATTGCTGATATTATACGGTGGCAACCCTTTAAGTCCGTAGACTCAACCCAAATTATCTCGTTATTCGCAAGACCTCGATCGATAGTCTTGCTTTTGCAATTTACAACCGCATCGTGCATGGTCAACCAATCCAACCCAAGAATAACGTCGAATTCGTCGAACGGCAAAAGCATCAAGTCCGCCGGAAAACAAGAACCTCAAACACTAGGGACTTTTCTTACACACTTTGTTGACAAGCACGTAATGACCCAAAGGGTTTGACACCAATTACAAACTCAAGAGACTCAATAGGCAAAGTCTTTATGGATGCTAAGGTTTCGCATATATAAGAATGAGTAGAACCAGGTCAATCAAAGCAATCACATTAGTATCGAAAAGAGTGAAAGTACCGGTGATAACGTCAGGAGGATGCCTCCTCTCATGCGCGGATGGCATATGCTCTAGCAGAGCGCAGGTCTCGGATCGAATACCGTATCGGTGGCTCCTCTCGATTACCACCCCTACCTCCCCGAAATCACAGGGGTCTACCTCTAGTCGTCGCCCCACTAGATCTTGGACCTTGCATCTTATTCTTCTCATCTAGCTCGTGCAATCTCTAATGAAGTGGTCCTTGAACCACATCCGTAATGAGCCCCGTTAACGGACTTACCCCAACATTCACCTAGGTGTCGTCTTCCACATTGGGGGCATTCAGTCGCTCTTGACGATTATTGCCCACACTAGCTACCGATGTAGCTCGGGAGTCCGTCAATGGTCGGGCTCGATGGAAATTCCCGCACGCCTCGACTTACTAGTGTCCTCCTCGAATTTCTTTACGGTCGAGAACGGAGCTTTACTCACGATCTTTTACGATAATCTCTTGCTTCAAATTCAGCCTTCTTCTTCTCCTTCCAAGTTCTTCCGCCTTGCGTGCTCGTTCGACTAGTGTTACGAACTCTTTTATCTCCAAAATACCCACTAGTAGCTTTAAATCTTCATTCAATCCTTCTTCAAATCTTTTGCACATAGCAACCTCATCAGCCACACACTCCCGAGCATACCGACTAAGTCTTATTTAACTCATGTTCAGATTCAGACATCTTGTCATACGGCCTTGCTTGAGCTCCAAAATTCCTTACGTTTTCGATCGATGAACCGTTGACTAATATATTTCTTCCGAAATTCCGTTTGAAAGAAATCCCAAGTAACTTGTTCCTTTGGGAATATGGAAATCAAGGTCCTCTACCAATAGTAGGCTGAGTCTCGTAACAAAGATATAGGACACTTAAGACATTCATCGGATGTGCATGACAGTTCATCAAACACTCTAATGGTGTTATCAAGCGAAATTGGCCCTTTCGGCATCATCGGTAACTATGGCCTTAAACTCCTCGCCCCACGCTTCCTAATCAAGTCCACATGTGGTTTACTCAAATTTCACAGATCAAGAATTGATGGCATCACGGGCTCTTGGGGTGGATTATTTAAATTCGGGAATGGTTGGACAAATAGGATTAGTTCGCATCCGCGCGACACACTCATTCATCATGGTGAAGAAGGCTTGTTTCGCCCCTTCATTTTGATTATTCGCGGATGACCGAGGCTCAACAGCGGTGTCCCTTGCGCAGAGCAGCCGCTACAGTTTCAACGTCATCCGCCAAGGGTCTCTATCCCGGTTCCATCGCTAATCAAAACAAAAATTTCAACCGTCAAGTCATCACATTATTAAGCACTAACAATTTGGCATGTATAGCTAGACTCACACGCCTATGGTAGTCCTAGGACCGACTAAACCATAGCTCGATACCAATAAAATTGTAACACTTCGAACCCGTGACTGCCGCCAAAGGTCGGACACGAGGGGTTAACGGCCAAATCCTCCCAAGGTACCAACCAATTTGGCATTTCCAGACAGGCTGGAAAACTACGCCACTGTCGCTTTAAAATCATATCTCGAGTTCCAAAACTCAGAAACTGATTCCGTAAATTTTCCCTGAATTTATACTCATATATCCATCCATGGATTTATTTATATAATTTTTTGTCGGGCCAATTAGTTCAGTTTATTAGTTAAATTCACCCATGTTACAGGGGTCGACTACACTGACCTTCGCGCGTTACAACTTGAATATCATCTCATACAGAGCTCTAATGCTCATGACGTTTGTTTCTAATGAAACTAGACTCAAAGGGAATCTATTCATATAAGGCATGACTTCTAATTGTTTCTGTATAATTTATGGTAAATTTTCAAAGTCGCAACAGGGGACCCAGAAACCGTTCTGGCCCTGTCTCACGAGAACTTTAATATTTCTCAGTATACTGCTCATATGGTCGTTTCGTTTCATCCATATAAAAATAGATTCATCAAGGTTCAATTTCATAATTTACTCACTATTTAATTCTACTTCTACTATTTTTAGTGATTTTTCAATCTCATCTCACTGCTGCTGTCCGCAACAGTTACTGCAGAGACTATGCCAATTCCATGAATCTTTCCTTGGCCTTAATCATCCATCATACATGACACAAATTATGGCCACCTTATCAAAATTAAAGTTTCTAAGACTCGTGGCTATAGGTTCTAGCATCCCACTCGACGACCACATAGGCCATTTTCACATGGCTTAAAGTTTACAACCCACAGCTCAACAAAATATAATAGCCTATACATGCCAAATGTTCTTCAACAACGAAGACAATACCAAAATATTTCAGCCGGTGTGATGACTTCAACGACGGTTCCGATCACGCAAACAATACGAGTCCGAGAGACCTAAAATGGGTGACAAGAAACACCGAGTGAGTTTATAACTCAGAAGTCATAAGCATTCATCAATCCACCGATAAAGTTACTACAACATGAACAATAAACGAGGCTAGGTACTCATCCATATCGAATCTATACCATAATTCCCTGACCTTTTGGTCCAATCTCATACCAAGTCATACATCCACATTTCATATTCTACGCAACAAGATATTTGAAGCATTTTCACACACTAACTCATTTCCACCACAATCATACAATTTCAATCATCACATAGATTTAAGGCTTACTAAATTCAACCCCGAGCATGAACGTATTTTCTATTCGTCATGAGCTCGAGGTACTTACCCGATCCGCTGTCCGGATTAACTCGATAATGTCGCACACTCAGTGCCAATTGTAATACAAGAGCGATAGTGAATCCGCACACTTAGTGCTATATATTTTCAGCTCGCACACTTAGTGCTATAGAATCAAACTCGCACACTTAGTGCTGTACAATTTTAAACCCGCACACTTAGTGCCAATCTTGTCACCGTGTCCATTTATACCCGCACACTTAGTGCCGAGACCAATACCTTATGCATTTTGCTGCCTTTATACATTCAACAATGGCATCCTTCCATACACATACATTTTCATTTACACATCAACTCATTTAAACACAATTGTGTATATATTATGGTCATTTACATCAACACCAAATATATGCTTAATGACTTACCTCGGATGTTGTCGCATCGCCTTCAACGGCTATTCAATTACTTTTTCTTTCCCTTGTCCAACTTCGATCCTTTGAGCTCTTGAGCTAAATCAAACAAATTTACTTCCCAATCAAACACACACATACGGCAACCACATATTGTTTTTAACACATTCGGTCACTTATGCACCCATTTAACTTTTAAGCATTCATTTCTAATTTTTTAGTTAAACAATGCCGAATGCCATTAGCTACTAATGCCACACACACACACATGCATAAAATTTATTCATACATGACCCATAGCTCATTTGGTCATTCATCTCTCAAACCTATCAAGCTTCATATCATGCTTCCTTGGTCAATACACATATAAGCACATTTAGCATTTGATACATTCGCCTTAGCATAATTTCATTTAAAAGTCCCTATTAGCCACTTCCCCATCAATTATCTCATCTACTTAATATTTCATACCTATCATGCTAGCTTAATATTACTTATTCAAGTTCAACATCCTCCTATACTTACACTAGCATCAAAGATGATATCTAATTCTTCTCTTTTCTTTTCATCAAACAACCTATATGAACATTTAACCAATCCAAACTTCACCCATTCACACTTATTCATTTAACATAAAGAAGATAAATCACCCTCTTCACTATCAACCATGGCCGAATGCACCAAGCATTACCTAACTAAGATTTCACAAATTTTAACCTTATATCGACCTCTACTTGTTCAATACAACATGAAACAACCTCTTCTCCTAACCTCTTGACACACGGCTTGATGTTCAAACCACCATGAAAGTTTGATTTTTCATGACATTGCCAAAATGCATTTTGACAATTAGCTCACAATGCAAAGAAGTTAAAGCCAACATCTCAAGACTTACCTCCAACTAGAAGAAGGGTTGCCGAATTTGCTTAATGAAAAGCTCTCTAATTCCTTCCTTTGGTTTTCGGCTTTGGTAAGATGGAGAAGAAGATGAACACTCCTCTTCTAATTCCTCTTTATAAATCTTTATTTCTCCTTTATTATTATTATTTTTTGTTTTCTTTTCTCATTCACGGCAAAATGAAGAAGCTGGTAGGTAAGTCTTCCTTCACCTTTGTTTTCTTTACTTCATGTAACTAATATTATTTTATCTAAATTAATGCCACTTCTTAATTTAATATCTATTAAACATATATATTTGCCCATCAACATCCATCTTGGCCGCCACTAGAGAATAAATTGGGCAATTTGACATGCAAGGACAACATTTTCTAGCATGCATCAATAGGCCACTTCAACATTTGCCTATCACATTTCTAAGTTTTTCACACAAGTCCTAATTGATAAAATTCACTTACAATTAACAAAATCCAAACATGAAATTTTCACACATGCATATATGCATATAATGAGCATCAATTATGATGGTTAATTATTATTATGACTCGGTTTAGTGGTCCCAAACCACTTTCCGACTAGGGTCAATTTAGGATGTCACAACTCTCCCCACTTAAGAAATTTTCATCCTCGAAAAATCTTACCGTAAATAGGCTCTGTATCGCTTCTTTCATAGAGTCTTCAAGTTCCCAAGTGGCTTCTTCCATTCCGTGTTTATGCCACAACACATTCACTAACGGGATTTTCCTATTGCGCAATTCCTTTACTTCACGCCTCATAATGCGAACCGGTTCCTCTTCATAGCTCAAATTAGGTGAATCTCAATCTCGATGGAGCAATTACGTGCGATGGATCGACCTATATCGTCAAGCATCGAGACATGAAAACGCTAGAATCTTTTCGAGCTCGGGGCAAAATTAATCGATATGCGATCGCCCAACTCGTTCGGATACTTCATATGGCCCGATGAACCTCGGACTCAATTTGCCCTTACGACCAAATCTAAGCACCTTCTTCCAAGGTGAAACTTTGAGAAAGACCTTGTCTCCAACTTGATATTCAATATCTTTTCTTTTCAAACCGCATACGACTTTTGGCGATCCAAAGCGACTTTCAAACTTTAACGAATTACTCGAACTTTTGCTCGGCATCCTTAACCAAATCAACCTCAAGAATTTACCTTCACTAAGTTCACCAGAATAATGGGTAATGCGGCATTTACGATCGTATAAAGCCTCGTAAGGCGCCATCTTAATACTTGATTGAAAGCTATTGTTGTGTTTAATTCAATCAAAGGCAAATATCTTTCCCATGAACCACTAAACTCAAGGATGCAACATCTCAACATATCCTCTAGATTTGAATTATCCGTTCGGATTGACCATCGGTTTGGGGATGAAAAGCTAAAATGCAGCTTGGTACCCAAAGCCTCTTGCAATTTCTTCCAAAATCGCGATGTAAATCTTGGGTCTCTATCCGACACGATAGAACTAGGCACCCCATGCAATCGAATAATTTGGGAGACGATAATTTTGCCAATTTATCGCTTAAAAATCCGTATGACAGAATAAAATGAGCAGACTTGGTGGATCTATCAACAATGACCCAGATCGCATCCTTCTTACTTGTCGACAATGGCGGTCCGGATACAAAGTCCATGGTGACTCGATCCCATTTCCACTCGGGTATCGTGATCGATCAAGTAATCCCGATGGCACTTGATGCTCGCTTTCACTTGTTGACATATTAAACATCTCAAACAAAGTCGAGATGTCTCGTTTCATACCATGCCACCAAAACCGACGCTTTGTGTCATTGTACATTTTAGTACTACCCGGTGGATTGACATTCGACTCATCGTGAGCCTCGTTCAAAATCATCAAACAAGTTCAATTCCTTGAATACATAATCGACCCTTGAACGTCAAGCAATCATGGTCGCCAATCTGAAATTCGATTCCTCCTTCAAACACATTCGCTCGCTTAGTGACCAATTCAAGGTCGACCTTCCGAGATTCAAGTACTTGTTGAATCAATAACGGTTTGGTCTCTAATTCGACTACTAGCACCTCATCGGGTGAAACGGATAGATGAGCATCCATCGCCTCAAAGCAAACAAAGGTTTTGCGACTTAAAGCATCGGCCACCACGCTGGCCTTTCCGGTGATAATCAATGATGAGTTCGTAGTCTTTCAACAACTCAAGCCAACGCCTTTGTCGCAGTTTAAATCTCTCGAGTCATTAAATATTTTAGACTCTTGTGGTCCGAATAAATGTGACACCTTTCTCCAAACAAGTAATGCCGCCATATCTTCAAGGCGAACACTATGGTCGCTAGTTCAAGGTCATGGGTCGGATAGTTTCTCTCATGCGGCTTTAGTTGTCTCGACGCGTAAGCCACAACTCGACCTTCTTGCATCAACACACAACCTAACCCAAGCAAGGATGCGCCATCAGATATGACAAACTCTTTACCGGACCAATCGTATTTAGCACTGGGGCCTGGTTAAACAAGTTTTTAGTCGATCGAAACTTTCTTGACAGCGTTTTGACCACTCGAACTTAACATCTTTTTGGAGTAGTTTCGTCATCGACACAGCTATCATCGAAAAACCTTTCACAAATCGTCGATAGTATCCGCAAGCCCCAAAAGCTCCTAACTTTGGTAACATTCCTTGAGGTTTCCAATCGACTATGGCTGAAATTTTGTTCGGTCGACTCGAATACCCGGCGCAGATATCACATGACCCAAGAATCTAACCTCCTCAACCGTAACTCACACTTGCTAAACTTAGCATATAATCGCTTATCCCGTAAAATTCGCAACACTATCCTCGTGTGTTCAACGTGTTCGGTCTCATTTTGCGAATAGACCAAAATGTCATCAATGAAGACAACTACGAACCGATCCAGATATGGTCTCAAGATCCGATTCATCAAATCCATAAATACCACAGGGCATTAGTAAGCCCAAATGGCATCACTAGGAACTCGAGTGACCATATCTCGCTCAAGGCGGTCTTGGGTACGTCCAATCTCGAATTCAAGAATCGATAATAGCCCGATCTCGATCTATTTTCAAAACACCGAGGTTCTTCAGCTTGATCGAACAAATCATCGATACGCTGAACGGATATTTGTTCTTTATCATCGCTTATTGTCGACGATAGTCGATGCACGACCTCATGGTTCCATCCTTCTTTTCACAAACAACACCGGCGCACCCCAAGGAGAAAAACTCGGCGAGCAAAACCTCTATCCACCAATTCTTGCAACCGAGCTTAACTCCTTTAATTCCGTTGGTGCCATACGATACGGAGCTATCGAAATTGAGTGGTACCAGTACCAATTCGATGCCAAACTCTATTTCCGAACAGTGGCAAACCCAAGAATTCTTCGTGGAAAACATCCGTATTCACAAACCATCGCACAGATTCGGGTTTTTTTTCGACTCCTTGTCATCGAGCACATACGCAAGGTACGCTTCGCACCCTTTTCTTACATATTTCGGGCCAACATTGCCGATATTACAAATTGGCAACCCTTTAAGTCCGTAGACTCAACCCAAATTATCTCGTTATTTGCGACCTCAGATCGATAGTCTTGCTTTTGCAATTTACAACCGATCGCATGGTCAACCAATCCAACCCAAGAATAACGTCAATTCGCCGAACGGCAAAAGCATCAAGTCCGCCGGAAAACAAGAACCTCAAACACTAGGGACTTTTCTTACACACTTTGTTGACAAGCACGTAATGACCCAAAGGGTTTGACACCCAATTACAAACTCAAGAGACTCAATAGGCAAAGTCTTATTGGATGCTAAGGTTTCGCATATATAAGAATGAGTAGAACCAGGTCAATCAAAGCAATCACATTAGTATCGAAAAGAGTGAAAGTACCGTGATAACGTCAGGAGGATGCCTCCTCTCATGCGCGGATGGCATATGCTCTAGCAGAGCGCTGGTCTCGGATCGAACAAACCGTGACGGTGGCTCCTCTCGATTACCACCCCTACCTCCTAAAATCCTCGAGGGTCTACCTCTAGTCGTCGCCCCACTAGATCTTGGACCTTGCATCTTATTCTTCTCATCTAGTTCCGTGCAATCTCTAATGAAGTGGTCCTTCAACCACATCCGTAATAAAGTCCTGCTAACGGACTTACCCCAACATTCACCTAGGTGTCGCCTTCCACATTGGGGGCATTCAGTCGCTCTTGACGATTATTGCCCACACTAGCTACCGATGTAGCTCGGAGTCCGCCAATGGTCGGGCTCGATGGAAATTCCGCACGCCTCGACTTACTAGTGTCCTCCTCGAATTTCTTTACTACGAGAACGGAGCTTTACTCACGATCTTTTACGATAATCTCTTGCTTCAAATTCAGCCTTCTTCTTCTCCTTCCAAGTTCTTCCGCTTTTGCGTGCTCGCTCGACTAGTGTTACGAACTCCTTTATCTCCAAAATACCCACTAGTAGCTTTAAATCTTCATTCAATCCTTCTTCAAATCTTTTGCACATAGCAACCTCATCAGCCACACACTCCCGAGCATACCGACTAAGTCTTATTTAACTCATGTTCAGATTCGAGACATCGTCATACGGCCTTGCTTGAGCTCCAAAATTCCTTACGCTTTCGATCGATGAACCGTTGACTAATATATTTCTTCCGAAATTCGCTTGAAAGAAATCCCAAGTAACTTGTTCCTTTGGGAATATGGAAATCAAGGTCCTCTACCAATAGTAGGTCGAGTCTCAGAACAAAGATATAGGACACTTAAGACATTCATCGGATGTGCATGACAGTTCATCAAACACTCTAATGGTGTTATCAAGCCGAATTGGCCCTTTCAAGCATCATCGATAACTATGGCCTTAAACTCCTCGCCCCACGCTTCCTAATCAAGTCCACGTGTGGTTTACTCAGCCTCACAGATCAAGAATTGATGGCATCACGGGCTCTTGGGGTGGATTATTTAAATTCGAGAATGGTTGGACAGCCGGATTAGTTCGGGCATACCGCGCGACACACTCATTCATCATGGTGAAGAAGGCTTGTTTCCCCTTCATTTTGATTATTCGGATGACCGAGGCTCAACAGCGGTGTCCTTGCGCAGAGCAGGCACAGTTTCAACGTCATCCGCCAAGGGTCTCTCTATCCCGGTTCCATCGCTAATCAAAACAAAAATTTCAACCGTCAAGTCATCACATTATTAAGCACTAACAATTTGGCATGTATAGCTAGACTCACACGCCTATGGTAGTCCTAGGACCGACTAAACCATAGCTCGATACCAATAAAATTGTAACACCTCGAACCCGTGACCGCCGCCGTTGTCGGACACGAGGGTTAACGGCCAAATCCTCCCAAGGTACCAACCAATTTGGCATTTCCAGACAGGCTGGAAAACTGCGTCACTGTCGCCTTAAAAATCATATCTCGAGTTCCAAAACTCGGAAACTGATTCCGTAAATTTTCCCTGAATTTATACTCATATATCCATCCATGGATTTATTTATATAATTTTTTGTCGGGCCAATTAGTTCAGTTTATTAGTTAAATTCACCCATGTTACAGGGGTCGACTACACTGACCTTCGCGCGTTACAACTTGAATATCATCTCATACAGAGCTCTAATGCTCATGACGTTTGTTTCTAATGAAACTAGACTCAAAGGGGAATCTATTCATATAAGGCATGACTTCTAATTGTTTCTGTATAATTTATGGTAAATTTTCAAAGTCGCAACAGGGGACCCAGAAACCGTTCTGGCCCTGTCTCACGAGAACTTTAATATTTCTCAGTATACTGCTCATATGGTCGTTTCGTTTCATCCATATAAAAATAGATTCATCAAGGTTCAATTTCATAATTTACTCACTATTTAATTCTACTTCTACTATTTTTAGTGATTTTTCAATCTCATCTCACTGCTGCTGTCCGCAACAGTTACTGCAGTAGACTATGCCAATTCCATGAATCTTTCCTTGGCCTTAATCATCCATCATACATGACACAAATTATGGCCACCTTATCAAAATTAAAGTTTCTAAGACTCGTGGCTATAGGTTCTAGCATCCCACTCGACGACCACATAGGCCATTTTCACATGGCTTAAAGTTTACAACCCACAGTTCAACAAAATATAATAGCCTATACATGCCAAATGTTCTTCAACAACGAAGACAATACCAAAATATTTCAGCCGGTGTGATGACTTCAAAGACGGTTCCGATCACGCAAACAATTCGAGTCCGAGAGACCTAAAATGGGTGACAAGAAAACACCGAGTGAGTTTATAACTCAGTAAGTCATAAGCATTCATCAATCCACTGATAAAGTTACTACAACATGAACAATAAACGAGGCTAGGTACTCATCCATATCGAATCTATACCATAATTCCTGACCTTTTGGTCCAATCTCATACCAAGTCATACATCCACATTTCATATTCTACGCAACAAGATATTTGAAGCATTTTCACACACTAACTCATTTCCACCACAATCATACAATTTCAATCATCACATAGATTTAAGGCTTACTAAATTCAACCCCGAGCATGAACGTATTTTCTATTCGTCATGAGCTCGAGGTACTTACCCGATCCGCTGTCCGGATTAACTCGATAATGTCGCACACTCAGTGCCAATTGTAATACAAGAGCGATAGTGAATCCGCACACTTAGTGCTATATATTTTCAGCTCGCACACTTAGTGCTATAGAATCAAACTCGCACACTTAGTGCTGTACAATTTTAAACCCGCACACTTAGTGCCAATCTTGTCACCGTGTCCATTTATACCCGCACACTTAGTGCCGAGACCAATACCTTATGCATTTTGCTGCCTTTATACATTCAACAATGGCATCCTTCCATACACATACATTTTCATTTACACATCAACTCATTTAAACACAATTGTGTATATATTATGGTCATTTACATCAACACCAAATATATGCTTAATGACTTACTCGGATGTTGTCGCATCGCCTTCAACGGCTATTCAATTACTTTTTCTTTCCCTTGTCCAACTTCGATCCTTTGAGCTCTTGAGCTAAATCAAACAAATTTACTTCCCAATCAAACACACACATACGGCAACCACATATTGTTTTTAACACATTCGGTCACTTGGGCACCCATTTAACTTTTAAGCATTCATTTCTAATTTTTTAGTTAAACAATGCGAATGCCATTAGCTACTAATGCCACACACACACACATGCATAAAATTTATTCATACATGACCCATAGCTCATTTGGTCATTCATCTCTCAAACCTATCAAGCTTCATATCATGCTTCCTTGGCGAATACACATATAAGCACATTTAGCATTTGATACATTCGCCTTAGCATAATTTCATTTAAAAGTCCCTATTAGCCACTTCCCCATCAATTATCTCATCTACTTAATATTTCATACCTATCATGCTAGCCCAATATTACTTATTCAAGTTCAACATCCTCCTATATCGACACTAGCATCAAAGATGATATCTAATTCTTCTCTTTTTCTTTTCATCAAACAACCTATATGAACATTTAACCAATCCAAACTTCACCCATTCACACTTATTCATTTAACATAAAGAAGATAAATCACCCTCTTCACTATCAACCATGGCCGAATGCACCAAGCATTACCTAACTAAGATTTCACAAATTTTTAACCTTATATCGACCTCTACTTGTTCAATACAACATGAAACAACCTCTTCTCCTAACCTCTTGACACACGGCTTGATGTTCAAACCACCATGAAAGTTTGATTTTTCATGACATTGCCAAAATGCATTTTGACAATTAGCTCACAATGCAAAGAAGTTAAAGCCAACATCTCAAGACTTACCTCCAACTAGAAGAAGGGTTGCCGAATTCGCTTAATGAAAAGCTCTCTAATTCCTTCCTTTGGTTTTCGGCTTTGGCAAGATGGAGAAGAAGATGAACACTCCTCTTCTAATTCCTCTTTTATAAATCTTTATTTCTCCTTTATTATTATTATTTTTTTGTTTTCTTTTCTCATTCACGGCAAAATGAAGAAGCTGGTAGGTAAGTCTTCCTTCACCTTTGTTTTCTTTACTTCATGTAACTAATATTATTTTATCTAAATTAATGCCACTTCTTAATTTAATATCTATTAAACATATATATTTGCCCATCAACATCCATCTTGGCCGCCACTAGAGAATAAATTGGGCAATTTGACATGCAAGGACAACATTTTCTAGCATGCATCAATAGGCCACTTCAACATTTGCCTATCACATTTCTAAGTTTTCTCACACAAGTCCTAATTGATAAAATTCACTTACAATTAACAAAATCCAAACATGAAATTTTCACACATGCATATATGCATATAATGAGCATCAATTATGATGGTTAATTATTATTATGACTCGGTTTAGTGGTCCCAAACCACTTTCCGACTAGGGTCAATTTAGGATGTCACAACTCTCCCCACTTAAGAAATTTTCGTCCTCAAAAATCTTACCGGTAAATAGGCTCGTATCGCTCTTTCATAGAGTCTTCAAGTTCCCAAGTGGCTTCTTCCATTCCGTGTTTATGCCACAACACATTCACTAACGGATTTTCCTATTGCGCAATTCCTTTACTTCACGCCTCATAATGCGAACGGTTCCTCTTCATAGCTCAAATTAGGTGAATCTCAATCTCGATGGAGCAATTACGCATGCGATGGATCAGACCTATATCGTCAAGCATCGAGACATGAAAAACGCTAGAATCTTTTCGAGCTCGGGGGCAAAATTAATCGATATGCGATCGCCCAACTCGTTCGGATACTTCATATGGCCCGATGAACCTCGGACTCAATTTGCCCTTACGACCAAATCTAAGCACCTTCTTCCAAGGTGAAACTTTGAGAAAGACCTTGTCTCCAACTTGATATTCAATATCTTTTCTTTTCAAATCCAGATACGACTTTTGGCGATCCAAAGCGACTTTCAAACTTTAACGAATTACTCGAACTTTTGCTCGGCATCCTTAACCAAATCAACCTCAAGAATTTACCTTCACTAAGTTCACCGAATAATGGGGTACGGCATTTACGATCGTATAAAGCCTCGTAAGGCGCCATCTTAATACTTGATTGAAAGCTATTGTTGTAAGCGAATTCAATCAAAGGCAAATATCTTTCCCATGAACCACTAAACTCAAGGATGCAACATCTCAACATATCCTCTAGGATTTGAATTATCCGTTCGGATTGACCATCGGTTTGGGGATGAAAAGCAGTGCTAAAATGCAGCTTGGTACCCAAAGCCTCTTGCAATTTCTTCCAAAATCGCGATGTAAATCTTGGGTCTCTATCCGACACGATAGAACTAGGCACCCCATGCAATCGAATAATTTGGGAGACGTATAATTTTGCCAATTTATCAAGCGAAAAATCCGTGCGGACAGGAATAAAATGAGCAGACTTGGTCAGTCTATCAACAATGACCCAGATCGCATCCTTCTTACTTGTCGACAATGGCAAATCCGGATACAAAGTCCATGGTGACTCGATCCCATTTCCACTCGGGTATCGTGATCGGTCAAGTAATCCCGATGGCACTTGATGCCCGCTTTCACTTGTTGACATATTAAACATCTCAAACAAAGTCGAGATGTCTCGCTTCATACCATGCCACCAAAACCGACGCTTTGTGTCATTGTACATTTTAGTACTACCGGGTGGATTGACATTCGACTCATCGTGAGCCTCGTTCAAAATCATCGAAACAAGTTCAATTCCTTGAATACATAATCGACCCTTGAACGTCAAGCAATCATGGTCGCTCAATCAAATTCGATTCCTCCTTCAAACACATTCGCTCGCTTAGTGACCAATTCGGCGTCGACCTTCCGAGATTCAAGTACTTGTTGAATCAATAACGGTTTGGTCTCTAATTCGACTACTAGCACCTCATCGGGTGAAACGGATAGATGAGCATCCATCGCCTCAAAGCAAACAAAGGCCTTGCGACTTAAAGCATCGGCCACCACGCTGGCCTTTCCCGTGATAATCAATGATGAGTTCGTAGTCTTTCAACAACTCAAGCCAACGCCTTTGTCGCAGGTTTAAATCTCTCCGAGTCATCAAATATTTTAGACTCTTGTGGTCCCAATAAATGTGACACCTTTCTCCAAACAAGTAATGCCGCCATATCTTCAAGGCGAACACTATGGTCGCTAGTTCAAGGTCATGGGTCGGATAGTTTCTCTCATGCGGCTTTAGTTGTCTCGACGCGTAAGCCACAACTCGACCTTCTTGCATCAACACACAACCTAACCCAAGCAAGGATGCGCCATCAGATATGACAAACTCTTTACCGGACCAACTGTATTTAGCACTGGGGCCTTGGTTAAACAAGTTTTTAGTCGATCGAAACTTTCTTGACAAATGTTCACCACTCGAACTTAACATCTTTTGGAGTAGTTTCACATCGGTACACTATCATCGAAAAACCTTTCACAAATCGTCGATAGTATTCCGCAAGCCCCAAAAGCTCCTAACCGGTAACATTCCTTGGAGGTTTCCAATCGACTATGGCTGAAATTTTGTTCGGTCGACTCGAATACCGATGCGATATCACATGACCCAAGAATCTAACCTCCTCAACCGTAACTCACACTTGCTAAACTTAGCATATAACCGCTATCCCGTAAAATTCGCAACACTATCCTCGGTGTTCAACGTGTTCGGTCTCATTTTGCGAATAGACCAAAATGTCATCAATGAAGACAACTACGAACCGATCCAGATATGGTCCAAGATCCGATTCATCAAATCCATAAATACCACAGGGCATTAGTAAGCCCAGATGGCATCACTAGGAACTCAGAGTGACCATATCTCATTCTCAAGGCGCCTTGGGTACGTCCAAATCTCGAATTCAAGAATCGATAATAGCCCGATCTCGATCTATTTTCAAAACACCGAGGTTCTTCGCTTGATCGAACAAATCATCGATACGCTGTAACGGATATTTGTTCTTTATCATCGCTTATTAAGTCGACGATAGTCGATGCACAAACCTCATGGTTCCATCCTTCTTTTCACAAACAACACCGGCGCACCCCAAGGAGAAAAACTCAAGCGAGCAAAACCTCTATCCACCAATTCTTGCAATCGAGCTTTCAACTCCTTTAATTCGTTGGTGCCATACGACACGGAGCTATCGAAATTGGAGTGGTACCAGTACCAATTCGATGCCAAACTCTATTTCCGAACAGTGGCAAACCCAAAGAATTCTTCGTGGAAAACATCCGGTATTCACAAACCACTGGCACAGATTCGGGTTTCTTTTCTGACTCCTTGTCATCGAGCACATACGCAAGGTACGCTTCGCACCCTTTTCTTACATATTTCTGGGCCAACATTGCTGATATTACAGCTGGCAACCCCTTTAAGTCCGTAGACTCAACCCAAATTATCTCGTTATTCAAGACCTCGGATCGATAGTCTTGCTTTTGCAATTTACAACCGCATCGTGCATGGTCAACCAATCCAACCCAAGAATAACGTCGAATTCGTCGAACGGCAAAAGCATCAAGTCCGCCGGAAAACAAGAACCTCGAAACACTAGGGGACTTTTCTTACACACTTTGTTGACAAGCACGTAATGACCCAAGGGTTTGACACCGAATTACAAACTCAAGAGACTCAATAGGCAAAGTCTTTTTGGATGCTAAGGTTTCGCATATATAAGAATGAGTAGAACCAGGGGTCAATCAAAGCAATCACATTAGTATCGAAAAGAGTGAAAGTACCGGTGATAACGTCGGGGAGGATGCCTCCTCTCGTGCGCGGATGGCATATGCTCTAGCAGAGAGCTGGTCTCGGATCGAACACCAGATCGGTGGCTCCTCTCGATTACCACCCCTACCTCCGAAATCCTCGGGGTCTACCTCTAGTCGTCGCCCCACTAGATCTTGGACCTTGCATCTTATTCTTCTCATCTAGTTCCGCAATCTCTAATGAAGTGGTCCTTGAACCACATCCGTAATAAAGCCCCGTTAACGGACTTACCCCAACATTCACCTAGGTGTCGCCTTCCACATTGGGGGCATTCAGTCGCTCTTGACGATTATTGCCCACACTAGCTACCGATGTAGCTCGGGAGTCCGTCAATGGTCGGGCTCGATGGAAATTCCCGCAATGCCTCGACTTACTAGTGTCCTCCTCGAATTTCTTTACTATCGAGAACGGAGCTTTACTCACGATCTTTTACGATAATCTCTTGCTTCAAATTCAGCCTTCTTCTTCTCCCTTCCAAGTTCTTCCGCTTGCGTGCTCGCTCGACTAGTGTTACGAACTCCTTTATCTCCAAAATACCCACTAGTAGCTTTAAATCTTCATTCAATCCTTCTTCAAATCTTTTGCACATAGCAACCTCATCAGCCACACACTCCCGAGCATACCGACTAAGTCTTACGAACTCATGTTCAGATTCAGACATCTTGTCATACGGCCTTGCTTGAGCTCCAAAAATTCCTTACGCTTTCGATCGATGAACCGTTGACTAATATATTTCTTCCAAATTCGTTTGAAAGAAATCCCAAGTAACTTGTTCCTTTGGGAATATGGAAATCAAGGTCCTCTACCAATAGTAGGCTGAGTCTCGTAACAAAGATATAGGACACTTAAGACATTCATCGGATGTGCATGACAGTTCATCAAACACTCTAATGGTGTTATCAAGCCAGAATTCGGCCCTTTCGGCATCATCGGTAACTATGGCCTTAAACTCCTCGGCCCCACGCTTCCTAATCAAGTCCACAGTGGTTTACTCACCTCACAGATCAAGAATCGATGGCATCACGGGCTCTTGGGGTGGATTATTTAAATTCGGGAATGGTTGGACAGCCGGATTAGTTCGGGCATACCGCATGACACACTCATTCATTATGGTGAAGAAGGCTTGTTTCGCCCTTCATTTTGATTATTCAGCGGATGACCGAGGCTCAACAGCGGTGTCCCTTGCGCAGAGCAGCCGCCACAGTTTCAACGTCATCCGCCAAGGGTCTCTATCCCGTGTTCCATCGCTAATCAAAACAAAAATTTCAACCGTCAAGTCATCACATTATTAAGCACTAACAATTTGGCATGTATAGCTAGACTCACACGCCTATGGTAGTCCTAGGACCGACTAAACCATAGCTCGATACCAATAAAATTGTAACACCCGAACCCGTGACCGCCGCCATTGTTTCGGACACGAGGGTTAACGGCCAAATCCTCCCAAGGTACCAACCAATTTGGCATTTCAGACAGGCTGGAAAACTGCGTCACTGTCGTCTTAAAAATCATATCTCGAGTTCCAAAACTCGAAACTGATTCCGTAAATTTCCCTGAATTTATACTCATATATCCATCCATGGATTTATTTCTAGAATTTTTTGTCGGGCCAATTAGCTCAGTTTATTAGTTAAAGTCACCCATGTTACAGGGGTCGACTACACTGACCTTCGCGCGTTACAACTTGAATATCATCTCATACAGAGCTCTAATGCTCATGACGTTTGTTTCTAATGAAACTAGACTCAAAGGGAATCTATTCATATAAGGCATGACTTCTAATTGTTTCTGTATAATTTATGGTAAATTTTCAAATTCGCAACAGGGGACCCAGAAACCGTTCTGGCCCTGTCTCACGAGAACTTTAATATTTCTCAGTATACTGCTCATATGGTCGTTTCGTTTCATCCATATAAAAATAGATTCATCAAGGTTCAATTTCATAATTTACTCACTATTTAATTCTACTTCTACTATTTTTAGTGATTTTTCAATCTCATCTCACTGCTGCTGTCCGCAACAGTTACTGCAGTAGACTATGCCAATTCCATGAATCTTTCCTTGGCCTTAATCATCCATCATACATGACACAAATTATGGCCACCTTATCAAAATTAAAGTTTCTAAGACTCGTGGCTATAGGTTCTAGCATCCCACTCGACGACCACATAGGCCATTTTCGCATGGCTTAAAGTTTACAACCCACAGTTCAACAAAATATAATAGCCTATACATGCCAAATGTTCTTCAACAACGAAGACAATACCAAAATATTTCAGCCGGTGTGATGACTTCAACGACGGTTCCGATCACGCAAACAATACGAGTCCGAGAGACCTAAAATTGGTGACAAGAAACACCGAGTGAGTTTATAACTCAGTAAGTCATAAGCATTCATCAATCCACTGATAAAGTTACTACAACATGAACAATAAACGAGGCTAGGTACTCATCCATATCGAATCTATACCATAATTCCCTGACCTTTTGGTCCAATCTCATACCAAGTCATACATCCACATTTCATATTCTACGCAACAAGATATTTGAAGCATTTTAACACACTAACTCATTTCCACCACAATCATACAATTTCAATCATCACATAGATTTAAGGCTTACTAAATTCAACCCCGAGCATGAACGTATTTTCTATTCGTCATGAGCTCGAGGTACTTACCCGATCCGCTGTCCGGATTAACTCGATAATGTCGCACACTCAGTGCCAATTGTAATACAAGAGCGTATAGTGAATCCGCACACTTAGTGCTATATATTTTCAGCTCGCACACTTAGTACTATAGAATCAAACTCGCACACTTAGTGCTGTACAATTTTAAACCCGCACACTTAGTGCCAATCTTGTCACCGTGTCCATTTATACCCGCACACTTAGTGCCGAGACCAATACCTTATGCATTTTGCTGCCTTTATACATTCAACAATGGCATCCTTCCATACACATACATTTTCATTTACACATCAACTCATTTAAACACAATTGTGTATATATTATGGTCATTTACATCAACACCAAATATATGCTTAATGACTTACCTCGGATGTTGTCGCATCGCCTTCAACGGCTATTCAATTACTTTTTCTTTCCCTTGTCCAACTTCGATCCTTTGAGCTCTTGAGCTAAATCAAACAAATTTACTTCCCAATCAAACACACACATACGGCAACCACATATTGTTTTTAACACATTCGGTCACTTGGCGCACCCATTTAACTTTTAAGCATTCATTTCTAATTTTTTAGTTAAACAATGCCGAATGCCATTAGCTACTAATGCCACACACACACACATGCATAAAATTTATTCATACATGACCCATAGCTCATTTGGTCATTCATCTCTCAAACCTATCGAAGCTTCATATCATGCTTCCTTGGCGAATACACATATAAGCACATTTAGCATTTGATACATTCGCCTTAGCATAATTTCATTTAAAAGTCCCTATTAGCCACTTCCCCATCAATTATCTCATCTACTTAATATTTCATACCTATCATGCTAGCCTAATATTACTTATTCAAGTTCAACATCCTCCTATATTTACACTAGCATCAAAGATGATATCTAATTCTTCTCTTTTCTTTTCATCAAACAACCTATATGAACATTTAACCAATCCAAACTTCACCCATTCACACTTATTCATTTAACATAAAGAAGATAAATCACCCTCTTCACTATCAACCATGGCCGAATGCCCCAAGCATTACCTAACTAAGATTTCACAAATTTTAACCTTATATCGACCTCTACTTGTTCAATACAACATGAAACAACCTCTTCTCCTAACCTCTTGACACACGGCTTGATGTTCAAACCACCATGAAAGTTTGATTTTTCATGACATTGCCAAAATGCATTTTGACAATTAGCTCACAAATGCAAAGAAGTTAAAGCCAACATCTCAAGACTTACCTCCAACTAGAAGAAGGGTTGCGAATTCGCTTAATGAAAAGCTCTCTAATTCCTTCCTTTGGTTTTCGGCTTTGGTAAGATGGAGAAGAAGATGAACACTCCTCTTCTAATTCCTCTTTATAAATCTTTATTTCTCCTTTATTATTATTATTTTTTGTTTTCTTTGCTCATTCACGGCAAAATGAAGAAGTTGGTAGGTAAGTCTTCCTTCACCTTTGTTTTCTTTACTTCATGTAACTAATATTATTTTATCTAAATTAATGCCACTTCTTAATTTAATATCTATTAAACATATATATTTGCCCATCAACATCCATCTTGGCCGCCACTAGAGAATAAATTGGGCAATTTGACATGCAAGGACAACATTTTCTAGCATGCATCAATAGGCCACTTCAACATTTGCCTATCACATTTCTAAGTTTTCTCACACAAGTCCTAATTGATAAAATTCACTTACAATTAACAAAATCCAAACATGAAATTTTCACACATGCATATATGCATATAATGAGCATCAATTATGATGGTTAATTATTATTATGACTCGGTTTAGTGGTCCCGAAACCACTTTCCGACTAGGGTCAATTTAGGGATGTCACATATTTCCAGGAAACCAATTTGATTAAGCCCTTTTTAGGAAAAGTGATTAATTTTGGAAAATATTTTCATTGCAGAAGCTTTACTGGTTGTCGTGTATTTTTGAAATCAATTGCTGTTTTTAAAAAAACGCGCCCTAAAAGCTATTCAATTTTGACAGTTAAATATAAGTAATACCTATCTTAATAAAACATATTAAAACCATAAAAATAATTAAGCGGCCTTATTACAATTAAAGAACCCAAAACCTTAAGCATAAATAAAAAGGATGTCCAGTTCACTAGAAGAAAATTAATCTAGCAGAACATGTGGCCACTCCGAATCCCTCACAGCTCCAAGCCCACTATGGTTGGGGATTACCTGTGTGGATGAAAATAAAGGGGTGAGTTTGGGGAAACTCAGTGTGTAAATTAACCCAACCATAGCCTATAACGGTTCAAACCACAGAGAATAGATTAAGTTGGCCTTAGCCCAGAACAGAAGTTAGAATAGAGCTCATAGGCCCATAACAGAACAGGACAAATATCACATGTTTATGAAAAACCCAACCCATATCCAACCACATGTACCCCCATACCAACCTTTCACCATGTGGGGAGACTACTCGACCCACCCAACTGCTACACGCCACAGAAATATGCAGTATAGCTGCCAGAACAGATAATGTGACAGAGTCACCAGATACAGATAATCGTGGCAGAGCCACTAGAACAGATATATGTGGCAGAGCCACCAGATCAAATAATTGTGGCATAGCCACCAGGACGCTTCCTCCATAATATAACCCATGTACCCATGCAGCAGATATGCAATCATGGCATACATCATACAGAATTAAATCATCATGCTTTTCAGTCAAAAGTAATCCCTAGGGGTATAATGGTAATTTTGCACCTAGGGTTATATCAGTAGTTTCCATACATAGGGGTATTCCAGTAATTTATCTATTCTTAAGGTTTCCATGCATAACATAGCCATTTTCTTATCGCGTTTTCTTACCGAATTGGGCCCGTTGGCCCACTATCCCAATTTTTGGCCCATTAAGCCCAAAAACATCGAAATGCACAGAATCGTGCACTCTACAGTCTTATCACTTTAATCTACCATATACGTCAAACTATTAATCTCATAAGCATTTACACACTCGCATGTTCTCAAAATACCGGCTTTTTGGCATTTCGGCTTTTCGGCTTTTGCCGATCTAGTCTATGAGAGGGTGTCTGTTACACACCTGATTTATGACGGTACGTTGGCGAGATCCACCCACAAACTGCCTTTTTCCGAAATATGGGTTAGATATGGAGAGCCAACCGAATAAGTCCTCAAGCCCTTTGCTGTATATCCCCTTGACCACGGTACCACTTACACAACCAACAGAAAAACACAAATCCCTTAGTCCAAAACGCTAGCCACGCCTAAGGGTTTTGACTTTTCCTTTCTAAAACAATGAGACTAATAACAGTTGTTCGAAAGACTTACCTAACGTCGATTGGTTCAGAAGAATGTTCCTATATATGATTCTTTTATCTCCAATCCACCGCAGCAACAAGAATAAGCAGATTCAAACAACCAAAGATTCGGCCTCCTTCACCTCCGGTATGTAGGTTTCGGTTTTTAGAGAAGTAAGAGCAAAAACGTTCGGCTACCACAAGATTCAGCTACTGAGGAAAATCGAAGATGGAAAAATAAAGGATGAGACAGAGGAAGAGGGGTATATGTTCGATTATGGAAAAGAAAAGATGGAAGAAGAAAGAGAAAGATGAGAGGTAGTATTCGGCTATGGAGAAAATGGCACAATAAGGCTTCTAGGTTCGGCTATTAACAAAAAGAGAATAAGAAACCCTAATCCAAACCTATTTCGGCAAACCCTGTAACACCCCTAACTCGTGACCGACGCCGGTGTCGGACACGAGGGGTTAACGAGACAAATCCTCTTAAAGTACCGACCAATTTGGCATTTCTGGACAGGCTGGAAAACTGCGTCACCGTCGCCTTAAAAATCATATCTCGAGTTCCAAAACTCGGAAACTGGTTTCGTAAATTTTCCCTGAATTTAGACTCATATATCCATCCATGGATTTATTTTTAGAATTTTTGGTTGGGCCAATTGGTACAGTTTATTAGTTAAAGTCACCCATGTTACAGGGATCGACTGCTCTGACCTCCGCGCGTTACAACTTGAATATCTTTCTGTACAGGGCTTTAATACTGGTGCCGTTTGTTTCTAATGAAACTAGACTCAAAATGGAATCTGTACATATAAGGCATGACTCCTAATTCTTTCTGGATAATTTATGGTAAATTTTCAAAGTCACGACAGGGGACCCAGAAATCGTTCTGGCCCTGTCTCACGAGAACTTTAATATCTCCCAGTATACTGCTCATATGGTCGTTTCGTTTCGTCCATATAAAATAGATTCATCAAGGATCAGTTCCATAATTTACTCACTATTTAATTCTACTTATACTATTTTTAGTGATTTTTCAATCTCATCTCACTGCTGCTGTCCGCAACAGTTACTGCAGTAGACTATGCCAATTTCATGAATTTTTCCTTGGCCTTAATCATCCATCATACATGACACAAATTATGGCCACCTTAACAAAATTTGAGTTTCTAAGACTCGTGGCTATAGGTTCTAGCATCCCACTCGACGACCACATAGGCCATTTTCACATGGCTTAAAGTTTACAATCCCACAAATCGACAAAATATAATAGCCTATACATGCCAAATGTTCTTCAACAACAAAAAAAAGTAATACCACAAGATTTCAGCGGTGTGATGACTTCAACGACGGTTCCGAGCACACAACAAGACGAGTCCCGGTGACCTAAAATGGGTGACAAGAAAACACCGAGTGAGTTTACAACTCAGAAGTCATAAGCATTCGTCAATCCATCGATAAAATTACTACTACATGTACAACAAATGAAACTAGGTACTCGTCCATATCGAATCCATACCATAATACCTCGAACCTTTCGGTCCAATCTCGTACCAATTCATACATCCACATTTCATATTCTACACAACAAGATAATCAAGCATTTTTACACATTAACTCATTTTCCAGCACAACCATACAATTTCAATCATCACATAGATTTAAGGCTTACCAATTCAACCCCAAGCATGGACGTATTTTCTATTCATCATGAGCTCGAGGTACTTACCCGATCCGCTGTCCGTGATCAACTCGATAATATCGCACACTCAGTGCCAATAGTGATGCAAAAGCATATAATAAGTCCGCACACTTAGTGCTATATAATCAGCTTCGCACACATAGTGCTATATAATCAAATTCGCACACTTAGTGCTGTACAAATTTTAAATCCGACACTTAGTGCCAATCTTGTCACCGTGTCCATTTATACCCGCACACTTAGTGCCAAGACCAATACGTTATGCATTTTACTACCTTTATACATTCAACAATGGCATCATTCCATACACACACATTTCCACTTACACATCAATTCATTAAACACAATTGCATATATATATTATGATCATTTAAATCAATGCCAAATATATGCTTTATGACTTACCTTATATTGGATGAAACGATTTCCAATCGACTACTCGATTATCTTTCCTTTGCCTTTGCTTGATTCTCCACCTCTAGCTTCTTGAGCTAAATTTAACAAATAAATTGGTTTTATCATTTGAGCATCGGAAGAGGAATTCAAGATGCCTAGCCAATATATAAATATCTACTCATTAGGCATCAAAGTCGCATATGTACAAAATCATGAATCGAACTCAACACCTTAGTTAGTATTCCTCTTAGCCAATTTTCTAAGCCAAGAATAGGCATCAATATGCTTGCCTCTAACCGAATGCATGCACACCAATTTCCCCTCATGTGGCGAATATGCATGCCCATGTTGAGGCCGATTATGCACTTAATACCACACAAAACAGCATGCATTTTACTAACTAACGATTACATATTGTAGCTCAATACACATCTCTCATGTACTACATAACCGAAAACATCATCCCAAGCAAATATATACCTTGAAATAGTATATATGTCATACCAATTCATCATGTGCAAACACATATTCAAAGCTCAAATCTTACCTACCATGCAACATGCATGAATCATACTTGTGGATATACCATGACCGAATACATCACAACACCATCATTTTGGTCATGATTAAGCAAAGAACTTAATGTCTCACTCAAAAATACTAAAAAGAAAGTCCAAGAGCCATCAATCCCCATCACATACACCATTAACAAGCTTCATATTTAACATGCAATGGCATTAACACAAAATCCACCTTGGCCAAATACCATTTCCATGGCATAACAAGGATTTGAACCATGGCTAACATGCACATCAAGTTAGCAACCAAAACAAGCATGAATCTCATGACACAACCTCAAACATACCTTAATCTTGATGCAAGTATAGCCAAATCTCCTTCTAGTTCTCTTCTAAACCAAGCATGAAGCAAAAATCCTCCTTTTCCTTAGTATTTTCGGCCAAAGAAGAGAAAATGGATGAACAAAATTTTCTTTTCTCTTCCACAATGCACGGCAAGGGGGGGTTTCACTCACACACACACATTTTTTTTTTTTTCTTTATTACCCATACTCATTTGTTTATTGTTTCTCCCTAGTGCACCAACAAAACATGTTTCATGACATGTTTAGCCCATGATTCCTTGTCATGGCGGCCACTTCATGTTAAGGGGAAATTTGACATGCAAATCCCTTATTTTTGCATGCATTATCAACTAGTCATCCCACATTTCCCCATCATACTTTCAATGTTTACTACTAGGCCCTTTCTAGTGAAATTCACATTTATAACTCTAAATCGAAACATCAAAATGTCACACATGAATTAACACATATTATAGGCATCAAAATAAATTATAAATTATTTTTATGCCTCAGCTTTTGTGGTCCCGAAACCACATCCCGACTAGGGTCAATTTTGGGATGTCACAACTCTCCCCACTTAAGAAATTTTCGTCCCAGAAAATCTTACCGTAAATAGGCTCGGTATCGCTCTTTCATAGAGTCCTCAAGTTCCCAAGTGGCTTCTTCAATTCCGTGTTTATGCCATAACACCTTCACTAACGGATTTTCTTATTGCGTAACTCCTTTACTTCACGCATCATAATGCGAACCGGTTCCTCTTCATAGCTCAAATTAGGTGAATCTCAATCTCGGATGGAGCAATTACGTGTGATGGATCGACCAGATCGTCAAGCATCGAGACATGAAAACGTTGTGAATCCTTTCGAGCTCGGGGCAAAATTAATCGATATGCGATCGCCCAACTCGTTCGGATACTTCATATGGCCCGATAAACCTCGGACTCAATTTGCCCTTACGACCAAATCTAAGCACCTTCTTCCAAGGTGAAACTTTGAGAAAGACCTTGTCTCCAACCCGATATTCAATATCTTTTCTTTTCAAATCCGATACGACTTTTGGCGATCCAAGCGCTTTCAAACTTTCACGAATTACTCGAACTTTTGCTCGGCATCCTTAACCAAATCAACCTCAAGAATTTACCTTCACTAAGTTCACCAGAATAATGGGGTACGGCATTTACGACCGTATAAAGCCTCGTAAGGCGCCATCTTAATGCTTGATTGAAAGCTATTGTTGTAGGCGAATTCAATCAAAGGTAAATACCGCTCCCATGAACCACTAAACTCAAGGATGCAACATCTCAACATATCCTCGAGTATTTGAATTATCCGCTCGGATTGACCATCGGTTTGGGGATGAAAAGCGGTGCTAAATGCAGCTTGGTACCCAAAGCATCTTGCAATTTCTTCCAAAATCGCGACGTAAATCTTGGGTCTCTATCCGACACGATAGAAATAGGCACCCGTGTAATCTCACAACTGAGAAACGTACAATTCCGCTAATTTGTCCATTGAAAATCCGACGACGGGGATAAAGTGAGCCGACTTAGTTAGTCTATCGACAACGACCCAAATCGCATCCTTCTTACTCATCGACAATGGCGGTCCGGATACAAAGTCCATTGTGACTCGATCCCATTTCCATTCGGGTATCATGATCGGTCAAGTAATCCCGATGGCACTTGATGTTCCGCTTTCACTTGTTGACATATCGGACACCTTGAAACAAATTCGAAATGTCTCGTTTCACACCAGGGCCACCAAAATTGGCGTTTGGTCATTGTACATTTTAGTACTACCCGGTGGATTGACATTCGACTACAATGGGCTTCATTTAGAATTATCGAAATAAGTTCAATTCTTTGGAACACAGACGACTTCGAACCTCAAACAATCGTCATCATCAATTTGAAACTCGATTCCTTGTTCGTAACACACTCGGCCCGTTTTGCAAGCAACTCCTCATCAACTTTTCGAGCTTCCCGAATTTGATGAGCCAACAATGGTTTGGCCTTCAATTCGCTACTAACACATTGTCGGGTAGAATAGACAAGTGTACATTCATCGCTCATAAAGCAAATAGTGATTTCCGGCTTAAGGCATCCGCAACCACATTAGCCCTTCCCGTGATAATCAATGACGAGCTCATAATCCTTTAACAACTCGAGCCATCGCCTTTGTCGCAGTTCAAGTCTCTTTGGGTCATCAAATATTTGAGACTTTTGTGATCCGAATACACATGGCACTTCTCACCAAATAAGTAATGTCGCCATATCTTTAAGGCGAATACGATGGCGACCAATTCGAGATCATGGGTCGGATAATTTTTCTCATGTGGCTTTAGTTGCCTCGACGATAGGCCACAACTCGCCCTTCTTGCATCAATACGCAACCCAACCCAAGTAGGGATGCGTCACTATAAATGACAAACTCTTTGCCCGATTCGGTTGCACTAGAATTGGGGCTTCATCAAATAAGCTTTCAGTTGATCGAAACTTTTTCGACATTTCTCCGTCCATTCAAACTTAACATCCTTTTGGAGTAGCTTTGTCATTGGCGTGGCTATTGTCGAGAAACCTTTACAAATCGTCGGTAATAACCGCAAGCCCCAAAAAGCTCCTAACTTCGGTAACATTCCTTGGTGGTTTCCAATCGACTATGGCGAATTTTGTTGGGTCCACCACGACACCGATGCGGACACCACGTGCCCCAAAAGCTAACCTCTTTCAACCAAAATTCACATTTCTTGAACTTTGCGTGATAATCGCTTATCTCGTAAGATTTGCAACACTAGCCTCGGTGTTCAAGATGCTCGGTTTCATCTCTCGAATAGACCGAATGTCATCGATAAATACAACTACGAACCGATCCAAGTATGGCCTGAAAATTCTATTCATTAAATCCATAAACACCGTTAGGGCATTAGTGAGCCCAAACGGCATCACCAAGAATTCAGTAGTGACCATACCTCGTTCTAAAAGCGGTTTTGGTATGTCCGATTCTCGGACCCTCAACCGATAGTACCCGACCTCAAATCTATCTTTGAAAACACCGAGGCTCCCTTTAATTGATCAAACAAATCGTCAATTCGTGGCAATGGATATTTATTCTTTATCGTCACTTTATTGAGTTGACGATAGTCGATGCACAACCTCATGGTTCCGTCCTTCTTCTTCACAAACAATACAAAGCGCCCCATGGAGAAAAACTCGGTCGAGCGAAACCTCTATCCGTCGGTTCTTGCAATTGAACCTTCAATTCCTTTAATTCCGTTAATGCCATACGACACGGGCTATTGAAATCGGCGTAGTACCGGTACAACTTCGATGCGAATTCCACTTCTCGAACCGGTGGCAATCCGGTAACTCCTCGGAAAAACATCCGAATACTCACAAACCACGGTACCGATTCGAGTTTCCTTTCCGTCTCTTTACTTCCAAACACATACGCAAGGTATGTTTCACACCCCTTTTCACGCACCTCGAGCGGTCATAGAAGATATCATCATTGGCGCTCCTTTTAAATCGAGAGACTCGACTCGGACTACCTCATTATTTGTACTCCTCAAATCAATGGTTTTCCTTTTGCGATCCACCATTTGCATCATGTACGGTCACCAATCCATACCAAGAATAACATCGAATTCATTAAATGGTAAAAGCATCGATCGGCGGAAAACAGATTCTCGAATTATTAGGGGCATCTCTTGCACACTTTATCAACGAGTACGATTGACCCAAAGGGTTTGACACTGAATTACGAACTCAGAGACTCAACGGTAGAGTCTTCTTGGATGCTAAAGTTTCACATACATATGAATGAGTAGAGCGGGGTCAATCAATGCAATCACACTAGTATCAAAGAGAGTAAAAGTACCGGTGATAACGTCGGGGAGGATGCCTCCTCTCGTGCGCGGATGGCATATGCTCTAGCAGAGCTCGGGTCTCGGATCGAACAGCCAGTGTCGGTGGCTCCTCTCGATTACGCCCTACCTCCTGAAACCCTCGGGGGTCTACCTCTAGCTGTCGCCCCACTAGATCTCGCACCTTGCATCTTATTCTTCTCATCTAGCTCCGTGCAATCCCTAATGAAGTGGTCCTTCGAACCGCATCCATAACAGGCCCTATTAACAGACTTACCCCAACATTCACCTAGGTGTCGTCTTCCACATTGGGGGCATTCAGGTCTCTCTTGACGATTATTGCCCACACTAGCTACTGAAGTAGCTCGGGAGTCCGTCAGTGGTCGGGTTCTAATGGAAATTCCCGCAGTCGTTCTCGACTTACTGGTGTCCTCCCTGAACCTCTTTGTAGCCGAGAACGGAGCTTTACTCGTCGATCTTTTACGGTAATCTCTTGCTTCAAATTCAGCCTTCTTCTTCTCCTTCCCAAGTTCTTCCGCCTTGCAGGCTCGTTCGACTAGTGTCACGAACTCCTTTATCTCCAAAATTCCCACTAGTAACTTTAACTCTTCATTCAATCCTTCTTCAAATCTTTTGCACATCGCAACCTCATCAGCCACACACTCCCGAGCATACCGACTAAGTCTTACGAACTCATGTTCAGATTCAGATCTGATCATCCGCCTTGCTTGAGTTCCAAGAATTCCTTACGCTTCGATCGATGAACCGTTGACTAATGTATTTCTTTCAAATTGGATTGGAAGAAATCCCAAGTAACTCGCTCATTTGGGACTATGGAAATTAAAGTCCTCCACCAATAGTAAGTGAGTCTCATAACAAGGATATAGCACACTTAAGACATTCGTCGGGGTGCATGACAGTTCATCTAACACTCTAATGGTGTTATCGAGCCAGAACTCGGCCTTTTCGGCATCATCAGTAACTATGGCCTTGAACTCCTCGGCCCCACGCTTCCTAATCAAGTCCACAGGTGGTTTACTCAGCCTCACAGGATCAGTAACTGGAGGCATTGCGGGCTCTTGGGGTGGAGTGTTTAAATTCGGGAATGGTTGGACAGCCGGGTTGGTTCGGGCATATTGCGCGACCCACTCATTCATCATAGTGAAGAAGGCTTGTTTCGCCCCTTCATTTTGATTATTCGCGGATGACTGAGGCTCAACAGGCGGTGTCCCTTGCGCAGAGCAGCCGCTACACTTTCAACGTCATCCGCCAAGGGTCTCTCTACCCGGGTTCCATCGCTAATTAAAACAAAAATTTCAACCGTCAAGTCATCACATTATTAAGCACTATCAATTTGGCATGTATAGCTAGACTCACACGCTATGGTAGTCCTAGAACCGACTAAACCATAGCTCTGATACCAATAAAATTGTAACACCCCTAACTCGTGACCGACGCCGTGTCGGACACGAGGGTTAACGAGACAAATCCTCTTAAAGTACCGACCAATTTGGCATTTCTGGACAGGCTGGAAAACTGCGTCACCGTCGCCTTAAAATCATATCTCGAGTTCCAAAACTCGGAAACTGGTTTCGTAAATTTTCCTGAATTTAGACTCATATATCCATCCATGGATTTATTTTTAGAATTTTGGTTGGGCCAATTGGTACAGTTTATTAGTTAAAGTCACCCATGTTACAGGGATCGACTGCTCTGACCTCCGCGCGTTACAACTTGAATATCTTTCTGTACAGGGCTTTAATACTGGTGCCGTTTGTTTCTAATGAAACTAGACTCAAAATGGAATCTGTACATATAAGGCATGACTCCTAATTCTTTCTGGATAATTTATGGTAAATTTTCAAAGTCACGACAGGGGACCCAGAAATCGTTCTGGCCCTGTCTCACGAGAACTTTAATATCTCCCAGTATACTGCTCATATGGTCGTTTCGTTTCGTCCATATAAAAATAGATTCATCAAGGATCAGTTCCATAATTTACTCACTATTTAATTCTACTTATACTATTTTTAGTGATTTTTCAATCTCATCTCACTGCTGCTGTCCGCAACAGTTACTGCAGTAGACTATGCCAATTTCATGAATTTTTCCTTGGCCTTAATCATCCATCATACATGACACAAATTATGGCCACCTTAACAAAATTTGAGTTTCTAAGACTCGTGGCTATAGGTTCTAGCATCCCACTCGACGACCACATAGGCCATTTTCACATGGCTTAAAGTTTACAATCCCACAAATCGACAAAATATAATAGCCTATACATGCCAAATGTTCTTCAACAACAAAAAAAAGTAATACCACAAGATTTCAGCCGGTGTGATGACTTCAACGACGGTTCCGAGCACACAACAAGACGAGTCCCAGTGACCTAAAATGGGTGACAAGAAAACACCGAGTGAGTTTACAACTCAGTAAGTCATAAGCATTCGTCAATCCACCGATAAAATTACTACTACATGTACAACAAATGAAACTAGGTACTCGTCCATATCGAATCCATACCATAATACCTCGAACCTTCGGTCCAATCTCGTACCAATTCATACATCCACATTTCATATTCTACACAACAAGATAATCAAGCATTTTTACACATTAACTCATTTTCCAGCACAACCATACAATTTCAATCATCACATAGATTTAAGGCTTACCAATTCAACCCCAAGCATGGACGTATTTTCTATTCATCATGAGCTCGAGGTACTTACCCGATCCGCTGTCCGTGATCAACTCGATAATATCGCACACTCAGTGCCAATAGTGATGCAAAAGCATATAATAAGTCCGCACACTTAGTGCTATATAATCAGCTCGCACACATAGTGCTATATAATCAAATTCGCACACTTAGTGCTGTACAAATTTTAAATCAAGACACTTAGTGCCAATCTTGTCACCGTGTCCATTTATACCCGCACACTTAGTGCCAAGACCAATACGTTATGCATTTTACTACCTTTATACATTCAACAATGGCATCATTCCATACACACACATTTCCACTTACACATCAATTCATTAAACACAATTGCATATATATATTATGATCATTTAAATCAATGCCAAATATATGCTTTATGACTTACCTTATATTGGATGAAACGATTTCCAATCGACTACTCGATTATCTTTCCTTTGCCTTTGCTTGATTCTCCACCTCTAGCTTCTTGAGCTAAATTTAACAAATAAATTGGTTTTATCATTTGAGCATCGGAAGAGGAATTCAAGATGCCTAGCCAATATATAAATATCTACTCATTAGGCATCAAAGTCGCATATGTACAAAATCATGAATCGAACTCAACACCTTAGTTAGTATTCCTCTTAGCGAATTTTCTAAGCCAAGAATAGGCATCAATATGCTTGCCTCTAACCGAATGCATGCACACCAATTTCCCTCATGTGGCGAATATGCATGCCCATGTTGAGGCCGATTATGCACTTAATACCACACAAAACAGCATGCATTTTACTAACTAACGATTACATATTGTAGCTCAATACACATCTCTCATGTACTACATAACCGAAAACATCATCCCAAGCAAATATATACCTTGAAATAGTATATATGTCATACCAATTCATCATGTGCAAACACATATTCAAAGCTCAAATCTTACCTACCATGCAACATGCATGAATCATACTTGTGGATATACCATGACCGAATACATCACAACACCATCATTTTGGTCATGATTAAGCAAAGAACTTAATGTCTCACTCAAAATACTAAAAAGAAAGTCCAAGAGCCATCAATCCCCATCACATACACCATTAACAAGCTTCATATTTAACATGCAATGGCATTAACACAAAATCCACCTTGGCCAAATACCATTTCCATGGCATAACAAGGATTTGAACCATGGCTAACATGCACATCAAGTTAGCAACCAAAACAAGCATGAATCTCATGACACAACCTCAAACATACCTTAATCTTGATGCAAGTATAGCCAAATCTCCTTCTAGTTCTCTTCTAAACCAAGCATGAAGCAAAAATCCTCCCTTTTTCCTTAGTATTTTCGGCCAAAGAAGAGAAAAATGGATGAACAAAATTTTTCTTTCTCTTCCACAATGCACGGCAAGGGGGGTTTCACTCACACACACACATTTTTTTTTTCTTTCTTTATTACCCATACTCATTTGTTTATTGTTTCTCCCTAGTGCACCAACAAAACATGTTTCATGACATGTTTAGCCCATGATTCCTTGTCATGGCCGGCCACTTCATGTTAAGGGGGGGAAATTTGACATGCAAATCCCTTATTTTTGCATGCATTATCAACTAGTCATCCCACATTTCCCCATCATACTTTCAATGTTTACTACTAGGCCCTTTCTAGTGAAATTCACATTTATAACTCTAAATCGAAACATCAAAAATGTCACACATGAATTAACACATATTATAGGCATCAAAATAAATTATAAATTATTTTTATGCCTCAGTTTTGTGGTCCCGAAACCACATCCCGACTAGGGTCAATTTTGGGATGTCACAAACCCAAAGAGAATAAATGTGAAATAGAAGGAAAAGGAATTGCTAGGGACGGCACCACTTATCCCAAATGCCGAAATTTCCCCCTTCAAGGATCTAGCCGAATCCCTATACTAGGAACCCTTGGCCGGCCAACTCTTGCTCCTCAAGAGTCCACCAATCGGCCAACACTGCCCTCCCTAATCAGCTCCTAGAACTTCTTCCCTTATCAGCTCCTAAATCTTCTCCCTTATCCCCTCCTTACTCAATCACCTGAGCAACTCAAACTCCTCCTGACAGTCTTTTACCTGAGTTCCATTGCTTACCCTTCCTAAACATAAAAATAATAATTCCCTTAATATGCTGTCATTGTGACTTGAACCTCAGCTCTCCCTAGCATCCACACGCCACTTTTATAGCCTTCCCAGTGGCGTCATATGCCACTTTGCCACCTGTTTCTTTGTGTTTTATTTTACTCAATTAATACTTAAAAGCCCAATTAACCAGAACACCTTTTTCCTATGGAACTAAAATTAACTAAAGTTATCGAGTTTTAACTTAAGCTTGGGTCTTCTAGAGGGCCACTAACATAATTAAACCTACAACAAACAGAAAAAACACAGAAATTTTAAAATTCGTTGAAAATCACAGAAATCCTGAAAATCCTGAAAATTTGGGCGTTACAGCTACTCAATTACTTTAGCTTTTCCTTTATCCGAATTTGTCCCTCTATGCTCTTGAGGTTAATTCAAAAAAATTTAAACAAATCATTATTCAACTATTCAAGCTTTACTTCAAAATATATTATATATACATATTCGACTTTCACATATATAGATCATAGTAAACAAAATAAAATACATTATAGGTCATCTTTGACCTTTCTATTTTCATCAATTTGAACCATTCCTTGGCCAAACATTTCATTCGGCATTAAGACACAAACAAGTTAACATTTTCTTTATACACACCCTCAAGACCACATGCATAATTCATTTATTTTAAAGTACATATCACACAACCGCTTAACTAAAGTTTCATTCATTCACAACATATAAACCCTCTTAAGCTCATACCATGTACATATCAAACCGAATTCAAGTGGAGAAATTATCACAACTAAGACACATTCCAAAAACCAACTTAACCATTTAGCCACTTGATGGGGTAAGTTACACTCACAATTGTAAATACCTGGCACACATTCGAGACACATAGTAATATACAAAATTAAACAAATAGAAAGGTCAAGTGCGCATGTCTTAATATAAATACCATAATTCATATTAACTTAGTGACATACATAAAAATCCATATAACCGAATGTACATGTATTTATGATAAATGTGTATATTATGACTGCATCCTTAATATAAGCTTAATATAAACTTTACCATTTATATTCAGCCAACTCAATATATATATACATACATGATATACACTTACTCATATACCAAAGACATACTTAACCTTAATGAAACAAAACACATTGCTTAGTCATTTAAAACTAATCACAAACCACATACGACATTTGTCACTTAATAATCATATTTATTTAACCAATACACTTCCACTCATTATTATTTATGACTTTATATAATATTATCAAAATGGATTAATTATACTTTAATATACCATCATAGCCAAACATAATAATTTCACCTATGCATAAACATTACTCACATCCCATTACTTACATTATTCAAAATCATACCATTAAATTAATGTATAAAGCCGAACCTTTAGACATTCTAACATCTACTCTATTCTTTTCAAATCACCCAAACGGCAATTACTCACATTCTAGCATTTTAATACAAAACATTTGTTCAAGTCATTAATCAGGTCCAAGTTCAGCTATTACACATATAAGTACTAAAAAATTAAATTTTTAACTAGTTCAAACTTCTCTCATCAACAATTATTCATCAAAACATAGAGACAATAATCTAACCCCTTCATTATCTACCATAGCCGAATGCTCAATTCATCACCCAAATTCAAAATTTTGACATGGGCTAAGTAAGAAACTTGATAATTAACTTAAAATAAGCTAAAATTTCAAAATCTAACATAATTTACTAGCCTTGTCTCAAGCTTAAGATGACCGAATGGTTTGCTCCTTTTTCTTTCTTTAAAATCGGCTAAGAAGAACAAAGATGAGCACTTTGTTTTCTCCACCCCTTTTTTTCTATTTTTAATTATCATTATTATAAAATATAAAGCCATTTAGTTGCCATTATACTAATAGTTAATACATATATTTTATATTAAATAACAACATGGCCGACCACTATCTTAAAATGGATAATTTGACATGCAAGTCTATTCTTTTTATATCATGCATTAATAGACCATTATAATTTAACCTATCACATTTTCAAAATGTCTCACATAAGTCCTATTTAATAAATTTCACACACAAATGATAAAATCAAAGCATGAAACTTTCACACATACACATGAAACTTTCACACATACACTTACACATATAAATAGGCTAGAATATAACGGTTAATTATCTTTGTGACTCGGTTTTGTGGTCCCGAAACGACTTTCCGACTAGGGTCAAATTAGGGCTGTCACAAATTTGATTTTGCACTTATATATATAGCCACAATTTATATTCAATTCATAATGTACCATTTATGAAACACCCCCACGCCCGAAACCGTCACTGGAGTCAAGCTTGAGGTGTTACTAAACTTATCTTACCTTTTAAACAACTTTAAACCACTTATTTTAATTTTCAGAATAAATTACTTTTCTGCGTCATGGTTGCTTAAAAATACATTTCTCGAGTTTCAAAACTCGAAATTAAGATACATAAATGTTTCCTGAAACTAGACTCATATATCTATCTACTAATTTTTTTCTAGAATTTTTTACTTAGCCAATTAGTACAGTTTATTAGTTAAAGTTACCCTGTTTGAAATTATTGACCTGGCCTCTACTTACTACAAACCACTTTTCCTCTGTACAAAACTCATATGACTATACTGTTTGTTTCTATTAAAACTAGATTCAATAATAATTCTAACCATATAAAGTACACCACCTAATTATATTTGTAAAATTTATGGTGAATTTCTAATTTGGAACAGGGGATCCAGAAATCGTTCTGGCCCTATTTCACCAAAACTCAGATACCCTATAAAATAAAAAACCTTTACCCGTTTTGCTTATTCCATATGAAAATAGACACAACGAGATTTAATTTCATATATTATTCACCATCAAACTATGTCTCTACAATTTCTTGTGATTTTTCAAAATCCCATTATTTCTGATACTTGAATCTATTTTTAAGTTACTTTCACATTTTTCTTAGTTTTCATGTGTTAGTTACAACTTAATCATAAATACTATTAAACATGTATATCATCAGCCACTTTATTAGCTAATCACTAGCAAGTATTTACACATCATTCATTGATCATATCATATCAAAAGAAACCAAGTTCTTATACATGTCATACACAAAACGAAACGTCTAACTATACCAATGTGATTTCTTCGATAGTGTGATCGGGTCTCCGACGTTTCCTTCGATCCCCGAGTGGCTTGATAAAAACTATAAGGAAAAGAAAATAAAGAGAGTAAGAACTAGGCTTAGTAAGCTTACAAGCAAATAAATTACAACATTCAACATAATGAATAATTATACATAATGTCACCTAGCCTTATAAACTTTCTTTACTTCTCATTTTCTTACTTCTCATTTTCTACCTTCTTCTTTACTCACTTACCTTCTTTCTTACCTGACCTTTCACTATTCATAAATATAATCTACCTTCCCTTTTTGCTGATAATTCACTGTAATTTAACATGTACAATGACCCATTGAACCACTCGGAATACTAAGGATACTAGGGTCGCTCCTCGCTCATCAATATCTCGCTAATGCCATGTCTTCGACATGGACTTACATGAATTATTCCTGTCTCCAATGCCATATATATATCTAATATGGGCTTACATGGCTCATTCCTGTCTCCAAAGCCATATATCGATATGGACTTACATGGCTCATTTCATCTTGTCTCGTCTGTCAACCCCAATATCCTAACATTCCTAAGGTTCAAACGGGCTTCCTAATGCTTTTTCTCGTCACTTTGCCTTTAATTCGACTTTAAATATTCAAAGAAAATAAGTATATAAATGCTGGAAATTGACAATAATAATGTAAAATAAAAGAATATTGCATTTATTTCTTGTAAACTTACCTCGATACAAAATGTGACTAAACTTTACAATTTAGTCCTTTACTTTTTCTTTTCCCCGATCTACTCCCGAATTTCGCTCTTCTTGATCTATTATAGAAAATTTAACTTATTTAATATTCACATTTATCAAAACAGTCCTTGACCCAAACTTTGGCAAAATTACATTTTTGCCCCTAAACTTTCACATATTTGCCCTTTTTCCTCAAGGCTCGTAATTTAAACTTCATCCTATTTTCTTATGTTTTATGACATACTGATCATTTTTCCCTTCTATGACAACATCAAATTCACACTCTAACATGTACTTATGACTATTAGGTATTTTTACCGATTAAGCCATTTTACTCGTTTTCACTTAAAACCGAGTAGCACAAGTTGTCTAACATAATTTAAAACCTCATATTCTATCATAAAACATCAAAATAAACACTTTTTACCTATGGGTATTTTTCCAAATATGAACCCTAACTTAAATTATTGCTAGCATAAGCTTTATCGAGTTACCGAGACTCCGAAAACGTAAAGAACATTAAAAACGGGGCTTGGAATCACTTACTATGGAGCTTGAAAGCTTGAAACAAAACCTATCTATGGAGAACCCTTGAAATTTCGTGCTAATGAAGAAGATGATGAATTTTGTGTTATTTTTCCCTTTTTATTTCATTTAATATCCAAATGACCAAAATGCCCTTCCTTATTAAACTTTCAAAAATTCCATCCATGTCCTATTTTGTCCATGAACTTAGAAATTGGTCAAATTGTTATTTAAACCCTCCTAATTAATATTCCAAAGCAATTTCAAACTAAAAACTTATAGCATGCAAGTTTTGCAAATTATTCGATTTAGTCCTTAATCTCTACTTAAGCACTTTATGCATAGAATTTCATCACGAAATTTTCACACAATCATGCAATCATATCATGAACCTCAAAATAATAATAAAATAAATTTTTCTACCTCAGATTTGTGGTTTTGCAACCACTGTTCCATTTAGGCCCTATTTCGGGATGTTACATTTCTCCCCCCTTTAGGGATTTTCGTCCCCAAAAATCTTACCTGTGAAGAGATTTGGGTACTGTTTTCGCATAGCCTCTTCGGGTTCCCATGTAGCCTCGTCTACCCCATGTCTATTCCATAGTACTTTCACAAGTGCAATACTTTTGTTCCTTAATTGCTTTATCTACTAATACATGCTTGCCTAATGGATTCGATACTTTAATCACAAATTCTGTAGATTCTATAGGCATACTTGTACTAGACATCAATTTCTTGCAAACATATGAATGAGTTGAACCCGGATCAATCAAAGCAATGACATTAATATCATATAGAGAAAATATACCGTAATCACATCGGGAAGGATGCCTCTTCGCGTGCACGAATAGCATAAGTCCTTGCAGAGGCTCTAACATCTGGTCTCACAGCCGAATCTCTTGAGGTACCTCTGTTACTTGCTCCTACTCCCGGTTGCCTCGGTGATCTGCCTCTAATAGGAGCATTTCGGATCTAGCACTCGTGTTATCTCTCGATTAGCCACCTCTGGACATTCTCGTACAAAATGATCCGAGCACCGCATTTATAACAAACATTTTTACCGCCCGACAAGGACCATAATGAAGTCTACCACACCGTGAACACCCGATCTACCCTATCCAACATTACCTACAATCCACAATCGAGGTGTTCGAGCCTTGAATCCTTAAATCTCGCCTCTATTCGACTAGAATACTCGGCCGAGAAACTAGATCCGTAGAAAACTCCTTTGGTCTTTTAGATGTAGCCCGAATGACCTGCTCATCTGTCTCTTCTTTGTATCTTGTGTCTCTATCTCAACTTTGCTTTTAGTTTTTAACAGCTCCTCTGCCTTACAGGCTTTCTCAACTAAAATAACGAACTCTTTTATTTCTAGGACACCCACTGACAGTCGGATATTATCATTTAACCCATCCTCAAACCTTTTACACATAATAGCCTCTATGGACACACATTCTCGAGCATATTTACTAAGCCTGACAAATTCGCGCTTATAATCGGTCACTGTCATATTACCTTGTTTCAATTCTAGGAATTCATTTCTCTTCTGGTCAATAAACCTCTGACTGATGTACTTTTTACGAAATTCCTCCTGAAAGAAATCCCAAGTGACCTTCTCCTTTGGTACAACTGATACAAGTGTCTTCCACCAGTAGTAGGCTGAGTCTCTAAGAAGTGATACTACACATTTCATACATTCCTCGAGTGTACAAGATAATTCGTCAAAGACTCTGATAGTATTTTCTAACCAAAATTCTTCTCTTTCTGCATCACCATCTTTTGTTGCTCGGAACTCTTATGCCCCTTGTTTCCTGATTCTATCAACTGGTGGCTTTTCTCTTATCACTGTACCTGTGACTGGGGGAGCTTGAGCTACATGGGTAGCCTGAGAATCATGAGGGGATGGAGGTCTAACTGCCGGATTCGTACGAACGAACTCGGCAAACAAATCATTCAAAACTTGGAAGAGAGCTTCTCGAGTCACTCTTCCCTGATTAACTGTTACTGGCCTATTCTCAGATGTCGTTGCCCCTTCCGCGGGAGCAGGCGCATTACTTTCTACATCATCATCACCAGCTCGCTCGGGATCCATTACTATAAAACAAAATATCTAAAAATCGTCAAGAGTCGTCGCACTATCAAAATACAGGTATGGCATGTATAGCTAGACTTTTACTCACACTAACTGTTTCGAGAACCGACTAAACCTGCTCTGATTCCAATAAATGTAACACCCCCACGCCCGAAACCGTCACCAGAGTCAAGCTTGAGGTGTTACTAAACTTATCTTACCTTTTGAACAACTCTAAACCACTTATTTTAATTTTCGGAATAAATTGTTTTTCTGCATCATGGTTGCTTAAAAATTCATTTCTCGAGTTTCAAAACACAAAATTAAGATCCGTAAATTTTTCCTGAAACTAGACTCATATATCTATCTACTAATTTTTTTTCTATAATTTTTTACTTAGCCAATTAGTACAGTTTATTAGTTAAAGTTACCCCTATTTCAGAATTTGACTACACTGACCTCTACTTACTACAAACCACTTTTCTCTCTGTACAATAATCATATAACTATACCGTTTGTTTCAATTAAAACTAGATTAAATAAGGATTCTAACCATATAAATTACACCACCTAATTATTTTTTTGAAAATTTATGGTGAATTTCTAAATTTGGAACAGGGGATCCAAAAATTACTCTGGCCCTATTTCACCAAAACTCAGATACCCTATAAAATACAAAACCTTTACCTGTTTTGTTTATTCCATATGAAAATAGACACAACGAGCTTTAATTTCATATATTATTCACCATCAACCCATATCTCTAAAATTTCTTGTGATTTTTCAACCCGTTATTTCTGATACTTGAATCTGTTTTTAAGTTACTTTCACATTTTTCTTAGTTTTCATGTGTTAGTTACTACTTAATCATACATACTATTAAACATGTATATCATCAGCCACTCTATTAGATAATCACTAGCATGTATTTACACATCATTCATTGATCATATCATATCAAAAGAAACCAAGTTCCTATACATGCCATACACAAAACGAAACGTCTAACTATACCAATGTGATTTCTTCGATAGTGTGATCGGGTCTCCGACGTTTCTTTCGATCCCCGAGTGGCTTGATAAAAACTATAAGAAAAAGAAAATAAAGAGAGTAAGCACTAGGCTTAGTAAGCTTACAAGCAAATAAATTACAACATTCAACATAATGAATAATTATACATAATGTCACCTAGCCTCATAAACTTTCTTTACTTCTCATTTTCTACCTTCTTCTTTACTCACTTACCTTCTTTCTTACCTGACCTTTCACTATTCATAAATATAATCTACCTTCCTTTTTTGCTGATAATTCACTATAATTTAACGTGTACAATGACCCATTGAACCACTCGAATACTAAGGATACTAGGGTCGTTCGCTCATCAATATCTCGCTAATGTCATGTCTTCGACATGGACTTACATGAATTATTCCTGTCTCCAATGCCATATATATATCTAATATGGGCTTACATGGCTCATTCCTATCTCCAAAGCCATATATCTGATATGGACTTACATGGCTCATTTCTGTCCTGTCCTGTCCTGTCAACCCATATATCCTAACATTCCTAAGGTTCAAACAAGGCTTCCTAATGCTTTTTCTCTATCACTTCGCCTTTAATTCGACTTTAAATATTCAAATAAAATAAGTATATAAATGCTGGAAATTGACAATAATAATGTAAAATAAAAGAATATTGCATTTATTTACTGTAAACTTACATCGATACAAAATGTGACTAAACTTTACAATTTAGTCCTTTACTTTTTCTTTTCCCCGATCTACTCCCGAATTTCACTCTTCTTGATCTATAATAGCAAATTTAACTTATTTAATATTCACATTTATCAAAACAGTCCTTGACCCAACTTTGGCAAAATTACATTTTTGCCCCTAAACTTTCACATATTTGCCCTTTTGCCCCAAGGCTCGTAATTTGAACTTCATCCTATTTTCTTATGTTTTATGACATGATGATCATTTTTCCCTTCTATGACAACATCAAATTCACACTCTAACATGTACTTATGACTATTAGGTATTTTTACCGATTAAGCTTTTTTACTCGTTTTCACCTAAAACCGAGTAGCAAAAGTTGTCTAACATAATTTAAAACCTCATATTCTATCATAAAACATCAAAATAAACACTTTTCACCTATGGGTATTTTTCCAAATATGAACCCTAACTTAAATTATTGCTAGCATAAGCTTTATCGAGCTAAGGGACTCAAACGTAAAGAACATTAAAAACGAGGCTTGGAATCACTTACTATGGAGCTTGAAAGCTTGAAACAAACCCTAGCTATGGAGAACCCTTGAAATTTCGTGCTAATGAAGAAGATGATGAATTTTTTGTTATTTTTCCCTTTTTATTTCATTTAATATCCAAATGACCAAAATGTCCTTCCTTATTAAACTTTCAAAAATTCCATCCATGTCCTATTTTGTCCATGAACTTAGAAATTGGTCAAATTGTTATTTAAACCCTCCTAATTAATATTCCAAAGCAATTTCATACTAAAAACTTCTAGAATGCAAGTTTTTTAAATTATTCGATTTAGTCCCTAATCTCAACTTAAGCACTTTATGCATAGAATTTCATTACGAAATTTTCATACAATCATGCAATCATATCATTAACCTCAAAATAATAATAAAATAATTTTTTCTACCTCAAATTTTTGGTTTCGCAACCACTGTTCCGTTTAGGCCCTATTTCGGGATGTTACAATTTATTCAACTTAAATACTTGCATTACCAACCTAAATGACCATTCCATAATCAATAACTCATTTTGCATTTTTACCTACTCAATTAACCACATATTTATAACAAATCAATAAGCAATTACCACATTTCTCATAATAATCCATTTTCAATAGCCTAGAATATAACGGTTAATTATTTTTGTGACTCGATTTTGTTGTCCCAAAACCACTTTCCGACTATGGTCAAATTAGGGCTGTCACAACTCTCCCCACCTTAGAAATTTTCGTCCCCGAAAATCTTACCAGCAAATAAGTTAGGATATCGTTCTTTCATGGATTCTTCAAGCTCCCACGTAGCTTCTTCAACCCCGTGTTTGACCCACAACACTTTCACTAACGAAATTGTCTTGTTCCGCAAATTCTTTCACCTCGTGAGCCAAAATACGAACTGGTTCCTCTTCATAGCTCAAATCAGACTGAATTTTTATCTCTGATGGACTAATCACATGAGAAGGATCGGATCTGTACTGACGAAGCATTGAAACTTGAAAAACGTTGTGAATCTTTTCAAGTTCAGACGGCAAAAGTAGTCTATAAGCAACCGGCCCAATCCGTTTTGTAATTTCGTATGGTCCGATAAATCTTGGGCTCAATTTGCCTTTACGGCCAAATATGAGTACCTTTTTCCATGGTGAAACTTTGAGAAACACTTTTTCTCTGACTTGATACTCAATATCTTTCCGTTTCAAGTCTGTATACGATTTCTGACAATCTGATGCTGCTTTCAGGCTTTCACGGATCACTTTAACTTTATGTTCGACCTCTTTAATCAAATCAACTCTGTAAATCTTATTTTCACTGAGTTCGGTCCAAAACAAAGGCGTATGACATTTACGACCGTATAAAGCTTCGTAAGGTGCCATCCTGATACTCGATTGAAAACTATTATTATATGCGAATTCAACCAAAGGCAAGTATCGTTCCTACGAAGCATTAAACTCAAAGATACAACATCTCAACATGTCCTCGAGTATCTGAATAATTCGCTCGGATTGACCATCAGTCTGGGAATGAAAAGCGGTGCTAAAATGAAATTTAGTACCCAATGCTTCTTGCAATTTCTTCCAAAACCATGATGTGAATCTCAGATCTCTATCCGACACGATAGAAGTAGGTACCCCGTGTAACCTTACAATCTGAGAAACATACAATTCGGCTAGCTTATCAAGCAAATAATCCGTACGTACGGGAATAAAATGAGCCGACTTTGTCAATCTATTAACAACAACCCAAATCGCATCTTTCTTGCTTGGTGACAATGGCAACCCAGATACGAAATCCATCGTTACCCGATCCCACTTCCATTCGGGTATCATGATCGGCTGAAGTAATCCCGAAGGCACTTGATATTCCGCTTTCACTTGTTGACATATCAAACACTTCGAAACAAAGTTAGAAATGTCTCGTTTCATACCATGCCACCAGTATTGTTGTTTCAGATTGTTGTACATTTTCGTACTACCCGGGTGAACTGACATTCGGCTGCTATAAGCCTTGCCCAAAATCATTGGAATAAGCTCTTAATTTCTCGGGACACATAATCGATTTCTGAACCTCAAACAATCATTGCTATCAATCAAAAATTCTGAATCCTGTTTCGATACACATAGTGCTCATTTTGCAACTAATTCATCATCAACTTTTTGAGCTTTACAGATTTGTTGCATCAATAACTCCGCTACTAACACACCTTTAGCGGACACAGAAAGGTGCACATTCATTGCTCGCAATGCAAACAGTGACTTACGGCTTAAAGCATCAGCGACCACATTGGCTTTTCCCGGATGGTAATCAACGACAAGCTTGTAATCTTTCAATAATTCTAACCACCATCTTTGTATCAAATTCAAATCTCTCTGAGTCATCAAGTACTTGAGACTTTTGTGATCAGAATACACATGGCATTTTTCCCCAAACAAGTAATGGCGCCAAATTTTTAAAGCAAAAACGATAGCAACTAACTCGAGATCATGAGTCGGATAGTTCTTCTCGTGAGGCTTCAACTGTCTCGAAGCATACGCTACTACTCTACCTTCTTGCATCAATACACAGCCCAAACCATTCAGAGACACATCACTATAAATCACAAATTTTTTACCAGATTCTGGCTGAACTAACACTGGAGCTTCGGTCAAAAGAGTTTTCAATTGATCAAAACTTTTCTGGCACTTTTCTGACCATTCAAATTTAGTATCTTTCTAAAGCAACTTTGTCATCGGTGTTGCTATCATCGAGAAACCTTTCACAAAACGTCTGTAGTACCCGGTAAGTCCCAGAAAATTTATTACTTCCGAAACATTCCTCGGAGGCTTCTAATCAAGTATAGCTAAAAGTTTACTAGGATCAACTCGGATACCTGATGCGGATATAACATGTCCCAAAAAGCTGACTTCCCTCAACCAAAACTCACATTTACTAAAATTCGCATATAATTGCTTGTCTCGCAACATCTGCAATACTAACTTCAAATGTTCGGTATGCTCAGTTTCATCTCGCGAATAGATCAAAATGTCGTCTATAAACACAACTACAAACCGGTCCAAATACTGTCTGAAGATCCGAGTCATCAAGTCCATAAATACTGCAAGAGTATTAGTGAGCCCAAACGGCATCACTAAGAACTCGTAGTGACCGTATCTCGTTCTGAAAGCAGTTTTAGGCACATCTGAGTCTCGAACTTGTAACTGATAATAACCTGATCTCAAATCTATCTTTGAAAACACTGAGGCTCCCTTCAGCTGATCAAACAAATCATCAATACGCGGTAACAGATATTTGTTCTTTATTGTCACTTTATTTAATTGACGATAGTCGATGCACATTCTCATGGTTCCGTCTTTCTTTTTCACAAACAATACTGGTGAACCCCAATGTGAGAAACTCGGTCAAGCGAAATCTCTATCCGTCAACTCTTGCAACTGAGCTTTCAATTCCTTCAATTCAGTTGGTGCCATACGATACGGAGCTATCAAAATTGGTGTAGTCCCAGGTACAAGTTCAATGCCAAACTCTACCTCTCGAACAGGTGGTAAACCTGGTCACTCCTCAGGAAAAACATCCGAATACTCACAAACCACTGGCACTGATTCAAGTTTCTTTTCTGACTCTTTACTATCAAGTACATAAGCAAGATATGCTTCACACCCCTTTTTTACATATTTCTGAGCCAACATCGAGGATATTACTGCTGGTAACCCGTTCAAATCAGCAGACTCAACTTGAATTATCTCATCATTTGCACACCTCAAATCAATAGTCTTTCTTTTGCAATTCACAACTGCATCATGTACGGTCAACCAATCCATACCGAGAATAACATCAAATTCATCAAATGGTAAAAGCATCAAATCGGCCAGAAAACAGGAACCTCGGATTATCAGGGGACATTTCCTGCACACTTTATCGACTAGCACATATCGACCCAAGGGATTCAACACTCGAATCACGAACTCAGTAGACTCAACAGGTAGAGTCTTACTGGATGCTAAAGTCTCACATACATATGAATGAGTAGAACCAGGGTCAATCAATACAATCACATCAGTATCAAAGAGAGTGAAAGTACCGGTAATAACATCAGGCGAAGAAGCATCCTTGCGTGCGCGTATAGCATAAGCTCTAACAGGAGCACGAGCCTCGGATCTGGTCGTAGCATCTCTAGACCCTCTCTGACCACCACTAGTATTCCCCGTATTCCTAGGTGGTATACCTCGAGCTGTAGCAGTACTCGGTTTCCCACTCTGATTCACATTTTGCTCTGACAATCTCAGGCAGTCTTTGATGAAGTGCTCGAATGATCCGCATCTATAACAGGAGTGATCATGAAATCTACAACTCCCCGAATGCCATTTTCTACAAAACTTGCACTCGGTCCTATCCCGATGATCATTTCCAACACTGGCAACTGAAGTGGCTCGCGTACTCATAGGAGGTCGATCACGGTCTCGTATGGAAAAGCCCGAAGTGTTCTTAGATCGGCCCAAATCATCTCGAAATTTCTTTGATGATTGCTGAAAAGGCTTTCCCGAAGATCTTTTACGAAACTCTCCAGCTCCAACATCAGCTTTCCTTTTCTCTTTACTAAGCTCCTCGGCTTTGCAAGCTCACTCAACAATTACTACAAACTCTCTGATTTCAATAATGCCAAAAAACATTTTAATATCTTCATTTATCCCGTCCTCGAAGCATTTACACATAATAGCTTCAAACGATACACATTCCCGAGCATATCTACTAAGTCTGACAAACTTCCATTCATAATCAGTAACTGACATGGAACCCTGTTTAAGTTCAAGAAATTCTTTCCGTTTCTGATCGATGAAACTCTGACTGATATACTTTTTCCAGAATTCAGTTTGGAAGAACTCCCACGTCACCCGCTCTCTAGGTACAATAGAAACTAATATATTCCACCAATAATAGGCAGAATCACGTAGCAAAGATATAGCACATTTCAGCCATTCATCGGGTGTGCAAGATAGTTCATCAAGTACTCGAATAGTGTTTTCCAACCAAAATTCAGCTTGCTCGGCATCATCACTATCTGTAGCTTTAAATTCAGTAGCCCCGTGCTTTCGAATTTTGTCAACCGGGGGCTTATTCAACCTCATCTGATCAATTACCGGAGGTATCGTGGGTGCAGGGGGTGTATTTGTCAGAAGTGGGGGTTGTGGAGCAGCCGCATTAGTTTGAATGTATTGGTTAAACCAATCATTCATCACACTATAAAAGGCTTGTCTAGCCTCGTCATTTTGATTGCTCGCAATAGGTTAAGTGTCCATCGGCGTTGTCCCGTGTGCGAGAGCAGGCGCTACACTCTCTACATCATCAGCTACCGCTCGATCAGGATCGGGATCCATTACTATACGAAAAAGCATTTTTAACTGTCAGAAATCATCACACTATCGTATTAACACAATATGACATGTATAGCTAGACTCATATACACTACGTTAGTCCTAGAATTGACTAAACCATAGCTCTGATACTAATAAAATGTAACACCCCTAACCCGAATCCAATCGCCAGATTAAGGCTAAGAGGTATTACTGAACTAAACATTTAATTATCTCATTCACATTGTCAATAAATATAAACAGAGATCGAGCTGAAATACTTACTGATATTTAAGTTATAGCCATTTTCGTATGGCCAAAATATTTACAATTTCAAAACATCGTTATCATCAGCCTAACCTATACATGCCATATCGAGTCCAAAATATAACTGTACCCAAAAAGATTGATAGTGTGATGAACTGTTGACGATCCCCAAGTCGGTGGCTAAAATCAACAATCTATAAAAAAAGAGAAATGAAGAACAGAGTAAGCTTTCAAAGCTTAGTAAGTTTTAAGCATCACAAACAATTAAAGACTTATCAAAAATCGAAACATTCATTTCAACAGACTTATTCTCAATTCAAATTGCTTTATGGCCGAATACACATAAACATATACATAAATTTCTCGGCACAACATATTTTTCTTCTACTTAAAGTTCATACGATGCATTTAAATCAAATAATCTCATATATTAACAACATTTGACCGAATAGGTCATTGTTTTACTCGTAGATATAACAATCATTCACACTTAAGTATCATTCTTTAATGCTAATAATTCACAAAATCATTGTCTGAACGTACATGAGTACATAAAGTAATTTTAACATATAATTCATATACGAATATACCATGACCGATTAAATCATTCTCATATTCACAAATATAACCATCAATCATATATATATTCTTCTTTGATGCTAATAATTCACTTCGAAATCAATTCATCGATGAGTAAGTAATACGTACCTGAACATCTTAAATGTATAGTACTTACACGACGATGGTTTACTGCGAACATTCAATATCGTAATCTTACTTAACTTACTGGCATTAAGCCTGTCAGGTTTTAGAACTTGAAACCAATTACCAGCACAAGCTTGCGGGAATTTAAACCCGGTATAATACCAGCTCGAAGCCTTCGGGACTTTACCCCGGACATATTTCCAGCACGTAGCCTACAGACCTTAAGTTCGGTTACAATTCCAGCACATAGCCTGCGAACGTTAAGTCCAGATATAATTCCAGCACATAGCCTGCAGACCTTAAGTCCGGATATAATTCCGCACATAGCCTGCGGACCCTAAGTTCAGATAAACATCACTGAATGTCATGCATACTTATTCGCAAGAAAATTCAATTCACATAACATCTCACAATCATAGTTCATTTATTCCATTCGAATAATAGCATAACATGGGCACCATTCATATAACTTTTGGCTCAATAACATACATAAGAATATATGTCCATTTTACTTTCCAAGCTTAACTTCTAATGTCTATTCGGCTTTAAGCCTTAAACATAAATTATTTTTCACTCAACTATATTCAAATAGAATCAATAGATCGCAGTACAGTTATCATACACATATCATGACATTATCAATTACGTACTAAATGTGACTATTCAAAACTTACCTCGGATATACTTGAACGGTTACGGAAAGGCTACTCAATTACTTTAGATGTTCCTTCATCCGAATTTGTCCCTCTATGCTCTTGAGCTTAATTCAAAAAAATTTAAACAAATCATTATTCAACTATTCAAGCATTACTTCAAAATATATTATATATACATATTCGACTTTCACATATATAGATCATAGTAAACAAAATAAATACATTATAGGTCATCTTTGACCTTTCTACTTTCATCAATTTTAACCATTCCTTGGCCAAACATTTCATTCGGCATTAAGATACAAACAAGTTAACATTTTCTTTATACACACCCTCAAGACCACATGACTAATTCATTTATTTTAAAGCACATATCACACAACCGCTTAACTAAAGTTTCATTCATTCACAACATATAAACCCTCTTAAGCTCATACCATGTACATATCAAACCGAATTCAAGTGGAGAAATTATCACAACTAAGACACATTCCAAAAACCAACTTAACCATTTAGCCACTTGATGGGGTAAGTTACACTCACAATTGTAAATACCTGGCACACATTCGAGACACATAGTAATATACAAAATTAAACAAATAGAAAGGTCAAGTGCGCATGTCTTAATATAAATACAATAATTCATATTAACTTAGTGACATACATAAAAATCCATATAATCGAATGTACATGTATTTATGATAAATGTGTATATTATGACTGCATCCTTAATATAAGCTTAATATAAACTTTACCATTTATATTCAGCCAACTCAATATATATATACATACATGATATACACTTACTCATATACCAAAGACATACTTAACCTTAATGAAACAAAACACATTGGTTAGTCATTTAAAACTAATCACAAACCACATATGACATTTGTCACTTAATAATCATATTTATTTAACCAATACACTTCCACTCATTATTTTTTATGACTTTATATAATATTATCAAAATGGATTAATTATACTTTAATACACCATCATAGCCGAACATAATAATTTCACCTATGCATAAACATTACTCACATTCCATTACTTACATTATTCAAATCATACCATTAAATTAATGTATAAAACCGAACCTTTAGACATTCAAACATCTACTCTATTCTTTTCAAATCACCCAAACGACAATTACTCACATTCTAGCATTTTAATACAAAACATTTGTTCAAGTCATTAATCAAGTCCAAGTTTGGCTATTACACATATAAGTACTAACAAATTAAATTTTTAACTAGTTCAAACTTCTCTCATAAAAAATTATTCATCAAAACATAGAGACAATAATCTAACCCCTTCATTATCTACCATAGCCGAATGCTCAATTCATCACCCAAATTCAAAATTTTGACATGGGCTAAGTAAGGAACTTGATAATTAACTTAAAATAAGCTAAAATTTCAAAATCTAACATAATTTACTAACCTTGCCTCAAGCTTAAGATGACCGAATGGTTTGCTCCTTTTTCTTTCTTTAAAATCGGCTAAGAGGAACAAAGATGAACACTTTGTTGTCTTCACCCCTTTTTTTCTATTTTTAATTATCATTATTATAAAATATAAAGCCATTTAGTTGCCATTATACTAATAGTTAATACATATATTTTATATTAAATAACAACATGGCCGGCCACTATCTTAAAATGGATAATTTGACATGCAAGTCCATTCTTTTTATATCATGCATTAATAGACCATTATAATTTAACCTATCACATTTTCAAAATGTCTCACATAAGTCTTATTTAATAAATTTCACACACAAATGATAAAATCAAAGCATGAAACTTTCACACATACACTTATACATATAAATAGCCTAGAATATAACGGTTAACTATTTTTGTGTCTCAGTTTTGTGGCCCCGAAACCACTTTCCGACTAGGGTCAAATTAGGGCTGTCACAAATTTTATTTTGCACTTATATATATAGCCAAAATTTATATTCAATTCATAATGTACCATTTATTCAATTTAAATACTTGCATTACCCACCTAAATGACCATTCCATAATCAATAACTCATTTTGCATTTTTACTTACTCAATTAACCACATATTTATGACAAATCAATAAGCAATTACCACATTTTTCATAATAATCCATTTTCAATCTCAATTGCCGAATACATCCATCCATGATACCAAGCATATCCCACGGATGTCATATATCATTAAAATACACATTATCTTTGTACATGATCAAGCAACTACCATTCATTAAGCATATTACTCAACCATATATCAAACCATAATTTCACCTATAGCCATAATTGAATATTCTTTAATACCAAAACACATAATAACACCTTAACAAAGCTTATCAACTAAGTTCACATATATTTATCTATGTATAAACCATAGCCGAATCACTAAAACCACAACCAAACATAACCATAATTTGATAAAACCTTAAAACTGAACTTAACAAAATAAACAAGCCATTTTCGCATGGCTTATATATATACACACACAAACCAAAATCAAACATATCCAAATACAATCTAGCCTATACATGCCATAGCTTTGAAATTCAGCTTATAAAGTACCGAAAATAGTCAATAGTGTGATAAACTTCATTGACGATCCCTGAGCTCGTAACATGACTCCAAAATCTATAAAACAAAGAAAAACATACACACAGATTAAGCTTTCATAGCTTAGTAAGTCATAAGCAAATAAATAAATCAATGACATAATCAACTCAATTTAACCAAATCAATTTATAATAACATAATTACATTTAATTTCAAGCTTACAGTGTAACACCCCAAACTCGACCCAAACGTTATTGCCAGATCTGACGTGTCACATGGACTTACGACTTAGTATGCATTCGTTGGTTTAGGTGGTCTTTGTAAAAACAGCAGTTGAATGAAAAGTCGGTTTATCAATCTTTAGGCTATCCATTTGTTGTGCTTGTTGAGTCTTGGAAACGTTTATTAATTTTGAAAACCCGCGCAGCCTAACACTAGCAGTTTTGACATAGTATAAATATAATCAGAAAATAAGACCATAGCGGAAAAAGAAATTTAAATAGCAGCCTTATTACAACTTAAAACCTAAAATTAAATTAGAATATAAAAATAATAAAAATAAACTAACTTAGAAAAACCAACTTTGCAAATGATGTGGCCACTCCGAATCCCTCACGGCTTCAAGCCCACTATGGTTGGGGATTTCCTGCAGAGATGAAAGTAAAGGGTGAGTTTAGTAAACTCAGTGTGTAACATAACCCAACCATAGCCCAAAACAGATCAAACCTCAGAGTCAGACTTATCTGGGCCTTGGCCTAGTACAGATATCAGAATGAAACCCATAGGCCCATAGCAGATACAGAACAAATATATCATGAATGCAGAAATCCCAACCCAGAGCCATCCATAACACCCCCGTACCAGCCTTACACCATGTGGGGAGACTACTCGACCCACCCAACCGCTACACACCACAGAAATTGCAGCGAAGCTGCCAGATATTGTGACGAAGTCACCAGATACAGATATTGTGGCTAGGCCACCAGAACAGATATATATATGTAGCGGTTACAGATTGCAAATGAGGTCGCGTAACTCTTCCTCCATCAATATAAACCTATGTCCCATGCAACAAAAATAATATGTCATGGCATACGTATACAGAAACAGAACATCATGCTTTTCAGAAAAAAAATAACCCTAGGGGTAAAATCATAATTTTGCATGCATAAGGGTATTTCAGTAATTATTACCTATTGCTAAGGTTTCATGCTCATTCTAACGTTTACCAAGTAATCAGAAGTACTTACCTCGTCTTTTTACCAAAGTTGGCCCGTTGGCCCATTGGCCCATTTTCGGCCCATTAAGCCCAAAAATACCGTTGTGCACGAAAATGCACACTCTGCACTCTAATCATCCAAATGTACCATATTCATTAACAACTATCTCATGAGTGCTCGCACGCTTGCGAGTTCACAAAATACCAACATTTTGGTATTTCGGCTTTTACCAATTCAGTCTAAGGGAGGGTGTCGTTTACACACCTGGTTGATGACAATTGATGACGATATCTCCCACGCGATAATCCTACAATCAATCACTAACACATTAGACTTACGAATTAACAATAACTAACATAAATCCACGTCAACTAACCCAATCATCACACAAGTTAGTCATTTACGCACGAGGGGCAAAATAGTCATCTTACCCTCTAGGGGTAAATCGGTAGTCCTACCCTACAAGGGTATTTTAGAAATTCTACAACTTATCCACTTGGGCCTATGGACCTATTGGGACCACATGGCCCATTTCAGCCTATCATGTCCGAAATAGCCAATCCCCATCGCTAGAGTAATGAGAAATACACACCTGTTAGGAGACTGCAGTTAATCCACGCTCCAAACACTCTTAGCTGATGCCCAACCCAAACGAACACATCACAAAGCGAAAGGGATCAGCCAAGAAGGGTATGCCTACTCTCTCATGGTTTGCTCTATTTAAAGCCAGCTCTCTATCTACTCTTATGTTAGCTTCCCCGATGTGGGATCCCTCCATCACCAGAGTTTAAAACCAACACCAACTCTTGCTGCCCCAACATAGCAAAATAATCAACCTTTGCGTGCCAAGGGATTCGAACCAAAGTCCTCTCACATGCCAACTCACGCCACCACTACTAGGTCATCAACTTATTTGTGTCATAAACCCAACATATTAAACTTTAAAGCGCACCTACTTGTTTCCAGATTTATTGAAAAGAAAAACCAAAATATATTGCAAGACCCAAGACTTAAACCTTGGACCCCTTGCTTCCTCTATGACGTCACTTCCTTGTCCCCTAAGTGGCACCACCTTGCCACTACACCACACTCCATTTTTGTGTCATCTTTTACCCCTTTACTCTTAAAAGCCCAAACGCCAATTGCATCACCTATTCATAAAATTAAAATTTCGAAGACTACCACGGATTTAGGCTTAATGGGCCCGATGGGCTGTTGGCCCATAATAGGTAAAATTTGATAATTGATGCTATGTGATAGAAAATTTGTGTGTGAGCATGAATATAAGGTGATTTGGGCCTAACAGGCCATATAAAGGTGATTTGGGCCTAATAGGCCATATGAATATGAATTGGGCCGATGGGCCATATGAATGTGAATTGGCCTGATGGGCCATATAAATGAGATTGGGCCAAGTGGGCCATATGCATGTATGTAGGGGTTTTGGGTCTAGTATATGATAAACTACATAAAACATAGTTAATATATTGCGATTGTGGACAAGTCATAGGGTTAAGGTGTGGCAACGGGTATATGCATGTTCAAGATTGGATCTAGGGAGAGCTTGGTACTTAAGTGGTCTTAATGACTCACCTCCTCTTCTCTGGAATCCTACCTGGTGCATAGTATTCGTTCATCTTAGCTCACGGGATTTGTTAAAGGGCCAAGGTAAGTGGAAACTGTATTAAAGAGAAAATTATCGAAATGCCCCTAAGGGCGAAAATGACCAAAATACCCCTAGGTGTTGAATGTAAATTTTATGGATGTGACACGCATATCTTCTGCATACATAAGATATTCTGCTTAGGTTGCATATGGGTTGGAAAGTATGGAATGGAGGGAGTATATAAGGATCCATGGTTGCTTGACAATCGTGGATCCATCGACGGCTTTTAAGCCCAATATGTAAATGAAGGTAGTTCCGCAACCGGGCTACCATTGATGTACCGGTTGGGTGGGTCGATATTTATATCCCCACATGATGTGACGGGGGACGAAGCTAGTGTGTAGCGGATGGATTATTGGGATGGGATTGCATTGCATGTTTGATGTATGATGATTTTTGAATGCTTGTTTTTCGTTGAAGGTTGTACACATTGAGTTTGCGAAAACTCACCCTCTTTTTTATTTTATTTTCAGGTGATGCTCAGTAGGAGGTTCGATGTTTGGAGGGATTCTGGGTGGCCAGCTAGCAAGAAAATTTGGACTTTTTTTTTTTTTTCATTTTAAAGCATATGAGTCTCTGATTATTAAGTGATTACAGACTAGATTGAAATAAGGCCTTCCATTTTGTTATTATTTGGATTATTATTTTTATGTGATGTAATTATAAAAAGTTGAACATGGTTTCTTAAACTATAGTATGTCATTTCTACGTTTCCGCAACTAAATTTTTAAAGTGACTTATTTTCCTCAAATCATATGTTTTGAACAAGTGATTGAAAGGAGTTTTTTTTTTTCATAATTAAGATTTTCTTTCATTTTAAGAAGGATTTTCAATGAAAACAAGATTTTCACTAAAACACTTCAATGTGACACGTCAAATTCAGCCATAACGTCTGAGCCGAGATTGGGGTGTTACAGGGTCAAATGACAATTAATGAGTATGAGAGAGAATATTTGTCAGACTCAGTAAATAAGCTCGGGAGTGTGTATCCTCAGAAGCTAAGATGTGTAGAAGATTTGAAGATGGACTTAATGAGGATATTAAGACATTCTGGGCATTCTTTAGTTGAAAGAATTTGTAGTACTCGTCAAACGGGCTTGTAAAGTCGTGGAATTGATCAAAGAAAAGAGGAAGCCGAGTCGAAGGCAGGAGATACAAGAAAGAGGCATATGAGTAAGTTATTGCCATCTCAGTCTAAAAAATCTAGAGAGATGTACTCTCATTCATATGTGTCAGCTGGACATTTATACGGGAACCATAGAAAGCAAAATTCGGGTTTCAAATCTCAGGCCACATTTGTGGCAAGTGTGGGGAACGCCAGACTTGAGTGCCAGAAATGTGATAGATGTGATTTCGACACATGTAGGGTGAGTGAGGGATCTTGTTTCAAGTGTGGTTCTCAAGACCACTATATTAAAGACTGCCCCGAGGTGGTAGAGAAAGAAAGATTTCAAAATTCAAGGCCAAGTGGTACAGCTTCTAGGGGAAGACCCCCGAGAAATGCCAGGAATGGGTTTGGTAGTAAGAATGTGACATGAGATACAGCAGTCAGGTCTGAAGCTAGAGCTCCGACTAGAGCCTATCCTATACGCGAACATGAAGATGCGACTTCTCCTGATGTGATCACTAGTAATTTTTCTCTCTATGATACTAGTGTTATTGCTTTGATAGACCCTGGCTCTACTCGTTCGTATGTGTGTATAAAATTGGTATCTAGTGATAAACCATAATTTATACATATTTTTATCCCATGCTTAGCACATTTATGGATGGTTTCTCCTTAGATTTGGTGAATTCGATGCTCCTAATCCTTTAATTTCATCTTTTACACTTAGGTGACCATAGGAGAGTAAAAAGAGCAAGAAATGGGCCGAAAACAGAGAAAATGGACTGACATAGGAAATCAACACGGCCTAGACTTCCTCACACGGCTATGTCACGCAGTCGTGTCCCTTTGGCAGGATCAAAGCATGACTTACACGGGTAGACTACACGCCCGTGCCTATTCAACAGCCTTGGCCACTGGCTGAAGTAATCGCACATGGGTGTGTCCCTACTAAGCCCAAGTTTAGTCCTTTTCGAAAATGGCCAATTTTTAGGGCTTTTAGAGATTCAAAAGCCTATTTAAACACTTGAAGAGGCACTTAGAAGGGGGACACAGAGTAGGAAGCAAGGAATTGCTCCAGGAAAGCCAATTGATCCATCTTAGAAGCCGGATTCATCATCAAGATTGAAGATCTCCCTTCAAATTCCCTCAGGAGTTTTGGGTTTTCTCATGTTTTGTTATCTTTATTCTTTTGAGATGTTTTCTTTCATAAGTATGAACTAAAACCCCTAAATACCTAAGGGAAATGAAACCTAAGATGGATCTTGTTATTATTATCCGAATTATATGATAAATATTTGATTTGTTCTTAATTATGTGTTCTTAATTCTTGCTTTGATATTCCAGGATATTGATTCAAGTTAATGCTTTTATTCAGAGGAGGAATAGACCCTGTCTAAAAGTAAATTTGTCGTACTTAAGTAGAGTTGGTTGTGCACCTAGAGATAGGGTGACAAGATTTTGCCGGATTAGGGTGAATCCTAATAAGGGAATCCATAGATCGAGTTAATGCAATTCTAGGAAGTTAATTAGAAAGAGATTTCAATTATTCAACCTAGGGTTAGACGTTATTAGTCTCTAGAGAGATAATAATATAACTTAGGGATTTCTACGGATCAAGTCAAATGAATAAATCACCTGATTCAGAGTCAAATAACAAGTGAAGTCTAGGTGGATTTTTCCTTAGGTATTGTCTTAATCAATCAAATTTTCCCAAAAGTATTTTCCCAAATTTTCTTTCTGTACATTCTTAGTTAGTAATTAGTTTAGATAACCAAACCTCTTAATTTTTAGGCTAGATAATAGAAAAGAAGTAAATACTAGCACTCGTGGTTCCTTTGGGTTTAACAATCCGGTCTTGCTGAACTATACTACTATTTGATAGGTACACTTGCCTTAATCGTGATAATAAGTTAGTCTCAAGAACGATTCATTCATAATTCTTTAAAAACTGTCGCAAATATTACGTATCATCTAGCATGAATATACTTGTTGAGTATTTAAAAACGAGGGTCAATCACTACTTGGGAACAAATGACCAAAAAGTTTTTATTAAAATATTTTTCGCTAGCTAACATAGCCAAATTATGTAATGATATCTCCTCTTTTGTATAGATAGATTTAGAAACACTCTACAATGCATAGGAGAGATACAAGGACCTTTTACGAAGATGCCCTCACCAAGGGTTACCACTGTGGCTACAGGTTCAAAAGTTTCACAATGGCTTGAATCCTTCAACTCGGCAGATGATTGATGCAGCTGCTGGTGGAACTATCAATAATAAGACACCTGAGGTAGCTTACGAATTTATTAAGGAGATGTCACTAAATAACTATTAGTGGCAAGTTATAAGGACAAAAAGCCAATGAAAGTAGCCGGTGTTTTCAACCTTGATGCAGTTACTATGCTATCTAACCAAGTAGAACTCTTAAATAAAAAGATTGACGGTTTGTGTGGTTCTACTCAGGTACATCCAGTGATGAGATGCGATTTGAATAGAGGAGGAGCATGCACAAAATATCAACCCTTCGACCCTAGCATCAAGGAGGAACAAGTCCAATATACGGGTAACAATAACTCTAGACCCCAAAATAACCCGTATAGTAACACTTATAATGCAGGTTGGAAGAACCATCCCAATTTCTCGTGGGGCGGTCAAGGAAATCAAAAGCCACAACATCCTCTAGGTTTTCAACAACCACCTTACTAGCAGGACAAAAAGCTGAACCTTGAGGAAATGTTAACAAAATTCATCTCAGTGTTAGAAACTCGTTTCCAGAATACCGAGACAACCTTTAAGAATTAACAAGCATCAATCCAAGGGCTCAAAACTCAGATAGGCCAACTCGCCAAACTGATTTCTAAATGACCAGAAGGTAGTTTGCATAGTAACACTGAATCTAACCCAAGGGAGCAAATCAATGCAATTACCACTCAAGATGAGGAAGGTTTAGTTGCACCTGAACCAGAACCGAGGCAAGAAACTGCGGTAAGTAAAGGTAAGGGTGAGGTGGACCACAAATAACCAGAAACCGATAAGTAAAGAATACAAACCTCGTGTCCCATACCCAAACGCGACAAGGAAAGACCGCACAGAAGAACAATTCGGTAAATTTCTTAAATTATTAAAAAAGTTACATATTAACTTACCATTTATTGAAGCTCTTTCGCAGATGCCAAACACAGTCAAATTCTTAAGGAGATTTTAACAAATAAATGAAAGTTGGGTGAGGCGTCACATGTAGAGTTGAATGCAGTTTGCTCAACCATTCTGCAAAATAAGCTACCTAACAAATTGAAAGATCCAGGGAGTTTTACGATTCCTTGTTTAATTGGTAGTTTAGATGTTCATAATGCATTGGCTGACTTAGGGGCAAGCATTAATGTTATGCCTTATAAAATGTTTAAAAAGCTAGGTCTTGGGAAACCCAAACAAACTAGGATGAGCATTCAATTGACTGATAAAACCATTATATTTCCTAGGGGTATCATTGAAGATGTTCTTGTTAAGATCGATAAATTTATATACCCAATAGACTTTGTTGTTCTAGACATGGAAGAGGATAATAATGCACCTCTGATTTTAGGACGACCCTTTTTAGCGACTGCTAGGACCATTATTGATGTTGGCACAGGTGAACTCACACTTCGTGTGGAAGACGAAACAATCACCCTTCAAGCTCGTAATTCGAGTAACACATCGAAAATTGAAGGTGGTTGTATAAATCATTATACTAAAACTGACCATGTGGTGCAACCTACTTTGCAGGAAATAAGTTCGAAGAGCCTACACGAGCCGTGTTCAGGCAACATCACAGGACCTATCTATGAAGAACGAAGGCTACAAATCGAGGAGCTAGATGAATGGCGGACACAGAAATCGAAAACACTCAATAAACCAAAACCGAGCTAGGATGAGCTCAATGTCGCACCAAATCAACTTAAGGTTGGAGACAAAGTACTACTAGATGCAGTACATCCTTGCATTACCACTTCTAAACCTCATGAAGAAATTACTCTTACGGTACTTAGTATTTTCCCATATGGTACAGTCGAGGTAATTCATCCCAAATTTGGCACATTTAAGGTAAACAATACTCGTCTTAAACCTTATGTTGATAAAATTGATAGTAGGGATGAGGACTGTGAACTCCTCATACCACCTTGACCATGTAGAAGAGAGGTAAGTCCAGCTTAAGACTATAAATAAGCGCTTCTCGGGAGGCAACCCGAGCACTAACAGTAATGATTTATTTAAATTCTAGCTTTTCACATCTAACATACTAACTGAATCTTAAAACACACGGTTTTTCCCTCCACACGGCCAGGAACACGGGCATGCCTTAAGCTGTGCTCACACCATAGGAGGAGACACGGTTGTGTGAAAATAGGGCAAGTTTTTTCCCTAACACAACATGGCCGTTGGCGAAACTGCCAAAGCCTTGAAACTGTTGTTGAAACTGAGAATGTAACACGGGCATGCAACACGCCCGTGCCATCCACCCATGGTCGACACTATCAAACCAAAAATAGGCGTGGACCTATGTACATGGGCGTGGGAGAAGCGAACAAAGAAAGACACAGCCGTGCGACACGGCCGTGTGCACCCACACGTCCAAGCAATACGGGGGCGGGCCTAATGTTAGACGCACCTAAATTGAAAAGTCGAGAAACACACGAGCAAAAATTAGGGCACACGGGAGTGTCCCACGGTTGTGTGCCCCAAAATCTATCTAAACCCCTCACTATTCGTCATCTCCCTCCCAAAAAAATCCCTAACCCTAGCCGCTGCAACTCCACACGCCCTACCCCCCACGCCTGTACACCGCCTACAACACCGATTCTGACACCCCAATCTCCTTCCTTATTCTTTTGTTTACTCTTTTCTCTCTATTTTCTTTAAATATGTTGCTTATTTCATGATTTCTCTATTCTATTGAACTTTTTTTGAATCAATATTCATAGTTAGAATATTAAAGTACTCATGCTTGTTTTATAAAAATTTTGTCATTTTAGTTACTACATTATGCTATACTCTTTCATTTTTCCTTGTTTCCATGAAATTTATGCTTACCCACATGCATTCATTCATATTCCCGTTACATTATTCCCATAATCCTATAACTTGATATATTTAGTTGTTTTAGTTTACTTCATCCATTACATAAGTTTCATGAAATATTCTTATTTAGTTTTGTGCTTCCATGCTATTTTTGGGACGTATTAGTTGAACATCGATTTTTCAATACAGGTACAATGTCATCCTCACGTGATAAGAAAACTGTTGTTCCCACCTCGAAGAAGAGCAAAGGAGCAGCGTCATCCTCGGGTCCTACCACAGAGATTAGGCACCCGTTCCTCTAGGTTCCCTTGGGACCCTAGAAGGAATTATATCAGATATTACGGGCCCGACCCCTAGGTGTGGACCGCTGCATTGACTGGGCCGCACTTGAACAGATTCATTTGGCTGATGCAGTCCGAGCTCTCCTAACGATTGACCCATAGGGGCACTTCTTTGAGATCGTCAAGCTGATGTATCTCGAGTTCACATTGGAACTCTGCTCGACGTTCTATCTTCAGACCGTCATGACCAACTTCGACAATCCTGGAATGGTCCAATTCCGCCTTGGTGGTCTAGTACGCCAGTTGAGCGTACCCAAGTTTGGGGTTGCACTAGGCCTATACACGGACGAGTTCATGAACGAAAATGAACTCGACACCCTCCACCGTCACATCTACTACTCCCCCTCAAAATGCTGGAGGTACCTCGTCCTTGCCTCGGCCACTTACGATCCTAGCTGCTCCAAGCCATCGGCTCTCCCTCCATTCTTGAGGTATCTACACACCATCTTGGCTCACACTCTGACAGAGAAACGAGAGAGCACCGGTGTTGTTACCACCCACGACGCCTATTTCTTATGAAGCATGGCAAACGGGCACGTCCTCGACCTTGCTTACTTCATCGCCCTCGCCATCTGCCCTTAGACGGAGCGACATAGGAGAGGGGTCATCTCTATCAAGCCCAATGTGACTCGACTGGCTCGGCACTTCGGGCTCCTCAACACAATAGTACAATCATCCTCCCTCACCCTCATCGGCCAAATGTCCCCACAGGGCATCTCGAGCATACTAAGTATAAGGATGATCGAGAAACGACGTGGCACTTACCCTCCTCAGTATCGCCTCGTCCAGTCCATCAAGGAGGAGGACCCAGAGGACATTATTGATGATGTCCCTCCACGTCATGAGGACCCATCGTCTCAGCCACCACCCATCCATCATCCAGTTCATGCGGCGGCTTTATATTCTAATATCTCTAAGCTCCTTACACGATTTGAGCAGCAATGTTTTCAGCGATTTGATCACATTGATGCGACTCTACATTAGTTTTGTCAGCACTTCCAGATCTCATCACCACCACCACCTTGTGAACCATCCGGCGATGACGATATTTAAAAACTTTTTATTTTTTATTTTTATTTTCACTTTTATCTTTATTTATCTTAATTAAGTACTTTTTATTTCATTTTCCTTTAATATTATTTTAATTTTAGTTTTTATAATTTTTATTGAATAATTTATTGTTTTGGCTATTACATTACGAGTAATTATGCTTCCTTATATTACCTAAAAAGTTCCTGATTCTATCACAGTTATAAAGAGCTCCAAAGCTCGTCATCACATAGGAACTAAAAACTCCACTGGGAAAGGTTCTCTATGACTACCATGTCCTGCTCGACCACGACCATAGCTACCACCAGATATAGTATTCTTTTGGTGCAGGACTTATGGATTAATGAACCTCTACCACCACCGGAGTATCCTCCTCCACTCTCATCATTGCTTTGGCCGATTATTCTCCATAACTCCAATTCAAGGAGTTCATTCATCATTCAGGAAGTGTCAATCCTCTCCCTATCTTATGATTATATATTTATTTTTTTCAATATATTTATCTTTGTACATTGAGGGCAATGTACATCTTAAGTGTGAGGGGTCTTTTATATCATCATTAGAAATCCCTGAATTGTGTCTTATTCTCATGTGAATCACTCATATCACTATTAGAATGAATTTTAATTAATTTATGATTTTTATTGATATGTCTTGAATTAAAACATAGGCATTTATGCATTGATTGTTTAAACTTTAAGACATTAGGGAATCAAGCACGATAAGTTAATTTTTGAATAATTAAAAACTTTTAGGTTGTTTCCCGAAGTTTAAGTATTATCTTGAGTTGAAATTCACAAGTTTGAACATCAAAAAGACATAATTTTTATGAGATCTTGAGCCTTTAGAGCATATTTTACTCCTTTCATGCTCACTTTTATTATGAGTGCGTCAGTATAGATATGTTATTCTAGAACTTGCTTGATTATGCATGTCAAGACCACACCATTTGATTTGATATGTCAAGATGATAAAGGCACTTAGGTTTAACCCACTCACTCCACAAAAGCTTACCTTCATAATTAACCCTTAGTGAACCCTTTTGAGCCTAACAAGCCATTAATTGATTTACCCTCAAAATTAACCCATAAACTATTATTGTTGAAATCCCCTAATTTGATCCCTATTTTTGTCGAGATTTGATTTGAGCTAATTGCTTAGCTATGTTTTGCTCTTCTATGTATTTGACTTGTTCTAAAAAAAATGAGTGTACTTCAATACATATTAGTTGTAATTCATCATTTTTGAGCTTGAGCGTTAATTCCATATTCTGAGAAGAAGCTCACTCGTATTCAACTGATGACTAGTCATTTTTCTAGCTAGGTAATTTTTCAATTCAATCTCGATTCTAACCTTTTCTTTAGCTTGTGACCACACCCTCTAAAAAGACCTTTTTGATTGATGTATCAGCTCAATATATAGTGGTGGAGATTTGATTTTCAAGCAAGCCTATGGTAATAACTTTTCATATTGACTAATGAGTGCTTTTATTGATGTCCTTAAACACCTTGAGTGATTTGAGTGAATCTTTAGTGAGGATGTTAAACTCTACGATATTTTGATCAAAGGTAATCACTTAGATAAGGGGAGACACCTGTGTTTTCGTGAGAAAATGCTCAACTTGGAATGTTTGAAACTTTGATGTACTTTTAGTTGAATTTTCAATGTATGAATACTTATGGATTATTTTGAGTTGAGAAGAATTTATTTTGATTGTGAGTTGAGGACTTTGCTTGAGGACAAGCAAATGCTTAAGTGTGGGGGTATTTGATAAATCGTAATTTATACATATTTTTATCCCATGCTTAGCATATTTATGGATGGTTTCTCCTT